>NC_092413.1:137450685-138050685 GCF_040894005.1 Engystomops pustulosus | reverse complement strand
CTACAATGAGCAAGCCCTTTGCAGAGGACAAGAGATTTTCGATGATGGCAAATTATGATGAAAGGAATCCCTGCCGGATTGGTGTAACAATTTTATCTGTGTCTGCGCTGCTTTTCAGCAAGGATGCAAGGACTACCATTCACTGTGCTTGAGCCATGGTATCTGTCCACCGACTGAGCTCTGCCCATTTAGACTTGCTGCGGTTGTATGACAATGCCTGGAAACTCTTGAGCTTACAGATGAATGACTGAGCCACTTATTTGACACCAGCAGTAATTAATGTGCAGTGTCGGGGATAGTTGTTGTGTGGATAAGAACCAAACAAGTCAAGTGATGAGCATTTGCATGGTGGGTTTCCTAGAAAGACCTATTCCTGCTTCAGAAGACCCAAAAGTGGGGGAAGTATGCCAAAGAAATTATGATTTCTGCACTTTTATAACTTCTCTTACTGAAAAAAATTTATTTTTTATTGTTTGGACTTTGTTATAAAATAACTTTGAGTAGCAGGAGTAAAGTTATCCTGATATAGACCCTTTTTTGTTTTTAAGGCTCTAATTGCATGCTGCTGGTTTAGCCGTATGACAAGTTACCTACAGTAAAGCCAATTTCATTTGAATCCTACTGCTATACTAGTTATCCATATTTCATCTGCTCTGCAGCTCGCAGCTTGGCTGCAGGCTTTGAGGTCTTCTAACCTGATTTATTTTTTTTTTTTAGTACATTCATGAAGGGATTTGTAGCTACAAATCTTAGTCTGTTCTTAAATCATCATAGCGATTTTAAATTGCCTGCAGAGATACATTTCAGACAAATCATTTTTCATTTCCATGGATGCCAACCGACATATACAGTCATGAAATTCACCCTTGGTGAATTCAGTGTTTTTCCATTTCAAGGTGTAATAATCATAATAAACAACCATGGGTGAACACACAGATTTCAAAGTATCATTATCTGATTAATAACTTGACCCACGCCGTGTAGAAGTTGCTATACAATTTTTACTCACCCTTATTTATAAGGTTGCTTCAAGTTTATCTTTAGGAATCTTCAAAAACTTCATGGTGTCCTAGGCTAAACAATAAATTGTAATTGCCTTTATTCTGATTCTAGCATTGTATCGCTCCTGTACATCCCATTAAGGCCAGAAGTGTAGAGGGTTGTGGGACTTGTAGAGACCATTCAGTAACCACCTAGAATATGCTGCAGTCTGTTGGGAGACCAGTGTGTCCAGCACCGAGTAGTGCCCCAACGTTGGAGCCTTTGAATTCACAGAAAATATTATCAGTAAGATCAATTTCCATTATTTCTGGGTTGTCCAATTCTGTACCTGGAAACCCAGATGTGAGCATGCTGCCAGATCTTCCTTATATTAACTGCTTTGATCCGTTGAAAGTGTAAGTGGGTGAGCTCTTTTTTTTTTTTACAATGATCGATTCCTACAAAACTCTAGATGAATTTGTTTAGCTCCTTGTGCAGATAACACTGCGTTTTCATGGTTCCCTCTAAGATTTCAACGTTTAATCAATTTGACATGCAAAACAAGAAATGATTAAAATGACAAACTCTTATCCAAGATATTTAAAAGTGAAAAGATGTGCATAAAGCTGTACATAAAAAGTAGCCTGGTCTTTTTCCAGACCTGAATCCCATTGAAAACCTAAGTCACACTGTAGAGGCTCTTAAATATGTGGCCTTAAACCTCAATGACCTGAGGGTTGCCTTCAAGAAAATAATTAGTCGACTTGTGAAAAGCGAGAGGAGACATTGTTTCCAAGCTGTCATTGATGCTGAAGCCCTCATGGGAAGTTATTTCGATAGTGACATTTGTTTGACAGTAAAACCACCATTGTTATTGGCTTTTTTGTTTCAGTAAAGTTTTTGAGATGGGGAAATTACCATTGCATGTTTTCACTAAATAGCCTGTTTCATAATAAAAAAAAATAATAATTCCTTTATATAGCACACACAGATTATGCAGCACTGCACAGAGCTTTGCCTGTCCCCAATGGGGCTCACAATATAATCAACCTACCAGTAGTTTTTGGAGTGTGGGGGTAAAACCGAAGGCCCCAGAGGAAACCCACGCAAACATGGAGAAAACATAATATAAAAATAAGTTTTCTATAAATTGTACTTGAAATCCAAAAATCCCTAAGTTTGAGTAGTGTATAAAGACTACTTCTGCATATTCTCATCTATATGTTTCTCTTTCCTTTGTTCACTTGTTCCTGTGTGCAGACTTTTTTTTTTTTTTATTAATACTTTATACCAGAATCTGATAAAACATTGTAGAGTTTGTTTTTCCATTTTTTGTTTTCCTAGTAAATCCAAGTGTAACTCAAATGGATTAATACTACTTGGAAACATCAAGATTTGTTCAATACACTTGTGACTTGTACAGGACAACACAATTACATGCTAGCACAGAGAGGCTTCTCACTCATACAGAAGCACAGACTTCCCACTCTTCCTGATTTGATGACCCACAAAACAGCAGGTGGGAATAAATTCGGATTTGGAATGTCTACTACAATAAAATATGGGAAGAACTAAATATGGGGATTACTTGCTACATTTTTTGAGTTACGGCCAATTGTAGTGAACACTTGAAGTCATGAGCAGTAGAAGCCTTGGGTCTAGTACCAGTATTGTACATGTTTGAGACATCCTTTTTGTCTTTGTAAAGAACAACTTGTGAAGAGACTATGTTGAGCTGCATATGTCTGAATTTTGAAGCTGTAGACTCCTCCTTTTTTTTTTAATCAAGTAACTTTAATTGCCAGTTTTTAACCTATACAACATGGATGCATACAATCCCCCACTTCCCCATGTAGACTCTCTTTTTAACTGTTACCTTCACTGCCGTTTAGCCTGCTAAACTACTAGCACTCATTTAGGGTATGGAATATCCACAAAAAAACCCACAAAATTCCCCTGAAAATTAATGTGACTATTAGTAGAGAAGAGCCGTGCTTTATCTGAGATGAGTTGTTTTTAGAGGCTGGAGGTGAGGCGTCACTTCAGATGCCAATACATGCATCGGGCATGTCGCTCTCTGACCTACAGAACTAGAAATGAAGGCAGTTGCAAATGTAATTACTTTGTACAAGGAATTGCTTTGAGGAGTGTCTCTCTGGGAAGTAGAAATTATGGAACTCCAGTCACACTGTTAAGTAATCTTTGAATTTATTTTAACACAAACTCCAATTGTGACGTTTCGGTCTGTATTAGACCTTCATCAGACTCTGTGGGTACAATAGGTGCATATTATAGTGGGTACAAAGTTACAAAATATACAAATATATACATATATACAAAATTGTTTGGAAAGCATTTCTGATATTCTCAGCACATGTGTGTAAGCCTAATACTTATATTGTGGAATAACCTCATCATAACAATATCATGACGGAAAATACATGATCACCAAAATCTTAAACAAGGTAGTATAGTCGTGCGGAAGGTAGATAGACGTCGGCTTGCCATGGAAGGGACTACTTTGTGAGAAGCGGAAACATGTAATGGGGATCTCCAATCGCAGGGTACATATATTAAATCTGGTCAAGATGACATGATCTGAAAAGAAAAAAACAGCTTACCAGTTTGTTTTATAGAAATGGGGATCAAGGTGGTGGCATGTAGCTCTGGAGCACCGAGAGGCAGGAATAGCGGTCGTAGGCCGCTCTGGGAAAGAGGTGCTGTGTGTCTCATGGTGCCGGCATCTTTAAAAAGCCTCCGTGGAGGAGGTGGGAGGGAACTTCCGGTTTCGGGCCGGAGCACTTCCGGTTGCCGACCGGAAGTCATGGTATATGCGTTCCATTGTTGGAACGCATGTGCGCGCATGCGCACAAGAGATTCGGGTCGTAATGAGCGAGGATCGGGAAGAGGAGACATCGCGGTCGCGATTTGAAGAATGGGTAAGTATCTAGGGATATAGGTACAGTATATGTTTAGTTGATGCAGAAAAGGGGCTGGTTGATCAACATACAGAGGAAGACAGTTTAACGACTTAGAGACTGATGACAGAGGGGTATTGGCTGTCGGAGCAGATCAGAATTAGAGAAAATAGAGTCCGGTATATAGATTATAGGATGAGTGAAATGGGGAAAAGGAAAGTTAAGGCATGGGGAAAAAAAGGGGGGAGAGTAGCACACGGGGGATAGGGTTGTTACCCATCCTCGGACGTGCTGCGCAGGTAGTCCCATCTTCCTTGTCTTATCGTCTCTGTGGGAAATAAGTTGGTACGATGTTATATCAATAGCATATGTATTCAACAAAAACTCTGTATGCTATAGTCCCGGTCCCCCCTACGCCAATACATATATGTCAGACTTCGAGGAATCCTACATCTATCCCAACCACATATTTTCAGAACATTGCCATATTTGGAAACGTTATATAGACGACATATTCTGTGTATGGGAGGGCACTGAAATTTCACTCCTAGAGTTCCTACACTCAACTCAACTCCATCCGACCCGAACTACAATTTACCATCCACCACGATCCCAATAAGATACAATTCCTGGACACATTGGTCAACAAAAACAGCGATGGCACACTCTGGACTGACATATACACTAAACCCACCGATCGCAATAACCTGCTACACTTTACCAGCTATCATCCAAAATCCACCAAAACCTCACTACCCTTTTCCCAATTTAGCAGAGTTGAACGCATAGTCAGCAAACCGGAACTAGTCGATACACGCCTTAAAGAGATGGAAACCAGGTTTACCAACAGAGGTTATCCCACAAACACCCTAGACATCCATAGAACCCGACAACCACGCCCACAACAAGATAAACCACCACGTATTCCCTTTGTACATTCATACCACCCCAGTGCATATAAGATCCACCAATCCATCAGAAAACACTGGTCCATCCTCAACAAAGGGCATCCATCCGTAGTTGAATTTCAACACCCATTCCTACCATGTTTTAAGAGACCCAACAATCTAAGAGATAAACTTGTTAAAGCTGACTTGGGCACAATAACCAAAGTACCCCGACAAACTTTTCTACAAACCCCCAAAAAAGGCACTTTCCCATGCCGACACTGCGCCCAATGTACCAACGTGCACAGAGGTGATTCATTCACACACCCACTGTCAGGCAAACGCTACCCGATAAGAGGATACTATACCTGTGACACAGACTACTGCATCTACCTCATCAAGTGCCCATGCGGCCTTGGCTATATAGGAGAGACAACACAAAAGATACGTGACAGGATATCCAAACACAAATCCACTATCCGCTTGAACAACATATTGCTTCCCATTCCAGCTCATTTCTCAGAGGCCAGACACTCAATTAACCAACTCACATTTCAGATTATCGATCGGATTGAGACACCAAGGAGAGGAGGGGATCGAGTTGCCCTCCTAAAAAAGCGTGAATCCTATTGGATTCACACATTACAAACTCTGCAACCAGATGGACTCAACCGGGACTATAGCATACAGAGTTTTTGTTGAATACATATGCTATTGATATAACATCGTACCAACTTATTTCCCACAGAGACGATAAGACAAGGAAGATGGGACTACCTGCGCAGCACGTCCGAGGATGGGTAACAACCCTATCCCCCGTGTGCTACTCTCCCCCCTTTTTTTCCCCATGCCTTAACTTTCCTTTTCCCCATTTCACTCATCCTATAATCTATATACCTGACTCTATTTTCTCTAATTCTGATCTGCTCCGACAGCCAATACCCCTCTGTCATCAGTCTCTAAGTCGTTAAACTGTCTTCCTCTGTATGTTGATCAACCAGCCCCTTTTCTGCATCAACTAAACATATACTGTACCTATATCCCTAGATACTTACCCATTCTTCAAATCGCGACCGCGATGTCTCCTCTTCCCGATCCTCGCTCATTACGACCCGAATCTCTTGTGCGCATGCGCGCACATGCGTTCCAACAATGGAACGCATATACCATGACTTCCGGTCGGCAACCGGAAGTGCTCCGGCCCGAAACCGGAAGTTCCCTCCCACCTCCTCCACGGAGGCTTTTTAAAGATGCCGGCACCATGAGACACACAGCACCTCTTTCCCAGAGCGGCTACGACCGCTATTCCTGCCTCTCGGTGCTCCAGAGCTACATGCCACCACCTTGATCCCCATTTCTATAAAACAAACTGGTATGCTGTTTTTTTCTTTTCAGATCATGTCATCTTGACCAGATTTAATATATGTACCCTGCGATTGGAGATCCCCATTACATGTTTCCGCTTCTCACAAAGTAGTCCCTTCCATGGCAAGCCGACGTCTATCTACCTTCCGCACGACTATACTACCTTGTTTAAGATTTTGGTGATCATGTATTTTCCGTCATGATATTGTTATGATGATGTTATTCCACAATATAAGTATTAGGCTTACACACATGTGCTGAGAATATCAGAAATTCTTTCCAAACAATTTTGTATATATGTATATATTTGTATATTTTGTAACTTTGTACCCACTATAATATGCACCTATTGTACCCACAGAGTCTGATGAAGGTCTAATACAGACCGAAACGTCACAATTGGAGTTTGTGTTAAAATAAATTCAAAGATTACTTAACAGTGTGACTGGAGTTCCATAATTTCTATACGATACGGGGTTGGGACCCTCTCCAGAGCACCTGAACCCTCCATTCCTAAACCGTGTGCAGCTGAAATCAGAATCTCACCTCTCTCTGGGAAGTGTCTTGGTTTTTCATTTTCCACTCATATCCACGTGATATTTGATTGCATGGCATGTCATACTAAGATTGACCTGCAGCATGGTCACCTGATACCCCCCCCATATACCACACAGACGCCTTATGAGGAATACATCCCTTGTCGGTAGTACAATTATTCTGTTTGTGTATTTATTGTCCTGAGCTATGTTCATGAATGTCACTAGGTCCTGGGATCGGTCACAGAGGCGTATGGAAATACAAAGGTCTGACCTACGTGCAAAGACCTTATAGCTGATGTCAGCTATCTTCTGAACTCTGGAGATGTTGAAGCTCTTATAATTCTTACTGGCTTGGCTTTCATTTAATTTCTGAAATCTTTATTGTTAAATCCATGGAGACAATAGAATACACATTACCTCTTTTTATTACTGCAAATAACTGCTATGGAAATCTCCCCGGCACATTCCAAAAAAAAGCCATCTTTGTAGTTCTTGCATATTCAGTCCTTTTTTGGTAAATTCAGCATTTTGTTTTATGAATTTGTCACTAAAACTTCCATTGTTTTTGGCAGACTGCTTAAGTGTTAGTACAGTGTATAAATTGTGGTACATATGTTTCTTATTTAACATAGCTAAAAATACCAATTACAGGCAGTCCATGACTTAAGAACTCCCAAATTTCAGGGGATCCCTAGTTACAAACAGAGCTCCGTGACCTCTGGTGAAGCTCTCTAGGTGGTGGTAACTAAAAGTACCGTAAAAGTTATATCTTAATAAAACTTTATTTCATATCAACACATAATAAAAACACAGAAACACAACCGTAATATTGTGCCAGTCTTTGGTATATCCGGGGTTACAAACCTATAGCAGAGGTAGATTCCCACTCGCTATAGATTTATAGTTGTAGTCGAGGGTATATTTTGATATCAGAGCTACTGTAAAGTTTCTCTGTTAAGGACATGTAAGTACCGTATATAATCGTGTATAAGCCGAGTTTTTCAGCACAAAAAACTCCTCGGCCTATTTACAAGTCAATTTAAAAAAAAACAAACAAACCCAATACTCGCCCTCCGGCTCACGGATCCTCGTCCTCATCTTTCTTCTATTTCTTCTCTAGCCGGCAGGATCGCGTCCATGCGATCTCCCAGCCGCTGCACACTATGTAAAATACTTGTCAGCTGTGCGGTACTGCTCACTGCTCCTCTCCTGCTCTTGGTACACTTTTCCTTAGGGGTCTTGATGTCAAAGAAGAAAGTGCAGTGTGGTCTGGAAGCAGAAGAGCCATAAAAGGAGAGGATTTATTTATTTTGTCTGCTCTGGGGTCTCCAGTATTATTACTTTTAGGTTGTAGAGGTCCCCAATATTTGTCTGCACTTGCGGTCTCCAGTATTAATAGTTTTGTGGTCTGGGGGTCTACAGTATCAATATTTGTTGGCACTGGGGGTCTCCAGTGTTTTAAGCCTGCTGTGTGGTCTCCAGTACTATTATTTCCTGCTCTAGGCTATTATTGTCTGTTCTGAATGCAGTATTTGGAGGGATATTTATTGCTGTACTGTGATATCCATAATTTCTGGGATGGCATTTTGTGTTGTACTGTGGTTGTTGATACTGATTGCTGATGCAGCCTTTAAAGTTGAGCATTCTGGCCCTTAAAACAATAAATGTTGTTCACCCCTGGCCTAAATCCTTAGATTAGGAATCGAAGAGACATTTAAAGGAAACTTTGAAATTTTAGTACATTTTATGAAATATTTGGAGTCAGTCGGTCTAGTTTATCACTACTCCACCATAATTGTCTGACTCCGCAACTCCAACTCCACAGTCCCTAGCCATTTACTTCCAATTTAACTGCTTGTAGCTCAATGCTCAGTGGTGTAACAAGACTCTAGTGGGAAATTTGGTTCGGGGTCCATATACCTAAACTCACTGCCACCCCCTTCCTGCACGTTAGCCATGCATGCGAATGCACAGCTCCCTACTCATATACCATATATATACTGTCCAGCAGCCTCTGCTAACTCATGAAATGTCCCCACAGGAATCAACACTAAAAAAAACTAACAAAAAAAACTCTGTACGTGCCTCCGGCACACCCTACTGGTCCATGACTGGGGGCCTGCAGCAACTCCTCCTTTGACCACTATTGTTACGCCCCGCTTATGCTGTAGGGAGAGGACTAAGGAGGTTCTCTCGTCAGATTGGTGGATGTATTAAGGCAGGGATACGAAGTGACTACAATAGAGAGACGTATTTACTCCATGAAAACGCAAGATGGATATTTCTGTTTTAATTTTTTTTTTTTTTTTTTTTTTTCACTGCTGAGATCAATTGGTGGCTTTTCTGTAAAGACTCAGAACTTTTTTTATCTGGCAAAATGAAGAACAAGTGGATTTATTATGCCAACATGATTTTTAGGGCACCACTGGATCAGGGCCAATTGTTGTTTTGTATTGTTCTGGTGTTGTGAAACTAACTGACTTTTTCTGGCTAGATAAGTTCTATTCTGTTACAGAAAGCTGTTTTATACTAAAAAACAAAGAGGAAACTGCTTACCGTATTTCTAAAAAATAAATGGGCACAAAATTTCTAAAAGTAACATGTTGTTCATCCACATATCTCTGCAGTATGGCTTTACATACCACCTGCAGGTCTTCTTTATTTACTGTGCGTGCACATTGTCCTACATATAGGAAAGGATCTAAAATGTATTTTAAGGTCTTGTTAAATTGTGCACATGTCTAATCTGAGGAAGCAGTGATGGGATGCTGCAGGCAGTGTACTCATTACAGCAGTGCCTACGGTGCTGTGTATACTTGTGAGCAGCATGTGCATGTCTGGTAATCACTTTGTGGTATGCCTTAGTAATATGGAGGAGGAGAACTGCAACATTCTTCACTAAATGAGAAAAACCCATGAAGTAAATAGTCTCTAATTGTATCCCATGTAAGTGGAGGGGTTTTATTTAAAAAAAAAATAAATTAGAAATGTCTCAAGTTGTAGGAGGATATGGGATGTTTCTTACAGAATGTAGACCTGAAATCATGGAATGTTCTGAGTAGAAATGTTTGCATTCTGCAGCTTTGTCGACAGGCTCCGCAACACTCCATGATTTAAAACTGTATTGTCTGGGGCATTTTCTAAGCTTTTGACTCGTGCCTTTCCCATCTGTATGGAAATCTGCAGCACACCAGGGTCATCATGGCATTGAATTCTGGTATACCTGCTTGTAATCGTGGAAAGAGCAAAGCAATACAGAAATAAAATACTGGTATATGGCTGGTTTGCCACAAACAATATATCTCTATAGCTCATATTTCTCTAGAATATGCTGTGTGACCATTATGCAGAAATTTCACATTGGCAGGTTTCCTTTAACCCTTATGAAACTGATGCATGAAGTGGTAGGTGCATTACTAGTCTTTACATCTGTATGTCCATTCCTGGGTTACTTATGAACCACTACAGAAACATTTGTTATACAGATGTCAAGTCTAGATATCCTCAGGTTGTGGTTCACGCTGAGCCTATACACAGGTCATTACTGAAAATGGAGACCCTAAGAGTAGACCATAATGATACTGGAGCGCCTCCTGAAGAATCCCAAGAAGGCAACTACTAATACCAGTGACCCAGGTTATCTTATCTTGTGTTTAATTAGCACATGTGGTGATAACCTCTTTCAAATGTGTTTTTTATCTTGGTGCTTCATTTGTAACCTTGCCTGATGAAGGGGTCTGTATACCCTGAACTCGCACCAAATATAATTTTTCTGGTTCGCCAATAAAAGTATAACTCCCTTATAAGCACTTTTGTAATTTTTACATCAAAGTATTTAACATCATAGAATGATTTTTCTTGGCTAGAACAGTACTTCTATATTTTTTTTTCTCAACATACTAGCAGTCCCTGGTATCCATAAAGGATAGTTTCTTTGGTATGCATGTCTGAACTGGTATATTTTATATAACTCTAAATATATATATATATATATATATATATATATATATATATATATATATATATAATAATTTATTATATTTTAAATTTTTTGGCTACATTCACACTAACGTATGGGGGACGTATATACGGCCGACGTATATACAGCCGATATACGTCCCCCATAGGCAGCAATGGGCGCACGGCACCCTACGGGAGCGGTATGGTGCCGCACGTTCCGTACCCGGGAAAAAGATAGGACCTGTCCTATCTTTTCCCGTAATACGGCGCCGTGCACCATAGGTTGCTATGGAGAGGGGCGGGGTGAGCTGCGCTCACCTCCTCCCCTCCCCGTACACTGCCGTTGCCCGCTACGGTACAGGCAGGTGGGCAACGGCAGTGTGAATATAGCCTTTGCTTTCATGGGAACAAGGATTATCAATAAAAGTTTATTACAGAAACCTAACAGCTGATCATTGCAGACTGGGACTAAAGAAAAGCATCCACAGAGCTTCACCAGAGGTCACAGTGGGCCGAGAGGTCCTGTATCCTTAAGTTGGGGACCGTCTGTACTGGAGATCCCAGAAGAGACCAAAAAAAAAAAATAAAAAAATCCTCTACTGGTTTCTCTTCTCCTTCCTGCACCACACTGCAGCTGCTTCTTTCCTCCATGTGCCACACTGGTTGTATGCGCCGACATCAGGCCCAGGGTAAATCTGCACCAAGAAATGTAGAGGACCCAGGAGCATTACAATACAGTTGACAAGTACTTACCGATACTGGGGCCACTTCTTTGTCCCATCACAAGCACATACAACCAGCACCAGAAATAGGATGTCGAGCGCCAGGAGAGGGCGCGGAACAGTGAGGACTTCACTCAACGCTACCCGGCCTCCTGCACCAATGAGTAATGCTATTAGTTATGAACTGGTTGTGTATTGTCTATTAGGCTTTTATATTCACTTTATGTACATGCTGAGGAGTGAAGTTCCTAGAGCGACCAGGAATGGGACTGTGGAGTCTGAGGTTTGGCTTGCCACCTCCACAGCCCTGGTATTTACTGTGCATTTTGTTATGCTGTATGGGAAATGTTTGTGTATGTTTGTTTTTTTTTTTTTGTATTAAATTAACATGTAATGTGTCTATTTTTTTTTACAGCAATTTTTTCAACTTGTGAAGTTAAGAAAACTTGGTCTTAGTGATAATGAAATCCAGCGACTTCCTCCAGAGATAGCAAACTTTATGCAGTTGGTAGAACTTGATGTATCACGCAATGGTAAGTAAGCATTTTTATAAACCTTTACATGCTAAAGAGAAGTATAAATAAATTTACCGTATATACTAGCTTATAAGCTGGGAAAACCTATTAACTCGAGTATAAGTCTAGGGTGGGAAATGCATTGGTGCCAGCCCAAGCCCATCAGTATATAGCCCGCCAGTGCCCCTATGTATATTGGCAGCCCATGCCCCCCCAGTATATAGCCAAGCCATTCCCTCAACCAACAAGCCCTCTATTATATACTCAGCCAGCCGCCTGCCCCCCTATACAGCCAGGTAGCACTTAAAAAATAGTCACGGACCTACCCCTGCCAACGGATGAAGAGAAGACCTAAGGAGGGGCACCGGAAAGGTGAGTTTTGCTCCTGAGCTTCCCCATATAAAAGGGTACATGGGTATAATCTGTCCTGGAAGTCCCATAGAAATAAATTGACGGAGGTGAGTGAACTCTGAATTATCTCTGGTGTCTGAAGACTTTTAGCCAATCCTCAATTAAACACTGCCCATTTCTGATACTACTGTACATCTAAACATGAAGCTAGCTATAGTAATGGTTTCTTCCTTTTCCTTTTTTGGTTCATCCTCCCATATGGGTTACATTCTCCTGGTTGGAATGGGGTGGGCTATACACAGTAGTTGTATACATGACGGGGAAAGCCATGTTGTGTAGGATCTGGCAAATGACCTTCTTTAACTTTTTGTTTTTGTTCAGTCCATGTCCATTCATTGAGTGATCCATCAGGTCCAGGTCTTTCTGTGTTTATACAGTGAAGTGTTTCTTAACCATGTGAAAACACAAAATAGAATAAGAACATGCTATATGGATATAAAACCGGGAAAGCTGTAAAATGGAGAAACTGCACTATGTGTTCCCTGGAGATAGGAAGTCATGTGCCCTTGTGCATGAACATAATGTAATTATTGTTACAAATCAAGTTCTTATTCCACACAAAATTTACAGGAAAACTTGACTCGTGCCGCTTTTAATGATAAACACAAGACCAGCTTTTCTTCTTGATTGTGGTCCAGGGCCCTTGCTGAACATTGTATGGATGCGAGAGCACTGATGAAGCCGGATGTGGGGCTTTGAACAGCTACAAGCTTATTATGGGCTTTCAGAATACAGAACAATCTAGTTTAGCAGCTGGTCAGACACTGTTAATACAAGATTTTTGTTCAGGACCCTGGAGCTGTCCAGAATCATTAGTGGTTATTCTTAGAAGACAGAATTCAAGCACTTGAAGACGAGAAGTTGATAAATACTTAAAGTTTACGGAAAAGTTACAATACACTTTATGTATCAATGCCTAACGCTTTCCTAGATCTGTGCTTGCTGTCCTTTTATAGCAAGCTTTAATGTTTACTTCCAGTGGACAGAAATCTCATCTTAGTCATAGAGAGTAATAAGAGCTGTTTGATATAACGAGCCATGAACGTTTGTGACTATGGTCAGATTTCTGTCCACTGCAAGTAAACATAGAAGCTTTCTATAGAATGACAGCAAGCAGAGATCTAAAAAACCGTGGGGAATCTATACAGAAAGTATATTGGAAAATTATACTTTTCCTTACACAAACCATATCAATTATTTGCTTAAAGTGGATGACCCCTTTTAAACATAGAAGCCTTTTTATAGAATCCCTGCCATCAAAGGTTTAGAAAACCATGAGGAATTGATAAAGTATATTGGAAAAGTGTATTACTTTTCATTATACAAACAATAATAATTATTTGCTGAAATGGGAACACCTCTTTAACCGTAAATTCTTCTTGCTGGTTTGCCATCATTTAAAGCATTTACAGTCGTATCATTCAATTTGATGTCTATTTATCAATTTCAGCAAATAGTCCTAAACCTATTCTTAGAGGAAATCAAGTATTAAAATCAAGCATGATAAATCAGTGGCACTTACTCATCCAGGCTTTGTGACTGTGGTAATCTTATGTTTGTTTTCCATGGCCAAATCAATTTATATCACAAATATAAGAAGTGTAAGTACTCCTGGTGTATCATGCTTGATTTTGATAATTTCCTTTTATTTACGGTAGGTTCTTACTTAAATTACTTATTTAAGTTCTTAAGATCAGTGCACATCTTCAGTAGGTAGGTCTTCAGTATTTCCTCCAGTTATTTTGTTTCAAAACCAGGAATAGTCGAACACACAGAGCGGGTGCGAGTCTTTCCAGAGACTACAGAGAGGTAGGTATAATGGAAAATCTTGCATCTGTTCTGTGTGTTCTACCACTCCTGGTTTTGACTCTGAAGACATAGTTGTGAACTGGCCATTAGTTGTAAAGAATTCTATGGAGAAACTGAGCATTAACCAAATACAATCTTTGCCGTTGCTAGATGGATTATGCTGAGCCTGCCTCGTACTATATTGGGTTTGGTCGTGTGACGCAATTAGGATTAACTACTCGTCTTTTGGTTGTGCATGAATTTATACAGCATATGCCCCAGAACATCTGCTCTACACTTTGTAGACTTTGTTTTTCATTCATTCTTTGTGTTCCCATGTGTTTTTCTCTTCTTTCCTGACTAAGGCATATTAAGATGAAAAGCATCCAATGCTGCTTTGGGTTTTTAATGCCATGTCTTATAAAACAAGTTATCTGCAGGGAAGGTGATTTATGGCTGTTTGGTATTAATATATAAAATGCCAGTCTTGGTATGAATAATACATAAGTTCTATTAAAAGGATTAATGTGCTTCGGCTCCTGAATAACCTGTGAAATATCCCAATAAATTTGAATTTATCCTTAATATTTTTGGAGAATATGATGCTTTAAGGCAGATGTGAGTAGCAGCATCTGTTTGCTTTGTTATGTGTCATAGCCTTTTCTGGGAAAGCTTATCAGTTGCCAGACACACTAGGCACATTCAAACTGGCGTAAGTTTCTGCTTGTCTTGCTGCAAGTGAGTGATGAAGTGTGAGCCCTTGTGGCCAATTAGTGGGAGAGCATTGACTCTCCCGGCTATGCAAGTTTACTACAATTTATAGTGTTAGGCGGCTGACTTTGGGGGCTGTTTGGCGGTTAAAGATGCATGCAAATCCTTCCTTCTATTATTACCTACAGAACACATATGATGCAAAATAGGATTGTACTTTGTATTGTATAATGTTTACTTTTGTCTTTAAATATATTGCATCTTTTTTGTGAATATATTTTAGATATTCCAGAAATTCCAGAAAGCATCTCATTCTGTAAAGCACTCCAAGTGGCTGATTTCAGTGGGAACCCACTCACAAGGTACCTGATTATTTGTTTATTTATTTTTACATGTTTGCTATGCATTTTCTAGTTACAGTATATGCTGGGACTCAGTGGGCCCTGCATAGAGAAGACATACACTAGGGATTCAAATTGGAGAACATACAATTTGATAAATGTCAAGGTAATTGTGCAGTCCTATGTGAATATCGCCTAACATGAGTAAAATAGAAGTGTTTTTTAAACTAATTTAATAAATTGTATATATCCTAAAGCACAGAATTCAAATGTAAATAAGATAATTGGCAAAATTAGAGAATTTCTTCAAGGTGCAGTCACATGTTTATCAATGCAACTCTAGTGGCCGGAGGCGTGCCTTGGCCCGATCACATATGTGTTTCCAGTAGTAACCAGCACCCAGTGTTTTGCATTTAAACAATACAAGACACAACATGTTAGTTACCGATCATGTTATAAAATAGAACAATGCTGAACTATCTTCACAAAGCAAGGGGGGGAAAAAAACTGTGTGCTTTCGGATTAAAAGCCACGCATACCACTCCACCCTGTTCGGGAATGGAAGACCCTTAGTGATCCATTCACCAATTCACGCTGTCGGTATCTATCCACCTCTGAATCTTGCCTTCGTATGTTACAAACAATCTTGGATCTTACATAATGGAAACAATTGAATATACTCAAACGAGTTTAAAAATGTGCATACATTCTAAGAGCACCAAGACACTTTGATACATAATTCATCCCCAATTTTTAACCCCTTAATGACCGCCCTATCGGGATTCTACGGCGGTCATTAAGGGTACTTCTTCTGATGCGACGCCTTTCTACGGCGGCGCATCAGAAGAAGATTTCGGGACATCGGGTTATTATAGTGCCGGTGTCGGGCTGTGATATTACAGCCCAGACCCGGCACTAACACCCGGGATCGGAAAAACTCCGATCCCGGGTGTTTAACCCCTTGCACGCCGCGGTCAAGCATGACCGCGGCGTGCAAGTGTGTCCCCCGTGGATCGGACCCCCCCGGTGTGCTTACCGGGGGATCCGATCCCTCCTGCCGCTGCCCCGGGTTCCGACGAGTGACCCGGGGCTGTCGGCTCCTCTTCTCACCGGGTCCTGCCTTCCTGGCAGGACCCGGCTGTAAGTAACTGAGCATGCGCGGCATGCTCAGTTACTTACACTATACACTGCAATACAAGTGTATTGCAGTGTAGAGGCTTGAATAAGCGATCGGATGATCGCTTATTCAAGCCAAGAAGTAGAAAATGTAAAAAAGTAAAAAAAAAAAAATTAAATCTTTTTATAATATAATTAAATAAATAAATAAAATAAAAGTCCCATAATCTCCCCAGTAACACATAAAATGCAAATAAAGTATATAAAACACAAAACACGTACATATTTGGTATCACCGCGTCCGTATTAATCTGTACAATAAATCTAAATCAATATTGAACCTGCTCGGTGAACTACGTAAAAAAAAAACTCGAAAAACTTCCCATAATATACAATTTTTCATCAAACACCATCACAAAAAATGTTCTAAAAAGTGATCAAAAAAAGTTACGGTACCTAATATGATACGACTGAAAAGAACAACTGTTTTCGCAAAAAATAAGCCCTCAACCAGATCTGACAACAGAAAAATACAGAAGTTATGGCCCTGAAAACTTGTCAATAGTAAAAACAATGCGATTTTCTCCAATATTGGTTTTGCTCAGGAAAATTGAGCAAAATAAGAAAAACTATATAAATGAGGTATCACCGCAATCGTAGTGAACCAGAGAATAAAGATAAAATATTATTTTTACGTTACGGTGAGCGGGGGGAGGGAATGCTCACAATCCAAAATAAAAATTGATGATTTTGTTTGTGTCCCCCTTGAAATAGTTAATAAAATCTCATGAATAAGCTTTAGACTCCCAAAATAAATTATTTATACATTGTATCTCATCCCATAAAAAATAAGCCCTCATATGATCGCATTACCAAAAAAAATAAAAATTTATAGGTCGTACAATGTGACAATACAAATCTGCTGTGGACGGCGCCTCCATTCATTCTATGCTCGGCCGTGCGCCCGTACAGCAGTTTACCACCACATATGGGGTATCAGTAAACTCGGGAGGAATTGGGCATCAAGCGGTGCAGTGCGTTTCATCATTTAATTTATTCTGAAAATGTCAGTTTTGGCCTAAATGAATGTATTTCCAAAAAAATTCCATAGTTTCTAAATCGCAGGTCCATATTTTTTAACCCATGTGAAACACTTAAAGGGTTAATGAACTTAATAGAAGTTGTTTTACATATGTTGAGGGGTGAAGTTTCTATAGTGGGGTAATTTATGAGGTTTTACTATTATTTAGGCCTCTCAAAGTCACTTGGAAGCCGAGTTGTCCCTCAAAATGTGAGTTATGGCAATTTTCATGAAAATAAGAAAAATCGCACCTAAAGTTCTGCGCCTCATAACATCCTAGAAAAATGACCGGAAGCATAAAATATCATCCCAACATAAAGCAGATATTCTGTAAATGTTAATTATCAAACTTTTTGGGTAGTTTTACTTCCTGTCTGGAAACCAGAACATTTCAAACTTGGAAAATGAAGAATTTTTACAAACTTTTGCCAAATTTTCACTTTATCACTTAAATTTTATAACTAACATGAAGTACAATGTGTCACGAGAAAACATTCTCAAAATCACCAGGATATGTTAAAGCGTTCCGAAGTTATAACCAATTATCGTGAGACATGTCAGATTTGAAAAATCGAGTCTGGTCATTGAGCTGAAAACTAGTGTCGGTGATAAGGGGTTAAACCTTGACAACATGTTGGGTTCGTTCAAATGTTCAGTTTCTCAGGTGCAGTTTTTGATGTCCAAACGAGTAGTGGAGTTAAAGAGGAGGAGCAGCTTCTCTCAATTGTATGTTCTTACCCATGGTAATTCACACCTGCTTTTGGCTTCAAAAACTGCACCTGAAAAACAGAACATGTGAACGCACCCCTGGCAACAAAAATTTAATGTATTGATACTCAAAGTGCTTTTTGTATAAAAATGTATCCATATAGGTTCTAACAATTGTTGAAATAAAATGAGATGGATTGTTATTTTAACTCTGGGACCTATAGGTTTTGGGACCTATTAACTCTTTCCAAACCCTATAGCTTCCCTAACCCATATAGCCACACTTATAGAGTAATATTGTACGATTCTAGAATAATATTATATACCGCTTTCCTAACCCTAATTCTATTTGTTACATTTTAAAAATAAATTACTCATTAGGGATAAACAGAAACGAAACTAAAATAAAGTAAAAGAACCCTACTCAAAAGCTTTCCATAACCACATTTTTATCTTCTGGGTCCAAAATCTGTAACGGTGTTACAGTACACAGGAAAGCCATTCATGTGGGTAGTAAGCAATCACATTGCAAGAGAGCTACACACCTTTTTCCCTCAACCAATGCAAACAGGGTGGAGTGGTATATGTGGCTTTTTATTCCGAAAGTACTGTAATGTTTTTTCCCTTGCTTTTAGAAGAAAGTCTAATTGCTCCTTTGTATTTGCAAGTTACCAGTCACTGGAAACGTAGATGTGATCGGGCCAAGGCCCGCCACTATGGTATACGCAACTCTAGTGCCATGTGTCATCTCAACCTTGGGTACATGCATGTTATTGCTGTTAATCTGGCACCTGGAGCTAATTTCCTCAATTTTCTGACCAACCTTATTTAACTGGTAGCCTAACTTCTAGCTTGGCAGTAGGTTGTAGAGAGGAAGGCCAAAGAGGTGACCTCCATCAGCCATACCTAGATGAGTTGGTCATCCCAAGTTGCTGATTTCTAGAATATTGCATTTTTAAACCTCAAACTCTTTCAAGGCTGGTTGCTTTTGAAAGATGCAAGAGAGGACAGGATAATGCAGAGAATCTCCATGGGTAATTGTTTCAACATTACGGCTTGAATTTCTTGCCAGTTCAGCACTGAAAAGGCTAAGCATCTGTCTCGTCAGTGTCACAACTTTTAAGAGCATTTGGACTGAAAGGCCACTCTGCACTGACCAAACCTTGCATTAGCAGAAAGAATCAATAGACTGGGTCCTGATCTAAACCCAACCGAAAACTTCTGGAAAATGCTTGGTGACAAATTTATGGCCAAAAAACCCACTACTGTCACAGAACTGTGTAAGAGACTGGAAGTAGTGTGAACCAAAATCACACTAGAGCAGTGCGAGAAATTAGTTGTGTCCTGTGGCTGCATATGTACTGAAGTCATCAAAAGAAAGTTTTAAATCACCTGCTGATTGGTGACTGTTGTAATCATCAAAAAATGTTCTAGTGGCATGGTGTGCCCCTTACAAAAATCCATCAAAAGTTGATGAAGGTTACATTATTTCTGATAAAAGGGGGTTATACATTATACTCCAATTTTTATCTCCAGTACATTTTTATCTCCAGTACAAAACCCTCACCTATTTGGAAACGGGTGTCGTGTGACCCCTGTCTTGCGATTCAGATTATTTTAATTTAAAATAAAGGGAGAGAAATTTAAACTGCCATTTGAGATTTTTACTATAGTGTGCAGGGATTGTTGTGAACATTTTTTATTATATACCCTATTGAGAAATTCTGCTTGATTTGTAAAGAATCAAGCTGCAGTGCTCCCACCCATAGAGATGTGTATTTGCCCCGTATAGTGTTTGTCTATGGAGCTGACTATGAGCTTACGTCTAATCTCCCTGTGTTTGGTTACACAACTCTGGACAGTGAGGATTAAGCCCTTCACTTTCATCTTGATGTTTCAAAATAATGCTGATTAGCGTACTACAGCCTGGCAGGAAGGGTTTACAAGCACTTGTTACAGCTGTGTAAACAAACAGTCCTACAAATGGTTTATATGAAAACTTCATCATGTCCCTTGAAAATTTACACCTTGTACAGCTATATTTGTAAATTTGGTACACTCCACTCGAAGAATAAATAAAGAATAAAGTAGCGCACATTTGTCATTTGTTGCCATAAACAAGTGGGGAAGAAACTTCTTTTTTTTTTTTTTTTTTTTTTTTTTGTCAAATTCCCTGCATTTGGAATTTTTCCCACACTTACCAGTACACTACATGGAAAATTAAATACCACCAATAGGTATGCTCCTTTCTCCTGTAGTGAGCAGTGTATCTCCGACAAAGAATGAAGGCTAATGATTTAACTCTTTGCAAACCTATAGAGTAAAGAGAGGCCATCCAGGCACTTTATTTAACCCTTTCAGGACCTGGCCCTTTTTTTGTTTTTTCATTTTCACTCCCCCAAATGCAGTGAAATTTGTAAAAAAACGCATTTGTGCCGTTTTCTTGTGGGCTTGGATTTTACGGACTTCACGGGGAGCGGCGCTCCTCAAAAAGATGGCGGCACCCACGCCGGCGGCGATCAGCGGGAAAACATCCGCGATCGGTGCTGGCACTTATCGCGGGTGTTACTGGTAAGCCTTTGCTGCAATATGCAGCAAAGACTTACCGGCTATGGAGAGGGCTCAGCGCGTGAGCCCTCTCCATGCACCCGCGGCCGACCCGTGACGTGCTATTACGTCACGGGTCGTGAACGGGTTAAAGAGTCATTAAAAATTTTATCACATCCCTTATCTCAGTTCTGACAGCACCATCTACTGTAGCATCTGTGCATGGTTACTGCTACTAAATGGCTGCCTAGTTATTATATTCATGATCTATAGAGAAGCTGAATCATTTGGAAAACCCCTCTGGTTCACACCTGCACTCCTGTAATTCTTTTCCCTGTGATAGGAACAGAAAAGTGACTATAATGGAAGTGCCAGGCATTGCAAGTTCTGGCTGCAGGATTTAGTTTTTCACAGATATATGTAGTTTAATACAGGATGTGGTACATGCATGATACTGTATATAGAGATTTTGTATTTTTGTGTTAATTTTCACATCAGTAATACTGGAGTTATGTTTAGTTATTTTAGACAATATGTGAAGACATTACATAAGTTGGTGATACCAGGTGATAAATGGTTTGTGTGTTCTTCTTTGCAATCTAGGCTACCAGAAAGTTTTCCTGACCTAGAAAGCCTCACATGTCTTTCCATTAATGATATCTCGCTGCAGGCCCTCCCTGAAAACATTGGAAAGTAAGTATTTCCCCTGTTAGAGTGATAAGTATAAGCTGTGGCAAAGATTAATCTGGAAAATGTTATTGGTTTCACATTTCCCTTTATGAATGTGTTGTTTGCATGTGAAGAGTAGAAATCTGATGTTTGGCGAAAATCTGCAGAGATATAAGGTTCTCTGTGATGTAGGACTATAGCACTATAATTTCCCCTTGAAAAGGTATACCTGGATTAAAGTAGACCTGTCACCAGAATTTTACCACCCTGAATAACAATTCCTGCTGATAGTTACAAAGCGCTCCTAAGAGTGCGGTCACATGTGGTGTTTAAAAACGCATGCAACAGCTGAAGAGAGATTTGCCTAATTAAACAGCTGTTAACACTTGCGCTTACAAAAAGCTTGCATAAAGCATTGTTAACACATGTGCTAACATCTTGTTAACGGATGCTTTTGTTATCGCATGCATTAACGCAGCATTAACAGTTGCATTTTGTAAACGCAAGTGTTAACCGCTGTTTAATTAGGGAAATGTCTCTTCAGCTGCTGCAATGCGTTTTTTAAACGCGACGTATGACTGCACCCTAATACTCTGTGATAATAACGGCTCGTGCAGCTGCTGGTCTCTCACACCATATGGACAGATTTATACCCACTGGAAGTAAACATAAAAGCTTCCTATAGAAGGACAACAAGCAGAGATCTAGAAACCCGTGAGGAATTGATACAGTGTATTGGAAAATTGTTTAACTTTTCCTTAAATAAACAATATCAATTATTTGCTGGAAGTGGACAACCCCATTTAAGTTCTTTCAGCGCTGTACTATGACTTTAGCTGGCCTGATGCAGATATGTCACACTTTTTCATCCTGTTGACAGATTTCTGTGTTGGTAAAAAAGATTATTGCTTTCAGCAATGTTTTATTTTGTAGTAAAATGATTGGATGGAAATAGTTTTTTTTTTTTTTCCTATGGCTATGGTCTGTTGGTGGCTGACCCAGGAATACCGTATATACTCAAGTATAAGCCAAGGCCCCTAATTTTACCACAAAAACCTGGTAAAACCTATATTTTGTTTACTGGAGTATAAGCCGAGTTTGGGTTTTCAGCACATATTTTTGTGCTGAAAAACTAGGTTTATACTCGAGTATATAAGGTATTTGTCCAGAATAAAACCCAATAAATCTGAATTATAAAGAAAAAACAACCTGAACCTGTAGGAGACTGCATGTAAACCTCAGAATCAGTGAAGCATCATACAGAACCCATTTTTGAAAGTAAACCTCTTGGAAAATTTAAACAGGCATAATATGTGCATTTGCCCTTACAAGTGTATTATGCAATTAGACCCCAAAAAAGGGACAATTTTCCACAAAGTCACTTTTTACACCTATTTTTTTTTAAGCCACAAGAAATAAAAGATGAAACAACCCTCACAAATGTATATAAGGATGTTGGCCTTATAACAGCCGAATTTGACAGAAATCCTTTGCATGTGAGGGGATTAGAGATGAGCGAGCACTAAAATGCTCGGGTGCTTGTTATTCGAGACGAACTTTTCCAGATGCTCGAGTGCTCGTCTCGAATAACGAGCCCCATTGAAGTCAATGGGAGACGCAAGCATTTTTTTAATAAAACTGAACAGTAAAAGAACAGTGCAAAAAAAAAAAAATTCCAGATGTTTGCAGATGTTTTACTTGTAAGAACTCATTGAAATAACACTATTCTTCACTTTGCAGGTGTTCGCGCGTGTCTCCCGCTAAGTTAGGAGATGTGCACGAACATCTGGAATGTGAAGAATATTGTTCTTTCAATGTGTTTTGCACTTAAATGGTCCTGTATTTACTGTTTTTAATGTTTTAATTCTATTCTTCACATTGCAGGTGTGCGCGTGTGTCTCCCGATAGGTTCGGAGATACGCGCGCACAGCTGCAAAGTGAAGAATAGAATTAAAACATTAAAAACAGTGAATACAGGACCATTTAAGTGCAAAACACATTGAAAGAACAATATTCTTCACATTCCAGATGTTCGTGCACATCTCCTAACTTAGCGGGAGACACGCGCGAACACCTGCAAAGTGAAGAATAGTGTTATTTCAATGTGTTCTTACAAGTAAAACATCTGCAAACATGTGTAATATTTTTTTTTTTTTACAATAAAAATACTTTTATTCAATTTATTTTATTAATTTACTGCTCGATCTCGAGCCGGCGAGATACTCGTCCGAGTAACGAGCCGGTCCGAGTAGGCTAATACTCGACCGAGCAGTATACTCGGACGAGTATACTCGCTCATCTCTAGAGGGGATGCATTTGGAGGGTCCCAGTTGTACCAAAACAGAGAACTAAAAAACTGAGCACAAATTTGGAAAGTACATCCTTTGAAAAATTTAGCAAAGTGTAATATGTGTATTATCAAGTGGTATTGTGAGCATTTTGATCATAAAGTTGGTTTTCAAATATAATGTGCAATGGATGCCGTATGAATATTAAATTTGGTGCCTATTATGTGACACCCAGTTTGTGCTACAGTGAAGTGTTGGCTCTCTGATTAGGAAGCCATGTTTCCTGACGTGTTTCCTGACGTCAGAAAATACAACCAGGCTCCACAATGATAAAGCACCATGTGTATTGAGGCAGTAATTGGATTTGTAAGCACATCCTTTGTAATGCTTCAGAAGCTTGGAGGGGAAATAGAAAACCTAAAAAAAAAAAAACACCCAAAAAAAACAAAAGTGAAAGGAAATGATTCTGTATGGCTTCAGCACCTGATCATACAGATCAGCCACTCCTTCCTCCGTCCCCACCCCCCCAAATGAACTTTTTGTAAGCCCTGGGTGAGTGTGCTGGAGTCCCTATAAATTGTGGTAAGAATAAGGACATCCCTCTTGTTTTTATGTTCTGATATGCAGAGTGCATTGATGTCCCCTTTCTAAGTGATTGCCTAATAAGGGATCCAGGGAAGCCTCTCTAGTAGCCGCACACTACTTTACCTCTGGAACTGAGGGATTGGAAAAGTGGAATGCTGGTTTAAAAGTTGTCCACATAGAGGTGGTAACCCTCAACTAGCAGCGGGTGCACCAGATCCCACCAAGCTTCCCACTGGCACCCAGAACAGGGGCGCATTCTGGGGGGCTAATTCGTGTTTGTTTTCCCTCATAAACCATTTTTTTTTTTTTTTTTTTTTTTTTTTTCTTTTACAATGCCTGTGTGCAGTACAAGACCCCAAAACTTCATAATATCTACTGCATCTACAGAGGTCAACTTAGAAAATGAATATGCTGGGTTTTGTTCAAAACGCTGTGCAAACAAATTCGAAATTTATAAGATCCTCAGAGAAAGACTTTGAAAAAATGTATTTCATTGAGGCTCAAAATGAATTCGTGTACTGCTCACAAACTCAGGAATTTGGGGCACATCATTTTCAGGGATTTGGGTCCATTAAGGATCTATTGCGAGCTGGGGTAGCCTTGGTCCTGTGACACCACCTTGAGGGGCATCCTCCTATGCTGACAAAGATCTTTGGGATGAATGGGACATTTTTGTTGGTGGGGCTTGTATAATTGTTGAGCTTCAGTTAGTGTTGTGCTTCAGACGTGGGGTGATGAAATCATAGACCCTAACGACTAATGTACTTTTAAATGTACACAGTAAAAACAAGTATTACATATTACCCAGAGAAATAACACAGGACAAGGAACACTTACAGGTATGTACAGACCATAGGTGGACACCGCCGACATGTGTTTTGCCTTGCTTCGTCAGGAGTATCAAGGCGAAGCAAATCCCTTGACTAGTTCTGAGGACTAAATCTTCTATACAAGCTTATGGCAATCTATCTAAATGCCATTTCTTATGTTATCTAAACATTCCCTATTGTGTTTGCTTACACAGTTAGCAAACGCAATAAATGGGCCTATATACAACTAAGTAGATATAGCATTAAAAACCAGACATTTAAAGCTAGAATAGTAATTTACCACCTTAACAATGCAGAGTGTATTCATTATTCATTTAATTGTAGCTTTATTGAAAGAAAAGGGTTTTTTCTTTCAAAAATAAGGTAATTTCTAAGGGACTCCAAACTTTTGAGCAGGGGTCTCTCTCCCTCTCTGTCTCTCTCCAGATATAGATAGATTTTACTTTTCTTCTCGATTGTATTAGTATATTAATATTTGCACATTGGTGATTTAGGAGCACATAATTCTAAATATGTGTAAAGGGGCAAGAGGGATAGTTGATAAGTTGTGGTTATGGTTTTCTATGAGTGGTGGTATAAAAATGTAACATTATATCAGCCTGTGATTCAAGGTACATTTATCAGTCAGTTAGAAAAATTATACATGACAAACAAAGCCATGCCAAATTTTGTAAAGGCATTTTTTACACCAACATGCCAGAGGCTATTGGAACCTGTCATCATGTAAAAATGACCTGCCTGATGACAAGTTCCCTTTAAAGACTCACAGCTTCCTGGTTACCTTCTAAAACTCGCCCTAAGTTGCTGCAGGAGGCTTTTTTTCCTGAACCATTGGACTGAGATATGAGACTGCATACTATTGTGGTGGCCTTTATCCCCTCCTATGGGTCCTTTGACACCCATATAGTTTAACCACACTCTCAATATCTCTCAATCTAGGCTCTCTTCTCTACTCCCCATAGCCCCTACTATTATACAGATAAGAGACATTGTTACAGAACAGGGTCTACATCCACTGTTGTAGACTATCGAACTATCTTTATCAGGTGGAAATGATTCTCTGGTTCCGATCGCTACATTGAGTCGTGTGAAACTTGTATCTAACCAACTCCCCCTCCACATACAATTTCCTGGATTTATGCACTGCTCAGAGATGAAGACACTGACTCTATACCGCTTCTGCCTTACTTGGTTAAATGGGAAGAGGACCTTGGAGTATCCTTTTCTGAAGATGAGGATGAAAATTCTCACCATGACCCATCGGTCTCTGGGAGGTGTCAGGAGAGGAATATTTAAGATACTTTCCAGGTGGTATAGATGCCCTACAGTGCTGCACAAAATTTACCCTGAGGTGGACGAATCTTGTTGGCGATGCCTTTCCATCTCAGGATCGCAATTGCATACCTGGTGGGGATACCCCATAATTGCTCAATTTTTGGGAGGCAGTTTGGGATCTGCTCAACAAAGAGAGGAGGTGATTTCCTCTTCCCCGGAATTAGCTTTACTATAGTTATTTCCTTATTCTGTTACAAAAGCTAAAAAGGGGTTTCTTGGACACTTTTTGAGTGCAGTTCGTACGGTTATACTACACCATTAATGGTCCCCTTCTCCACCATCCAGGGCAGAATTGGTAGATTGTCTCAACCATATCATGAGAATGGAGGAACTCGCGGCTCTAGATAACAATAAACTCACCACATTTTATAAGGTTTGGGCTCCTTTGGACATCTGCAGCCATGACCTCTTGGCTCTCTTTAGGAGATGCTGAATTGTCGTTACTTAGTCTACCCCCCCCCCCCTCCCCCGAACGCCCTACGTGTTGCCCTACTGTTCTACCCCTTGTCGTCAATCCCCTCGTTTTCAGTTGTTCTTTGATCTTATGGTTTATTCTTGCACTAGCCTAACAATTATTAAGATACACTTATATCTGTGCTCATGTGACACATTTCCTGTGAAATATTGTTTTAATCTGCATTCTGTTGCTTATTTCTGCGCAAACATTGTGCGTGTTGTATATTTTCTATGCACAGTACTTTCAATTAATACGATTTACCCATAAAGACACATAGCATCTATTAACAACATGCATGAGATTTTTGCAATATATTTCACACATGTTAATGTCTATGTTTATATCTGCACACTGTTCCACCTTGATATCTACTGTACAAGTTTCTCTTTATGTACTCTCTCTATTGGATACGTTACAAAATATGATTTGGTGATGTTGTCACATTTGCCTATAGAGTACTGGCATCTAAGTGACATATCTTTGCACAGTTTTGCATTTACTCTTTGTCCTAAAATGGGAGGTTAGAAAAGATTAATGCAGATTATACCTTTTGGATAATGTCTGCCCTTTTCTGCTCCATTTAGTCATAAATAAAGCCCTGTAAAATCGGCAAGTTACTATGGTGATGTTGACAAAAGCTTAGCATAAGAGGGAAAGGCTTAGAGGCGTACTGACATCTATGATGACTAGTATGCTGGAAGCAAACCTATAAAATTGTTCACTCCTTATATTTTTACAGCTGAGTTATAATGCATTCATCTTTATAAATAAACAGACTTTTCCCACGTGCCCTGATTATAGCAGCCAGATACTGCATGTTGGGCTTGGAAATATGTACAAAAGATAAAGAACCTTTTGTTTTCCATTCAAGCCATCTAAAAAGATTCTCTGACCATAAAATATTTCATTATTGGCCTAAGCGAACACCTCATTTCTCTGACACAAGGTAAAATATTTGGCATCAAATATGTGTTCTTTTCCCCCCTAGCTTACCATCATTCCTGTAATTTCCTTCTGTCTGATACACTGTACATCCAACAACTTATAGTTTCATTGGAGGAGATTGTGTTTCCTCCCATGAATACATGGTTAGTAACAATTATGATGGTCACTCTGCCCTGCCCACACAGGGCCTACCTGTCATTACTTTCAGCTGGTTACATATCACTTATACATAGTCTTGCTCTCATCAGGAGCCATTGGAGTCTCCGCGAATATTCCTTATTGTGTTTGTTCATCACGTTTATGTTCATATATAGATGTTGTGAAAATACATGTGCAATAGGATCCTGCGTGACCCATACTGTGCATAATCTGTAACTGTGCAAGAACTTATTGCTTGACTATCTTGTTATTGTATGTAAACCATCTTTTCCTTCTTTTAATTAACTAGATTGAATATATACAGGGGATGGGATTGTGGATCTCTGTTCTATAACGCAAATCAGTCTTGTTCGTAAAGGATAATGCAGTTCCCTTATATTTATTGATGGATTTTAGTTTCCAAATTTCATTATTTGATATTGATGACCTATGGGCAGCCTTCACTGATCAGCTGATATCGGTGCAAATATATGCTCTGTACAATGTGTTGTAGATAACACTGTTTACTCCGGTTCAGCTCTGTTTCCTTATGAGCACATTGTTCCCTCCGTGTTGGCTCATTTTTGTATATCATTTTCCTGAACCACTGTAATTGTGACATGACAAATGGATTTTTGGAGAAGAATGTAGTCTCCCAGTATGTCCTCTTCATGGCGGTGAAATAAATACAGCTGGTAAGTAATGAAACCTTATCGGCCAGTAATGTGCTAGGCTCCAGAAAGTACCAATACTGGCGTCCAAAAGGGAATGCAGTACATCTGTCACTTCAATGAATGTAGCCACCAGGGCAGTTGTAGAAAGGATGTGATGTAATGGCTCAATATAACATTTCGGTTATGATGATTGTAAAGTGGCACAGCACCAATACCATCTCAAAAGACAAATGTCATGGGCTACAACCACCTGCCTCGTGTCATAGCACTAAATCTAAAACCAGCAAAGAATTGTTTACGCAGATTGTAGTGACTAATGTCTGACGCCTCGCTGATATTCAGAAAGCTCACAGTTCCCCATATGTTTTAAAGAATATTCTTGACTTCTGTCCCAGCTCAATCATTATACAAACGCCCCATTAAATACTGTGTCCCACAGGACTGACCATTTTGCCATTCTGCTTACTGAATGTTGAAAAACCTCTTGTTATGGATCAAGAGGTGAAATGTGCTCCCTATTTAAATTGTTTCGCTGAATATGTTCCGCTTGAGGTCAATTCTGAACAGACTGTAAATAACCGGGGAAGTGCTACAGTAGGTAAGCTCATTGCCATCAGTTACATAAAATCCCAAGTTATTAGACGGCGGTCCACTCCTACCCATCTCTTGTGTATGGACAGCTATAATATACCAAAATACTGGAGATACAGATACTCACAAATACAGTTTCTTGTGCTTTTTAGTTTTGTTTTATTTATTTTTTTTCTGACTGATGTGTTTCTTCTTTTTCAGCCTATCACATCTCATGTCGTTAGAGCTGAGAGAGAATTTGTTGACCTATTTACCAGAGTAAGTCAATGACTTGTTACTGCTGTGATGGGAAGGGTTGTTTCCAGTGGTTAAACACCAACAGGCTGCTAATGTTAACAGGACTTCTTCTGTAGCCCATAGACCCATGAAGATGTTATAGTATTTGCTCTGTGCTTTGGAATGTTTTTATAGATGTATAAAATATAAAAAATGGATACATTTATATAAATTTTTTCTATATTAATACGGAATTCGCTGTATTCATTCAGCTGTGGAGTTGTCACTACCAAAATGATTAATGATCGGAGACGCTCTCCTTTTCATTACATTTCTATCAACACTGCCGGGGATCTCATTAGGTGCCATGTTCATGCCGTGCCATGTTTAAATGCTATTTAGTCATTTACTTTGAATGGCTTAAATAATGAGAATATCCGAGCACACACTATGACCTCTTACTGGAACATATAAGATTTAAAACGAATCAGACTATTAAGATTGGAATCCCACAGAGTGTTCAATGATACTAAGCATGGGGTTGGTTGAAGCTCATTGTCATATAAGTTGTCTAAAAGAGTAAGATTGGCATCCTCTACACATAATCGTCTATTTTGTATAAATGTAACAGTGATGCCATTTGTTGTGCCCCCTATAATTGCTATTTTCCTGCCTGCCTTAGACAGTTTATTATGACAGTGACTTAAATATGATACGATAATAAGTAATAGCTAGTCACTGAGACTAGAGCAGCCCTACACCCAGTAGTCATTCATCTGTATACATGCGGGGGAGCATTACCTCCCTTTAAATCCTGTAGTTTTGTGTAGCGTCTATTAATTTTGAGCTTATAAAACTAGCCTGTCACACAAGGCAGTTTATGCTTTCTTGGAGGGAGACCAATGACTTTTTTTGCCAGCTACAAAGTGGCCCTGTGTTCTGTTTTGTGCTGACCTTCTGTTCCTTTTTCATTTATTTTTTTTTTACTGGCAGGTCTCTCTCACAGCTTCATAGACTGGAAGAGCTTGATTTGGGAAACAATGAAATCTATAACTTGGTAAGGGATTTTAATGCAGGATAAATGTTTTTTCTGTGTTTAGAGCACCAGCATATTTCCCAGTACAAAATGTAGATTGTTTGCATTATTCATTATGGTATCTGAGCAGGTGAAATAAAGTTGAGATTGATATGACAGCAATCTTTTAAGACTTCTTGAACAGCGGATAAGTGTCATAAAAAAATCTTTAGTGTTAAAGTTTTGTCTCTGAATGCATGCTCAGATGACCCCACTATCTCTGATCTCGAAACAATACTTTATTTCACCTAATAACATGTTTCCCAAAAATAAGACTGTCTTATATGTTTTTTTCCAACAAAAATGGCTTGGGGCTTATCTTCAGGGATGTCTTCTGTATTCATATTTTGGAATCTCATCAAATACTCTCCAAATTCTGAACTCCGTTGTGAAGTTATTGTGACTCTATTGCCTTAAGAAATTGAATCCAATCATTCTAATCTCTATTAATGGCACTTTTCTTGCATGAGCCACTTATGCAATGTACTACAAGCAGCTACATGGACAAATGTCAGCTCCCTCTCCTCAACTTTTCCATGTTGCATTCAGCTGACAGGCTGCAAGGGGGCAGACTTAAACAGCGATCTCTCCTGAACCACAGTTCAAGTGTCATCTTAAAGAGGTGAATCTCCAGTTTAATATGGCATAAGAATTGTGTTTTAGGTACCACAGATAAGTAGATATCTACAGTTAAAATTACAGTAGAGATTGGGAGCTGCATATGAAACACTCCTGACTGAAACTTTATATTGACATGATATTGATATTACAGTGGAGATCCCCCTCTTTAAAATTATACTAATATTTCTAGGTGCCACAATAGAAGATGTAGGTGTTTGCAACTAGGGGTTATTTTTGGGGTAAGTTTTATACTGCAGCCCTTCTCCAAAAAGGCTGAAAAAATAATGCTAGGGCTTATTTTTTCCAGTTTGTTTATCTAGAGAAACCGTGGTAAAAAGAATACAAATTTTACCACGGACCGTACAAAACTATTCCTTTAACTATATTCAGAATTGGGAATATTTTAAGGTACGCAAATAATTATTATTTGGCGTCTCTCAATGCTCCCAAATTAATGGAGAATGCAATTATTTTCCTAAAATTACGCATCAAAAGTGCAAACAGAGTAGAGGAGACTTATTAATCTGTCCACAACAGAATTCTGTTATAGTTTGGACAAAAAACTGTCTGCACCACATTTATAAAGGGTTTTAGACAGTTTCTGGCTCTCCCACGACTAGCTCGACACAAGGGGCGTGGCCTCACACCAAAAAGGACTGTTTACCAGAAATTCTGCTGACCCGGCAGAATTGTGTCCTAACTTTAAGCCAACTAATAGGAGGTGGACATTTTAAGTGCACCACTCGGACTTAAATTTATTCACTTCTCTGGCCTTGCTTTGCCCCACCTACAGTATTTGCAGAGAGTGGGTGACCTCACTGATCTCATGCTCACTGCACGAGTTGGCTGTAGCAATGTGCATGTGCGAGACTTGCAGAGAGTGGGGTTGATGTCACCTGCTCTCTGCAAACACTGTTGGTGGGACAAAGCAAGGCCAGAGAAATGAATAAATTAAAGTCCAAGTGGCACAGTGAGGGGCTCTGCAGAGCATCTCATACTAATTTGAACACCAATAAAAAGTTCTACTGAAAATGCACCCCTTTCAGATATGCAAAAAGCAGATTCCAGCACAGCACAACTGGACGGGGAAGTGAGTACTATCATAGTAAATCTGAAGGTAGATGCCCTTTAACCCTTAGCACTTACATAGCACAGATTATAAATATCATATAACTGTTTAACTACTGGTTTCTAATACTTATAACATGCTCCATGCTTTTCCATGTGAAAGCGGCCAGGCTAGTCTCCTAGATCCTGCGTGTACCCTATTTAGTGTTTAGTGGATTTACTTGTAGGGATCTCGCTGAATTTCTTGCTAAATTACTAAATGAGAACACAGAAGTATCATGGGAACAGGGGAATCTTCAATTTGAATCGGATTCAGGCAGAGGTTAGTCATGCCCACTTCAGTGCACCTGAAGAAGATTTTTGACAAGTATGTTCAGAACAAAAAAATGCCATAACTGTAGAAAGAATAAGATGAGGAACACAATATGGACTTTGTTCTGTTTATTTTTAAAGGAGGAATCACTTATGCCAATTTGGTAAAATTCATTATTACTTGAGTTACTCTTTAATAGTTGACAGCTGACCTGCAACACCCTGCTGATCAGCTTTTCTACAGTCCAAGGACATTCTGGTACACTGTGACTTTGGTGCTTCTGGCCGTCAGTCGCTTGCCAGAGTTGGCTATGATCTTTGTCTGCCATGAGGCCGCTAGTCCTATAAACTGCAGACAAAGCTGTGTTTTTTCTGACTCTGACTGTCACATCTCCAGTGATCACCTATAAATGACCGAAAAAAACCCTTTAAATAATGTATTTTCTGCCGTATCCTTCATATCTTTTAATGAACTAATTATTATTTTTAACATGAAAGCATAAGATGTCTTTGTGCTTCACCTATAAGGTTTCCTTAAAACACTGAGTCATAAAGGAGGAAGATGTTGTCATTTACAGCTTGGCTCTGGGCACACCCTGAGCTAGTTTCATATAATGGATGTATTTTTCTTCAAGAGAATAGTCATTAAACCTGAATGCCTACAATAGTGTAAATCTGAGTACATACATCATAATTTATACAAATGTAAAGGTAGACATAGGTGTGTGTTAGTTTCAACTATGACTAGAAGTTAGAACATGTGTAGAAATAATAAACAATTATAGGGGTATTCTCATCTGGGCAGTCACATTCAGTTTCATTAATCTGCCATATGTAAACATTTCTTCAATTAGATGTTATTAAAAAAAATGTTCCTGTGTGAAGATAATTTCTCATAAATGTAGTCATGTTGTCCCTTAGAAACGAGATAGCTTCCTCGGATACGGCCACCTCTGCTGGAGGGATTGCACAAAGAAACAAAAGGTTATTGTATATAAAATGACCGGGAGTTACTACATGTCGCACAGCCGTCCTGTGGTAATGATCGCTGAATCCTGGTGGCCCAGCAGGACTTTATAGCACAAGTCTGGCCACTGCTGCTAGAGTGTGACGTGGTCGTATCCGAGGAAGCTATCTTATTTCCAAGGGACAACTTGGCTACATTTCTGAGAAATTATCTTCACACAGGAACATTTTTATTAACATCCAATTGAAGAAATGTTTACACAAGGCAAATGAATTTAATTAAATGTAAATGCCCATATGGGAAAACCCCTTTAAGGTCAGTTCCCATAGAATGGTCCGCGTATACAGACTTAACCCTCGGAATCAAAATATAAGAAAGTTGAAAGCTCATGAGCTTCACCAATTTTGTTTTACGCTGTGTTTTAATTAAATTAAACACATTTAAGATCTCTGTAATACACAATAACCATAAATTACAGGCTAATAATGCACTTTATCCATCTTAAATCCTGAAATACAGCATGGTTACTCTGATTAGTCTGTAATAAATGAACCAAGGTCTGTTAGGTGGAGATAACATATTAGGCTCCATTCACACATATGCCATTTCTGCGGCTAGTTTATGGCCATCACATAACTACATGTGAATGGAGCCTTAGTTGTTGCAGAGATACGCTTACTGGGTCATATTCATTAACCCGACATTTGACGTGATAGTACTGCATGACGGGAGGTGAGTTCCTGCATTGTTCAGTACTATTACGTAAAGCTTCTGGCCCTTCCTCCTAGATGGAGCCGGTCCCAGAAGCTGCGGATGGCAGCTGTATATGTTACAGCTGACACCCGTCTGTAACATCCGCAATTGGAGATTCCTCTGATTCCTCCTTTATATAGTGATTATCCACCGTATATATATATATATATATATATATGTGCTTCTTTTTTGTACTTCTATTTGCAACCTTTTTCCAGCGCATCTGGGGATTGCCTTTCCCGCCCCAGACTGAGTTATTCACGGATGCACCTAATTTATCTTTGGAATGTTGCTGTTAAAAGGATGCATATTTTTGCGCAATAGTTTTTAAAAGTCATATTTAACACCCTCGAAGATCAAACAAGCACAAAGGCCCTTCAACCCTCCACTATTGTGGATACGTTTAATGTATTAATTTAATGAATTCTATATTATGTTAATCTTTGGTGTTTTCTTGAAGGCAGTGTATTACTGACGGCAAATACATTTTAGGCCATCATTGGGTTGGGAGTCTCATAGTAGATTATTCCCCCAATAGAATTTGGACCATATAATTGGGACATGAGTACCATTACAGTGATAACAAGCAGTTAATAAGGTTACTGAAAGGATCTTCAGTATTTTACCACAATAGTTTTACAACTAGTGCTATAGCAATTCTAGTACAGCAGTGCTCAACAACCAAGAGGACTCGAGCATTTTCTCTTCCGTTTTGTGTTCTAGCTTTAATGTGTGCAAAATGTCCGTTCACGGTCAAATCTGTCCAAGAGATGGACTCTGCCTCCAGTCACTACTGTGTTTTTCCTCAGCGATCTAGGCATGGTTCATAACTGAGCGTAGATGATCATGAGAATTTCTTGATTGCTGATTGATAAGCTAAAGATTGTAAATGTGTAGCCATTGGTATATTTTCTTGTATCTAGTATCACATGACATAGTTCTATAAACTAAAGCTAACAAGTCTGTTTTGGATTGCAGCCAGAATCCATTGGATCATTACAGAGACTCAAGGACCTTTGGTTGGATGGAAATCAACTGGCAGAATTGCCTCCGGTATGTTACTCTTTTTATTGGATGCCAGTGTGCAGTAAATGTTGTGTCGTAAGAATTGAAACTTTAACTGTTCTCTATACAAGGTGATGGGACTAATCTGAGACTCTTCACTTATTACAAGTTGTTCTGTAAGGTTGAAACACCGTTTCTCTATTTTTGCTATAGAAAAACTCTGTATTCTTATACATTTTATAGTGTATATCTTCAAATTCCAAGCAGACTTGGTGCAAATGGAACATATAATTACTTGAGGTTACTGATCAGATGTCAGTGGAACCACAGTTCCCTTGTCCTGTGATCTGTAAGATTGCTATTTTTGTATCGCGTTAGGTGGTTCACAAATAGGTTGCCACATAAATGTTCCTATAATGATACAGAACTGCCAAAGCAGACTCAGAAGTTGCTTGCACTAAAAGTGGAATAAGCAGAGTTCTGCAACTTGTTCACATGTAACATTAGTTCATCAGCAATAATTAAACTATTGAATTCAGTTTTTACCCACAATAAATTGTTATAAGGGATCAACTATCCTATTTGTAAATCGATAATATGAGTTTTACTGTTCTATATGTACCAATAACTCTGACTTTCTAAATGCCCATTCCAATTGTCAATAATCACATATCCATTGAATATGCAATCTATTATGTGCTCAGTCTGTATCTCTATGGAACATTCTAATCTGAATGTAACGCATATGACATTTAAGAAACATTAGAATTCCTTTTCAGATCCAAATCTTTTTTTGTTTATCTAACAGGTGAATCTTGCCCTCAAAAAAAAAAGAATCCCCCTATATGTCCAAATTACAAAAAAATAAACATTTTATAGCCTGTAAAATGTGAAATTGCAGATCTGCTCTGAATGGCGCTCCTTCCTTTCTATGTCCAGCCGTGTGCCCATACAGCAGTTTACCAATACATATAGGGCATCCTAATATGGGAGAAATTGGGTATCAAACTTTGTGAAGTTTTTTCATTAAATACTTTGTGACAGTTTAATTTTTGGCCAAAGTTAATCGATTGTCAAAACAAAATGAAGGTGTAATTAAAAGCTGTAATTTTTCACACATTGAGTGGTGTAGTTTCTAAAATGGCAGAATTTATGGGGCTTTACTGCTGTTTAGGCTTCTAAGAAAAATTGCACCCAAAATTCGGAACCTCCTAACAACCTAAAAAAGAGAAGATGCATAAAAACCCTATGCCGATATTAAGCAAACATTCGGGAAATGTTAGTTATAAGTTACCTGGGTGCTGCGGCTATCTGCCTGAAAAGCAGAACATTTTGAGCTTTAAAAATAAATAATTTTGAGAAGTTTTTGCCGAATTTCCATCTTTTTCTTAACTAAACACATAAGATATCATAAAAATTTTTCTATCACTTTGTAATGATTTAACATATCCAGGGGATTTTGAGATTGTACTTCAAAGTTATGACCTCCTATAATGACACAGGGCAAATAAATAAAAAAAATAAGGCCCTAAAATGGCTTAGATCTAAAGGGGTTAAAAAGCACAATCCGGTACAGTTTACAATACAAAAAAATCCGAAATTACAGTAAGTTTTTCACATTTTTTTTAACCGCTCACTGTGCAAGTTTATTATTGCTTTAAATTTTATGTACATATTCTTATGGACACATGTAGGTGTTTTTTATACTTTATTCAAGCCCAATACATAATAATTGCAGTGGGTTATGTAACTATCTGCGCATGGTGACCCCTACCCAGTTAGTTGCAGCCGGGTCCAGGGAGGGCATGCCGCAGAAGCCTTTGGACACACATCAGACCCCACATGAATGATTGGATCCATAAGTCATGCTTATGTATTGCTTGGTAGCTGCATTACTGTTTCATCAAGGTCATAGAAGGATACAAAAACAGTGTAAGTACTGACACCCAAAGGAATTCAAAGTTGACAATAATGTGGTGCTCTTTATGGTCCCCGTTTTTTTTACATTCCCTGTTGGCATAGTTGCTGTGACTGTAGCTTGACTTGTTAGTCTGCATACTGAATAAAAAGGTTTTGTCATGTCTGTCAGTATATTTTGTCAAGGGTAGAACTCTAGGACAGTAGTTCTGTCCACTTTACCAAGTTGCATTCAGAAGTTTTATATAGTGCTCCCAACTGTAACTTTAACCATGTATATCTCTGTTTCTATGGCACAAAGAACACAATCTGTTGTGATATTTAAAGGGCATCTACCACCAGGATGAAGGACTGTATGTAAATTAACACCTATGGAGCCTGGAGCCCCTCAGGCTCATTTGCATACAATCCTTCATCCTGGTGGTAGATGCCCTTTAAGGGGATTCCTCTCTTTAACATGACCGATTATATAGGACCGTTCATCAGCTGAAGGAGCTGCATGGAGGCAGAGCTTACAGTTCTCTGAGGTACATGCACACTCTGCATTTGTAGCTGAACCTAGGGAATGGATGGACACTCTTTACTGCTCCTCCTTCCGTGGGCAGACGAGCAGTAGTGCTTCAAATCTGCCAAAGAATAGGACAAGTCATATACTTTGCGGTGTGGAGGTCTATGGCGGCTGTGATGTGGTTGCAAATCATGCAACCAGATCACTGCCCCCATAGCCACCATCTGAATGAGGTCTAAGGCCTCTTTCACATAAACGTATGATTTCTCCAGTCCTGTATTTCTGCGCCATATGAATCTGTATATACGTGACATTCTTCATCCATATGTGCACGTATGTCACTATGTCTGTACCATATCCTTATAAAGTACAGAGGGCAGGCAGATAATGGATGGCTGACTATTGAGTGGATGAAAGAATGCACTTCCCACGGTCTCTGGTCTCCTTGGATACTGCACATATATACAACAGCAGATGGTGCACGACCGCATGTACGAAAAATGTATTTGAAGCGTTCCCAAAGACTGCTATGGGGTGTAGGGAACGAAGATGCTGGAGAAAATAGGTCATGCTCCCTACTTTTATTTATTTATTTTTTTACATCTCTCACGGGACAGTGGACAATACAGTCATGGAAATGGATGGCGTATTGCCTATTATAATGAATGTGGCCGTATGCTAGGTATCGGTGTGAAATATTCCTTAGCAGAATGTCTTGTTTTGTGGTTTTGAAGGGGAGACTGGGGGAGGGGGGGTCAAACGATGACCTATACAAATGTCATCTGGGGCTATGGTTACCCTGTACCTGACTGCACAACTATAACTATGTACTATATATATGTTATATACTATAACTACAACTATGCCTTCTCTACTAATTTCATCATCTCATCTATGGCTAGGTTCAGTGATAATTTTACAATAGTTTTTCATCAAATCCACTGGGCTCAGGGATTAAACAAGATATATTTCTGCATCATTGTAGCTAGAGCATTCTCAATGTATGTTTGCTTCATAATGCATCAAAACAAATGGTAGATTTTCTTTAAGCATCACTGACCAGATGGTTCTCTTTTGATTAGTTTCATGGATATACAGTGCTCTGATTCCGTGTTTTAACCCCTTAATGCTGAAGCCACTTTTCACCTTCCTGACACGGCCCATTTTTTCAAATCTGCCCTGTGTCACTACAAGTGGTTATAACTTCGGAACGCTTTACCATATCCAAGTGATTTTAAAATTGTTTTCTTGTGACACATTGTACTTCAGGTTAGTTGAAAAACTTTGGTGGCATGTTTTGCATTTATTTATGAGAAAATCAGATATTTGGTGAAAATTTTGAAAAATTCTTGATTTTCGAACTTCAAAATGTTCTACTTTTTCCATACCTAGTCATAACCGGAAAAAAACGTAATAACTAACATTCAGTAAATGTCTTATTTATGTGGACATGGTTTTTTATGCATACTCTTATTTTTGTAGGATGTTATGGGCCTTTCAACGTTAGGTGCGATTTTTCACATTTTCATAAAAAATGCAAAATCCTGCTATTGAGGGACCTGCTCAGGTTTCAAATCACTTTGAGAGGCCTAAATAAAAGAATACCCCATAAATTACCCCATTAAAGAAACTACACCCCTCAGCGTACGTGAAACAACTTTTATGAAATTTGTTAACCCTTTAATTGTTTTACAGGGGTCAAAACAAAAATTTTTTGGCTAAATTAATGTGTTTTTCAAAAAATGTACAAATTCTCAGTGGATAAAATACCATAACGCTCCACAAAATTTGATACCAAATCTCTTCCGTGTATAATAATACCCCATATGTGGTGGTAACCTTCTGTATGGGCATCGAAGGGAAGCTGCTCCATTCAGAGCAGATTCTGCATTGTCACTTTTTATTGGCTATACAATCTTTATTTTTTTTGGCAATTTGGACATATAAGGGCTTATTTTCTGCGACATGAGATGCACTTTACAAATACTTCATTTTAGTGGGTCATTCGTATTTTTGGGGGGTCGTACACCGTACACTAAAAATATTATCTTCATTCTATAGGTCACTATGATTACGGTGATCCCTCATTTATATAGTTTTTCATTTATTTTTACAATTTTACTGGATAAAAACTAATATACAGGAAATCTCATTTGTTTTTGCATTGCCATCTTTTCGGAGACGTAACTTTAATATTTTTTGGTTGACAGAGCTAGTTTAGAGTTGTTCTTTTCAGTGGTACCATTTTTGCGCACATAACTTTTTTTGATCACTTTTTAGAACATTTTTGTGTAGAGATTTTATGAAAAATGCACATTTTTGGCGTGTTTTTTGGGTTTTGTTTTTACGGCGTTCACCGAGCGGGTCCAATAATGTTTCTGAGTTATTGTACGGATTGTTACGGACGCGGCGATACCAAATATGTACCACTGATCACTTGTTCATGCTCTTCTTCACATTACACAGTGTAATACATATGCTGCGCATGCTCAGTGTGTTACAGCCGGGTCCTGTCAGAAGGCAGGACCCGGCACACAGAGGAGGATCGCGCAGCCCGGGCACCGGCAGTCCAGGGGCTGGGATCGGAGCAGCAGACCCCCCCCTCCCCCCCCCCCCCCGGTAAGCACCGTGAGGTGGTCCGATTCTTCTCAAATGCCCCTTGCACGCTGTGGTCAGCGCGACCGCGGCGTGTCAGGGGTTAACGCCCGTGATTGGAGAAATCTCCGATCGCGGGTGTTAGAGGCAGGTGTCAGCTATAATATATAGCTGACACCTGCAGCTTCTGGCGCCGGCTCCGTTCAGGAGCCGGTGCCGAAGCCTGACGTAATAGTACTGCATTTTGCGGGAACGCACCTCCCGCGATGCAGTACTATTACGTCACATGTCGGGAAGGGGTTAAAGGGGCATTCCGGGAATATGAACGTCTGACACAAAAACCCATGATGATATAAATAAATGAATATAACAATACTCAATGTCATTAGTCACAAAACATGGCTTAAATAGTTAGATTTTAGGATTTACAAAATTTATGGCCTTAAAGGAAGGTGGAGTTATCACTAAGATGGCCGCAACTGTAAACTACAAGTTCCATGATCCTCTAGTTCTCAGTAACTCCTCCTACCTCTTATGCTCTTCTCCCAGTGATGATGTAACAGACTTTCTTGCTCTGTTACCATAGTAATGATGTGTAACTGCCATCACCAAAACACTGGCCACAATGTTAGCACTGCGACCAACTGACTACAGCCAAACATAGAAGTGATCACATGACCTGCCCAGGCAGGTGCAGGACATGTGATGTGGACTTGTGACCAACGGCATCTTCTGTCCTGTGTCTTCTCTGCAACGGACCGCGTGGAGGAACTTGACGGACTGATTAAAGGGCCAGTAGCATTTTAATTCTTCATTACAGTCTGTCAACAGCTTTTTCTGCTATGGGGAGCAACATAAGCTAATGTGTAATAAGTTGCCATTTTGAGTACCCATTTGTATATGAATTACTCGTATATACTCGTGTATAAGCCGAGTTTTTCAGCACAAAAAATGTGCTGAAAAACTTCACTTCGGCTTATACACGAGTCAAGAAAAAAATAAAAACCGTAATACTCACCCTCCGGTGTCCCGATCTTCAGCGCGAGGCTCCCGATCCTCGGCGCGGTACCAGGCGGCGGCGGGTCCTCTTCTCTCTTCTGTAGCCGGCAGATCGCATCCATGTGATCTGCCGGCGGGCGCACAATAAGATGCAGCGGTGTCGCGGCTGATGACGTCATCATCCGCGACACCGCGGTATCCTAGTGCGCGTCCGCCAGGAGATCACATGGACGTGATATGCCGGCTACAGAAGAGAGAAGAGGAGCCATCGTCGCCGCCTGGTACCGCGCCGAGGATCTGGAGCCTCGCGCTGAAGATCGGGACACCGGAGGGTGAGTATTACGGTTTTTATTTTTTTATTCGCTTGGCAGGGGGCAGGCTGTATACTACACGGGGGCAGGCTGTATACTACACGGGGACTGGCTGTATACTACACCCTCGGCTTATACTCGAGTCAATATGTTTTCCCAGTTTTTGGTGGTAAAATGAGGGGTCTCGGCTTATACTCGGGTCGGCTTATACTCTAGTATATACGGTATGCCTATTCCTGGAATACCCCTTCAAGGGAATTTCCAGCCTGAAATTAAAGCTTGTGTCTGTTCGCATTGAAAATCATGGTGCTTTCTGTTTAATGAATGAAATACACCAATACAGTTTGTTTTTAGCCTTTCATATATAAACTCTCTGACATTTCAGCCTAATTTCTTCACAGCCATAACCTTTTATGCGGTTATTGCCCTTCAGTTTGACCTTTTAAACCGGCAAGGTGCTTTAACGTACACAGTGGAATGCAAATTCCTAAACACACCGCTCTCTCCATTTTGACAGCATTGAAACTTATCTTCCTTGTATGTTGTTATTGTTTTTATGTTTTTCAAATCGCATGTCCTCAGATTTTGGAAATGTGTAAGCATGGGCTGAGGAATCATAATTCTGAAGTGAATGGTCCGTTTAATCTTGCTAATAGCTTTTAAAAAGTTTTTACTTTTAAAAAAATATATAGGAAAAACAATGCCTATATTGACATTTTTTTTTTTAATCATACATCACACACAATTATATTAATCGCAATTAACACACTTTATGAATGCCTAGTGTGTACAAATAAACAATACAGGCCTTTTCCACCAAAAATAAACCCTCACACGGACATAGGGTTTAACAACCCTATAAATTTGGTATTGCTGAATGCCTATTGACCGAGAGAAATGTATTCCATTTTTTGTTATTTAGGTTTCATGAATAAGGCAAATTTTTATTAGCATAAATGCCATATTAACGTTCTTTTTTTTTAGAAAATATATGCTGTGCAGAAAAGCTTACCAGTAGGATAAAGTAGGATGTACTGTGCTTCTGTTCCTCTTCCCATTCTCATTGCCGGCTTCTGTTTGCATATGTTTTACGCATGTTACTGCCGCATCTGTATTCAAAAAACAGAAGCTGGGATTGATGGGCAGAGTGTGTAAGAGTAGGTGCTTTTTTTTATTTTAATGCTCCTCAGCCATATATTAAAAAATTCCTATTCCAGAAAAACTCCTTTAACCTTGTTTTATGAATTAAACCCCCTGAAAAGCCTTATATCCCTGAATGCTGGCAGTTCTGTCAACATAAAATAAAATCTGTTTCAGCAGTCCTGTTTCTTAGATTAATTTTCATGTTTTTGGCTGTTGGTCTGATGTCAGTTGCTTGTTTTGACTTGTTCTATTCTGCTTAAACATTTTGTAGGAAATGGGCAGCCTGAAAAACTTGCTGTGTTTGGATGTGTCGGAAAACAAGCTGGAAAGACTACCTGAAGAGATCAGCGGAATGTCTTCACTGACTGATCTTCTTGTCTCACAGAATTTAATTGAGGTTTTACCTGATGGCATCGGTAAGGCACAACTATTTGAAGATTTTAATAGAATTGGCAGGAATTGCCAAGCACTGAGATGATGATTAAAAACTTTCACATTCTGTATCCAGATTCATCAAATGAACATAGAAATCAGGATGCTGCATAAACAGAATATACAGCTCAAATAATTTCATCTTCATTTTGAATGTATTACAACTGTATTACAGATATAATGAGCAAAATGCTCAAATAAACTCAATCTCCCTCCACCCATCATTTTAGGGATTATGTTGGCACAGATTTGTTTTTCTACTTTACTTTCATTTTCTGATTTGTAGATTGATTTTCTTGTATTTTCTGCTAATGGGGACAGTCTTCTATCCCCTGAGCTCTGGCAACAGCGTTTAGTTTTCTTTACAGCAGCCGCGTTACCATAGCCTGCCATAGATGGGAACCTATTGAGGTTTCTAACTCTACACTCGGATTGACCTCCTCGACACTCGGGCACTGTTTTTTTTATTTATTTATTAATATATTTTCAGTAGGAATACCAGAGAGATGTGACAAAACAGTTTAACAAGAAAATAGTCTCCAGAATTGTTTAATTATGTGAAATGGAAATATTTATGGAAATTTATGTCCGGAAAAGTTAACAAGTCCCTTTTTAAGTGTCTGGGATGTTCTTGTTCTCTAGAAGAAAACCGCAAAGACTGAAACAGATTGCCCCACTATGGCTTGGTGCCTTTAGGCTGCATTCACACGAACATATGCCCGTCGGGCTGTAGCCGGGTGGATACACGTCCGGGGCAATGGAAAGGAGAAGGGCTGACCCCTCACCCTTCCATAAAAATGTACAACGTATGGGCCTTACACATGGGGAAAGATGGGGCATGCCCAATCTTTTTCCTGTGTACAGCGCCATATGGTGCCGCACATCTGGGGCAACGTATCGCTCCATGCAGCCATTGCAGTCTATGGGGGACGTATGTACAGCCACAAGCTTGCGGCCATATGTACATCCCCCATACAGTCATGAGAATGTAGCCTTAGAGTGTATTTTGAGTGTGTTTGATGTTTGTCTGCATTACAATGCAGTCGCATGTCTAATTATACGTAGAATTGAGAAATATTTTCTATTTCTTTGACAAGATATCATGCCTGGGTAAACAGAAGTGTTTGCAGGATGGAATTCTGTAATGAGGGAACTGGCACTTAATAAATGGAAAATAAGAATAAGGCATTCATCCAGTCTAGGCCAAGTTGAAGCTATATGATTGCTGTCTTACTTGTAGACGATAATGGTGTTGGCCTAAAAAGCAATCATATTAATGTTTTTTGTGAATCATTGAGGTTGATGTGATCATTAAAGGCAGACAATTGTAGTCTATTGTGAACACTTGTATTGTCTGCAGGCAAACTGAAGAAGCTGTCAATTCTCAAAGTGGACCAGAATCGGCTAATACAGCTTACAGAATGCATTGGAGAATGTGAGAGCCTTACAGAGCTCGTCCTTACAGAAAATCAACTTTTGGTGAGTGGACACATAGAATGATCTTTCTGGGTCATTGATACATGTTTGTTCTCAGTGTTCTCGATGCACTGCCCTTTAACATGACATGGATCACAGCTTGCTTTGCTTTTTCTAGTATGAGAATATATGAGCATATCTCGCCCTGTGTAGAACAAGCAACGCTTGTAGTGATTGCAATATAATTTACTCTGACAGCAATCTAGTGTTTGCTAACAGCTATGTCCCACTTCCGCAGTGTCCTTTGAGGGCATACATGGATTATAGGTCACCACTTGTGCTGTCTGTTGTTGCTGTCATTGTTTACAGCTGTTTTTTTTGTTTCTGTCAAAATCTTTCAGGAGCAGTTCCAGGAAATTCACATGTAAAATGTTTTGTTATGGGTGTTTATTTCTCCAGGACGCACTGAATGTATGTCTTTTTACAATATTTGTATCCTTAGTGGCCATTCCTTGGGTAAACGGATGCATTTTATTATTTTTAGCACTGTTGGTTAATTACACCAATTCCCGGTAACATCCTTGTGTAATGATTTACACACTGCTTCTTTATTGCCTTGTATAACACTTTTACACAGCTGCCATCTAACACTTCTAGCAACTGGCTGACACGTATATATGGACTGACTGCTGCCTTTTGGCATATTATTGCTATTTCTCCAATACAGAGAATTCTCAAGCAAAACTACTTTGGAAAAGACTGAAATGTTGCAATTTTAATTTGCAGGAATATACTTTTTATGAATGCCTGTAAAAGGCAGCAGCATCACATACAGCAGGCAGCAGCATCACACGCAGCATCACATACAGCAGGCAGCAGCAGCATTCACGCGCAGCAGCCATCACACGCAGCAGGCGGCATCACACGCAGCAGGCGGCATCACACGCAGCAGGCGGCATCACACGCAGCAGGCGGCATCACACGCAGCAGGCGGCATCACACGCAGCAGGCGGCATCACACGCATCACACGCAGCAGCACACGCAGCAGCACACGCAGCAGCACACGCAGCAGCACACGCAGCAGCACACGCAGCATTTTATTATTTTTAGCACTGTTGGTTAATAACACCAATTCCTGGTAACATCCTTGTGTAATGATTTACACACTGCTTCTTTATTGCCTTGTATAACACTTTTACACAGCTGCCATCTAACACTTCTAGCAACTGGCTGACACGTATATATGGACTGACTGCTGCCTTTTGGCATATTATTGCTATTTCTCCAATACAGAGAATTCTCAAGCAAAACTACTTTGGAAAAGACTGAAATGTTGCAATTTTAATTTGCAGGAATATACTTTTTATGAATGCCTGTAAAAGGCAGCAGCATCACATACAGCAGGCAGCAGCATCACACGCAGCATCACATACAGCAGGCAGCAGCAGCATTCACGCGCAGCAGCACACGCAGCAGGCAGCAGCACACGCAGCAGGCAGCAGCACACGCAGCAGCACACGCACCATCACACATGCAACAGCACACGCAGCATCACATACAGCAGGCAGCAGCAGCATTCACGCGCAGCAGCACACACAGCAGGCAGCAGCACACGCAGCAGGCAGCAGCACACGCAGCAGGCAGCAGCACACGCAGCAGGCAGCAGCACACGCAGCATCACACACACGCAGCAGGCAGCAGCACACGCAGCATTCGCACGCAGCAGGCAGCATTCGCACGCAGCTGCTGATGAAGTTCAGGAGCTCCGAGCTGGTGGGCGGAGCTTGCTCATCAGAGCTTCTGCAGCAGGTGCAGAGCTGAGCTCACCCGAGGTTCCTTTGCTGGCTGTCAGAGGCTGTGGTGGAGAAGCAGCAAAGTGATAACACTCCAGCTGACTGCTGCTCCACCAGGCAGTGAAGCCTCCGCACAGGCTTCCCGCTCACCCTTCTCCTTCATCAGCCCACCGGGAGCCGGTATGCCCCTCCTCCTGCCGGCAGCGATGCTGTTAATGGACGCAGGCGGCATGACATCATCAAATGCCGCCTGCGTCCTCCATAGATGAGCGCTGCAGTGAGGAATTGTGGCAGCGGCAGGTCTGTACTGCTTGTGGGTGATTCGGGCAAGTGCCCAAATCACCTACATCTGCCTCAGGGCTCTGCCTGAATGTAGCAGTGGAAAACACTACAGTAATCTGTTACTTGCTTTTATTATGACAACTTTAGGCCCTGACATACAGAAATACAAATGGAAGTTTCACTCCAGGGAATAAAATTAGTTCCCTCGGAGCAAAGAACAATAGTTCTGCTAATGTAAGAAAATAGTCTGTGGTGCAGAATTCTCCATTGTTGTGTTTGCTTGTTGCACAGATTATCATTTGCATGCAAATAAAGAAGTACTTGTTAGAGGAGCACTGTCACATCCATTTATTCCAGCATGCTGCCTCAGTGTGCAGGCTCTTGCAGCTGTCCTCGCTGCGCTTTTGCTAGGACTTGAGAGTAATTTGTCCTGACAGAAATCTGTTCTTTCTTTGGCCTACAAATGTTTTCTAAGGGCATAGAGTTGTTGTAAATATTCTCCTCTCCCTACATCTGAGCACCACTGTTTTGTGTGGCTGGCTGATTTTTATGTTTTACTTAAAACATAAATGAAAAAAATTAAAGCTGTCAAAAAGACATTTTCAATTCAATTCCTGACCATAAAATGGCTGCACATGTGATCTCTTTCTATCCATGAACATGATAGCCTGTTAGAGATCTCATGACCCTCCATCTGCAGCCATTGTATGGACAGGACTGTCTGGCTAATATTGGAACTGTACTGTCCATTGAGAACCGAGCACTGACCAGTGATGGATTCAATGTTCTGAACCGGGGCATTTATATTAGTAGTGGTTTTGTTTTGTTATTCTGTACTTAACCCCTTGCCGCTCTGCGCCGTAGCTGTACTGTGCTGAGTCCCGCGAATAGCGCTCAGCGCAGTACAGCTACTGCGCAGAGACGATGCCGGTTCAGCGCTGTACAGCAGCCGAACCAGCATCGTTAGCCGCGGGATTTCAGCGGTAATCTACCGATGACATCCCCGGCTACCACCCGCGGTCGGAGTGGGCTCCGATCGCGGGTGTTTAACCCGTTAAATGCCGCGGTCAACGCGACCGCGGCATTTAACATGCCTTCTGGGGGTCTTTACCCCACGATGGCCCCCCCCCCCCCCGCACCGATTTCGGGGGGGGGGGGGGGCGGGCGATCGCTATTTTGGCTGGCACTGGCGTCTGTGGCGTCATCTTAAAGGCAAATTGTCAGCCTATGCATTTGCATAGGATGGCACTGCTAATACCCTGCAATACATTAGTATTGCAGGATATTATCATGAACAAGCAATCTGATGATTGCTTGTTCATATCCCATGGTGGAACATGTAAAAAAATGTACAAAATAATGTTTTTCAATAAAAAATTACTTTATAAATCACTAAAAATGCCCATAAGTCCCAAAACATATAAAGAGACATATAACGCTCAAAAAAGTCTAAATCATAACACAAACCCCACATATATAGTATCATCGCGTCCGTAACAATCCATAGAATAAAACTAAATAACTATTGAACCCATATGATGAACGCCGTAAAAAAAAAAAACATTAAAAACCTGCCAAAAATTATGATTTTTACCTATTATATCCCACTAAAAATGCAATAAAAAGTGATCAACAAAACATATGTACTCCAGAATGATATTGTTGCAAAGAACAACATGTCCCGCAAAAAACAAGCCATCAACCAGCTCTGTAGCCAAAAACGTAACAATCTTATGCCACTTGGAAGACGGCGATGCAAAAATGATAGATTTTTCCCCACATTAGGGTTTTATTTGGCAAATTTAGTAAAACATAAGAAAAAATATTCATGTCTGGTATCCCCGTAATCGTATCGACCCATAGAATAAAGATAACAGGATTATTAGGCTATACGGTGAACACGAAAAAAAAAAAAAGTTTAATCCAGTACAGAATTGATGCTTTTCTACTTATGACCTCAAAAAAAGTTCCTAAATTTTCAACAATAGGTGATACCAACCCCAAAATGGTAACACTGGAAAAAGCATCTCGTCCCGCAAAAAAAATGCCGTCACATGGCCCAAATAATGGAAAAGCGAAAATTTTATAGCCTTCAAAAGGGGGTAACGAGAAAACTAAAATCCTGGCAGCTGCAGGGTGCTCCTTCCCTTCTGCGCCTCGCTGTGCCCCCATAACACAAGTAACGCCACATGTGGGGGGTCGCTGCACTCACCATAAAATTTGTTCTACAATTTCTCCTGAGTTTTCTCTTTTTATCTTTTGGAAATGTGTACATTTTAGGGCTAAATGAACGTATAACCGACAAAATTTGACCATTCTAAATTTCACCGCCATTTTGATTCAATTACTATGAAGATCTCAAGGGGTTAACAATCTTTGTAAATGCTGTTTCTGATAGTTTGAGGTGTGCAGATTTGAAAATGGGTTGGTTATATAGGGGGTTTTGTTGCTAAATATGTAAAATTTGATTTCAAACTGTATTTATCCCCAAAATAGTCAATTCCGAAAATACGGAAAATCGCTATTCGATTTGTAGGCCGCGTGACGTCAAAATAAATTATCCAAACATTTCAAAAATTATGAAAATGTAAAGTAGACAAATGGGAAATGTTATTCTGCAAGTTATTTAGGTGGTAAATCTATCTGCCTGAAAACGCGGTGATTTTGAATTTCGAAAATGGCAAATTTTTGTAAATAAACGCAAAACGTATCAGCCAAAATTTACCACTAAAATGAAGTACAACATGTGGGGAAAAAACAATCTCAGAATCGCTTTGATAAGTAACAGTGTTCAAAAGTTATAACCATATAAAGAGACGCAGGTCAGAATCTAAAAAATGGGACTGAGCCTTAACCTGCAAACAGGCTGCGTCCTTAAGGGGTTAAAATTGTGATACAATTTACTCTCTGTATCGAGGGCGAAATTCTGTTGTTGTGACAACTGTAGAAAAGTGCGGATGTGATGAAAAACTTAGAAAGATTACGTTCAGTCAGTTTTGATTCAAAAATCAAATGTGGATCATGTAAAACAAAGTGGAACGCCTATAATCTTGTGAAGAAAAAAATAATCTTGTACTTGCCTTTCCTGCTCCTGTGAAGTAGCAGCAGTTCTCATCTCTTTTCCTCTGTATGCTGAGCTGAAGTTGGCAGGCACGATGATGTCATTACATTTTTGTCTGACCGTATCGGAGCTGGGGAAAAGGTGGCATTATATGGGGGCAGCTACAGGAAAGGGGACATTATTCTGGTTATGAAAAGGTTGAAGGGCAATGGTGTAAAGGACAGCTGCATATTTGTGAATCTACTTCTGGTTTTACCTAAAAGTATAATGGCACCCAAACTTGGGTTGCATCAATATCAGAATTTTGAGTGTGATACGATACCTAGAACAATACCACAATACTCAATATGATGCTTTCAAGAAAAGAAAAATGTATTATCTGAATGTCTAGGATGCGGTGACATGGGCCATTTAAATTGCTCTTATAAATGCAATGCAAACGTTTGGGGATGGAGCTCGGCCCAATGGCATATTTCCATTGAAGCATGTGCACTCGGTAACGGTCAACCAGTGTTTTGTGAGGAGAGCTTTAGTGTTTTATGACAGTTTATTATATGTATTGTAAAGGTTGTCCTGGTAATGTTAATATAAAATGGTATACTAAATAGTATAATTTAGGGTTCAGTTTTTATGTCTGTAATCCATTCTTTTTTTGCGGATGGCAAACGGACCCATTGTTTCCTAAGGGTCTGTTCACATGTCCGTGCATTGAGAAAAAAATTGCAGCATGCTTTATTTTGTCTCTCATACAGACACAGACATCCATAGAAGTTGATGGAGCCGCAAAAAACATGCATGACATCCATCTGCAGACTGTTTTTTCTCAAATGATGCTAGGCAACCAACTGGGCAGTGCAGGAAGTGGATTAGATTTCATATGTTAATCCATACAATATGAACATCACGTCTGCATTTTTTGCTGATGCACAGCAGACACATCTGTTTGAATGAACCCTTATTTTTTGTCTTAAACACTTTTATTTAACTATATTATATGCTTAATAATTTAATAAAGATAATATGATACATCTTAGAGAGATCTCTCTTTATATCTCTATATACAAGTGCATAAAGCCTATGTCAGTGTAAGGCCGAATTTATGCCCGCTGGGCAGACATGTGTGGCGGGATGAAGAGGGGTGACCCACTCCTCTCTCAATAGAAATGCACGGCTTCCAGGGAAAGATGTCCTTTCTTTTTCACGTGTACGGAGCGGTACAGTGCCACACACGGTTATCGCCGTCTATAGGGAACGTTTGTACAGCCACAAGCCTTTAGCCGTACATATGTCCCCCATACGTTCATGTGAATGCGACCCAACTGTGAAGCTCTTAGTTACATAAAATCCTCCAACTGTTAACCAGTAAGCCCATAGTCCAGTGGATTAGAGCCCATCCGCGTTCCTGCTTCTCTAGCTAAGCACTTGTAACTCCCTTCCCTGCTCCTGCGGCGCTCCCCCCACCCACTGTCCACGGAAATCTCATTCAGCACAGAGCAGATACCCTGTTTCCCCGAAAATAAGACAGTGTCTTATATTAATTTTTGCTCCTAAAGTGGCACTAGGTCTTATTTTCAGGGGACGTCTTATTTTTCCATGAACAAGAATTTACATTTATTGTTGAACAAAAAAATCAACTTCTCTAATATCCTTATGACTACAAACTCTGAATTTCGTGCAGAATTTCGTGTGACTCCATTTCTATTAGAATCATTGGCCCCGATCTCTCATATTTAGTAAAAGCACTTTCCATAAATGACCCTTCTTATCCTGGTAGCTGCTGGGATCACAGTTGCAGCACAAGAGTCAGTGATTTACTTCCATGAATTGTTCACCATGTCACAACCTTCTGCAGCATCTTAAAGATCTACTAATACTAATGTATGGGGTGGGAGGAGTCGCTGCAATGGCGGCCGCTAGGTCTTATTTTCAGGGGAGGCCTTATATTCCTAAGCCTGAACAAAATTGTACTAGGTCTTATTTTCGGGGGATGTCTTATTTTAGGGGAAACAGGGTATTCACTTCTGCTTTATTTAGATATATGTAAAACTTTATTTTCTAGCGAAGGTACAATAGCAACGCTGTGTAAACTTATGGCAGCAATCACCCTGCTGGCATCTTTCCTGCAGCATTAATGATTCATAGAAAAAAATCTACCATAAAATTTTATGTGCAAGGGGGATCCTTAAAGAGTCCCATAAATTGTACTAGAGGCATTTTTTCTCACATTGACCCTGAAAACAGGGGTCCGTTTCTCGCTAGTTGAATAAAGCAGCAGGTGGAGCCGCAAGCCGGAAGGAGAGGGAAAGCTGAGCAACCACACAGCAAAACGGGGCAAGAATAGGTCCTGCTCTATCTTTTGCGGCAAGGCCACCCAGTGCGCTGGCCTTTTTTGACCACAATGACAGCAGTGATCTGGCTTTAGCCAGATCGTGCAGCCAGATCATGGCACAACACACTGCAGTGTGCATGTAGCCTCACATGGCATATCCTGTTACTTTATGTTTATCATGTACATAGTGAAATAAGTTCAGTGATTATAGGTGGTCCCCTACTTAAGAGCACCTGACTTACAGACAACCCCTAGTTACAGACAGACCTCTCTGCCCCCTGTGACCTCTGGTGAAGCTCTCTGGATACATTACTTTAGTCCTAGGCTGCAATGATCAGCTGTAAGGTGTTTGTAATGAAGCTTTATTGATGATCCTTAGTGCCATTACAGCAAAAAATTTTGAAACTCCAGTTGTCACTGGGGCAAAAAAAATTTTTTGTCTGGATCTACCATTATCTACTGTTCAGACTTGTATACAAATTCTACTTAAGAACAGAACTAAAGAACCTATGTTATAAGTAACCCGGGAACTGCCTGTACTACTAAATTCCACTGAGAGAAAAATAAAAATAATACTCCATTTTGGTCAGGTCTGCTATCTCTGAACTTGGACAACCTGCTGCTGGTGGATTTCTCCAGCGTTTCAAATAATTCCAGTTTCATGAAATATTTAAAATGTTAAATGTTTAAAAATCAAACCTTGGTGCTAGTAACGATGGTTTTTCCCATCTGCTGATATACAAATGCCATATCCCCCGCTGACAGGACTGTGAGGCTTTGTTCCTTTTCTGTAACAAGACTCTATAAATGTATGTAAAGGCGCTTCTTTTGTTTTCTGAACATGTCATTGAGAAATAATCAGAAATAAATGAAAACCCTGCTTTACACCTAATCTAATATCTAGCATTCTCCAGCATTTTGCCCGCCAAATACAATTCCTGCTTCTTTGTTTATATCCTCAGGTTTTGCCAAGAAGCATTGGGAAATTAAAGAAGCTGAACAACTTGAACGTTGATAGAAACAAATTAATGTCCCTGCCAAAAGAGGTAAGAGGAGAATGAAGTACAGCAACCATCCTCAGGTATACCACATGGCTGTATCACTTTGCTTACTGATAACCAAAATGAGCAGGACAAAGCCATGCGGGCTGTCTGTCTATGTATGAATCAAAAGGCTGTGCAACCATCTTCTGGGGCCAAACTATTGAATCTGGCCAGAGACATTAGATGTCTGTAGGTTAAAAAAATCAGGTGGGGTCAGTCGTAGTGGGATGTAAATGTGTTCCTGCACAGTGTAACAGCCTGTGCAGCCTCAGCACGGAGGATGGGGCATAACTACAAAGGTAGCAGCCATAGTGTCTGCTACCGGACACTCGAGCACACAATGTTATGATGCTAGTGAGCAGCAGGATATTGTGCACCGGGTGGCTTGAAGGAAGTGCTTTCTGCTGCTCAGACTTGTACACACACTGCTAGAATATGTTTGCTGGTCTCGAAGGCCATCTCTGTGGACACCCTTAAGTCCCATTGGTTTGTGGTTTAAAACGACAGAAGGGTGCCTCCCATACATGTATCCCTATGGAAAACTGAAGTTTCCAAGACGGCACTAGTCTAGATACTAGTTTACAACTTGTGCCTTGAGTCTTCTGTTCTATCAGAGGAAGAAAAAAACTGTGAAAAAGGGGTTGTTCAACCCCTTAAGGACAAGGCCTTTTTTTGTTTTCGCGTTTTTATTTTTCACTCCCCACCTTCAAAAATCTATAACTTTTTTTATTTTTCCATGTAAAGAGCTGTGTGACGGCTTATTTTCTGCGTAGCAAATAGCACCTCGTAGTGGTAGTATTCAATATTCCATGCAGTGAAAATGATGAAAAAACACATTTGCGCCATTTCTTATGCGCTTGGTTTTTACAGCTTTCACTTTGCGCCCCAAATGACAAGTCTACTTCATTCATTGGGTCAATACAATCACGGGGATACCAAATTTGTATAGGTTTTAAAATGTTTTCATACATTTACAAAAATTAAAACCTCCTGTACAGAAAAAAATTTCTTCATTTTGCCATCTTCGTGCGCTTATAACTTTTTCATACTTTGGTGTACGGATCTGTGGTTGGTGTCATTTTTTGTGACTTTTGATTACCTTTTCAATACTTTTATTTTTAGGACTGTATGACCTTTTGGTCACTTTTTATAGAATTTTTTTCTATTTTTCATAATGGCAAAAAAATGCTATTTGCGACTTCGGGCGCTATTTTCCGTTACAGGGTTAAACGCAGTGAAAAACTTATTATATTTTGATAGATCGGACATTTCCGGACGCGGTGATACCTAATGTGTTTATGATTTTTACTGTTTATTTATATTAGTTCTAGGGAAAGGGGGGTGATTTGAATTTTTAGTTTTTTTTTTTTTAATATAATTTTTTTTTTGTTAAATTAAAAAAGTATTTTTTTTTACTATTTTTCAGACTCCCTAGGGTACTTTAACCCTAGGTTGTCTGATTGATCCTACCATACACTGCCATACTACAGTATGGCAGTATATGGGGATTTTGCTCACCATCTATTTTAATGTGCAAATCGCACATTATAATAGATAGCCGAGATCATGATAGCCTCGGATCTTTGTGTGATCCGAGGCTGTCATGACAACAGATTGCTGCTCCCTGATGAAGTCACGCCCACTGATGAAGTCCCCTATGAAGTCACGCAGTCAAGCTGCCGGCTCTTTAATGACGCCGGCAGCTTTGCTGGCATCGATCAAAGGGTTAACACCCGCGATTGGTGGAAGCACCAATCGCGGGTGATAGTGATGGGCATTTGCTTCATTATGAAGCAAATGCCCAGTGAGTATGAAGAGGGATCAGCCCGTGAGCCCTCTTCATACTCCCCCATGCGCAGCAAGACGTAAGGTTACGTCTTATTGCGCTATGGCAGTGATGGCTAACCTATGGCACTGGTGCCAGAGGTGCCACTCAGAGCCCTTTCTGTGGGCACTCAGGCCATCGCCAGAGATGACTCCAAGTATCTTCCTGCAGTCCCAGACAGCCCAGGACTTGCTGTGCACAGAGCTATTTTAAAGTGACAGCTCTACCTGGGACTATTTTCTGCTTTATTGGTGTCCTCAGGGTGCTGGTATCAATGAAAACTGTGACAGAGAAGGGAGTATAAATCATAAATTAAATTTCTGTGTTGGCACTTTGCGATAAATAAGCGGGTCTATGCGCTATGGGGTTAAAACACCCAATGTTTTCAATGGATGTGTAAATACATAGGTTGTCATCAGTTTGCGTCGGTTAATTTTCTACTGAAGGAAAAGTTGTGTTTGTAGGACTTTTTCCTCTGTACAAAAAACTGAAACCTGACAGATGGGAAATTGTAAAACACTGACAACTGATTTACAAATTACATATTTTAAAAACTGATGCTTTTACAAACCTTAGTTATGACAGATCTGTGTTTTTTTTCAGTTATTTAATTTTCTGACAATCTCGATTGGGGCATTTATCAATCCTTTTGATGTAGAAAAAGGTGTAGTCTCCACCTCCAAATAAAGGTGTTTTTCACTCCCCATGCCTCTTTTCAAAAAGTGGTTATGAGAAGGCAGGGAAAGATTTACTAGTGCAACACTTATCTGGCATGAAGGGTGACAGCAGTAAATTCCAGTCCCATACTGAAGTTATTTGTTGTGGGCCATGTGCTGAAGTTATGATGAGGCCTACACCTCATTATTAGGTGCACACCTTACTAGTCGAAGGGGATATCAAGGCCATTGGGAAAAGAGGCAGTCTTTAAAATCTCTGCCAATGACCATTCCACCGTATAGGTCATTTATAACTGACAACTCCAACCATCTGTTTCACACAGAGAAGAGCCAGACAGCACCATCTGTAGTATAGCAGCCATGACATTTTAGTGCAGACATCCCAACCTTTTCTAGTTACACCCTTGATGGAGTTCTAGTAATGCCCCAGAGCCCTTCTGGTTTAGTAGCAAAAGTGCCCCAAACCCTTCTGTTTTTTTTTTTTTTTAATTGAACTTTAAAACTGAAAATTTAAACTTATTGGACTTGATTAGGAAAGGCACACACCTGTTTATGTAAAACCCCACATGAGCACATGAGTATCATGTGGTCTAAGGAACTGCCCAAGGAGCTTAGAGACAGAATTGTGGCAAGGCACAGATCTGGCCAAGGTTACAAAAGAATTTCTGCAGCACTCAAGCACAATGGCCTCCTAATCCTTAAATGGAAGAAGTTTGGGACAACCACAACTCTTCTTCGACCTGGCGGTGCAACCAAACTAAACAATTGTGGGAGAAAAGCCTTGGTGAGTGAGGTAAAGAAGAACCCCTAGATGGCACCAGTCCTTGCAGTTGACTTGTGCTGTAATGGAATCCGACCTTGGCACCCAGACTCCAGATGTGCGTGGCTACCGCCATTTTGCCTTTGATTGGCACTCTCAATGTCATCATCACATGCGCACTAGTCCACGTCAATGATAGCTGGGCCTGTTCTTGCACACAATCTATTAAGTGTTTTTAGACCCCTACAGTCCTCCTGCAGACTGTAACAACATTTAAAAATGTACCAAAAATTCTAATTGCCCTCTTCTTCCATAGAATAAATATATTATATTACATTTTAATTGTTTATCTGTATAATATATTTCATCTTGGTAGAGGAACCCAATAGGATAACATGGAAGTACTGTTATCCTGAAACGTTTAACAGGAATAATGACATTATTTACTTGTATTGGGAAAATGCATATTGTGAAACCCCTGCTTTTATGTGCAAACTATAAATTATTTTCCCTGAAAATGAAAAGCATTTAGTTCCTTGTCAATGGCTGGGCAATCATTTTCATGTATTTGAAGAGAATTCTAAACTACAGTACTTAATATGTGCTTTCTTAGACTGTCATTTTTATTGTCTAAGCCACTTAGTCTAAAGTCATATGGAGAAGTCAGGTGTAAGGATTGAAATGATCTTTTTCCATTTGTCTCGTATATTTTTCAAAATGAAACTGAAATTCAAAATGTGTAATTTGTGTCTTTCTTCTCCTCATAGATTGGTGGCTGCTGCAGTCTTAATGTTTTCTGTGTACGTGAAAATAGGTTAACTAGAATTCCTTCTGAAATTGCACAAGCTACCGAGCTCCATGTCTTAGATGTTGCAGGAAATAGGTAATGTAGCAGATTGTAGCTGATTTTTGGATAAGATATAATACCACCAATATAATTTTATTGTCTGTGCATGTAAGCTATTCTGTTCTGTGCTGTGGACAACAGTTCTAACATTCTTTACAATCTCCTCAACACAAGAAACCTCCGTAACTTTTATTCAAGATTGTTGTGAACATGCTGTGTAGATGTGATTGTGCGGAAAGTGGAAGCTGGTTTTACCACCTGTTGGAAATGGTTCATGTTGTAGCTACCGCTAGCAGTACCTTTTTTACCATTGTATTAATGTTTGCTATTCGGCAGTCATCGTATATTAACATCACAATATCTACAGAACAGCATGTGTCTGCCTGTTATGAGCCGTAGTGGCTAATGTAAAAATTGAGATATATTATTATTGTTATTGTAAAAGAACTCTAAATTTAATATATAACCAAGAATATAAATATATAATGGTAAAGTAATAACAATAAAGACAGAAGTTGCTACTGAAGAAAATGAAATTGTTAATTTTAGCCAAAATTGCCTGGCCCTGTAATAGAGATTAGATTTCTTTCAGAAAGTCCTGACAAGGACTTAAAGTACATTTTTAGCTTTGAGCGTTGTTTTGAGTAATTAAATTGATTCACTCCCTCCACCAACTCTGACATTCTTACATAGGTGTGGCTGGTACAGAGCTGGTAAAAAATTTTCTCCAGCCCCCTTCTTAACAAAAAATGAGAGAGATCCTGGGATACTCCTTTTAAGCAGTTACTGTAAAGTAACTATGGGAATAACTATAAAGCTCTAATTTTGTCAACCAAAAAACACTATAATTGGAGGAATAACCAAAGTGATGGAAATTGTAACAAAGAACTGTTAAAGAAGGCAGGGAATGTGGTTACCGACCTTCTAGAGTGGATTACCGGTATGTTTTTTTTTTTAAATTATTAATTTTTTTTTTCTTTTCTCCTGTAGGTTATCACATTTACCCTTGTCATTGACATCACTGAAGCTAAAGGCTTTATGGTTATCAGATAACCAGTCTCAGCCTTTGTTGACCTTTCAGACAGATGTGGATATGGAAACCGGAGAAAAAGTCTTGACTTGTGTGTTACTTCCACAGATGCCTTCTGATCCTTCTGGCCAAGGTATCAACATTATATTGTGGCTGTGGCTTTTTATCTAGTGATGTTATACATGACATTAGCCATAGAGAGCAGAAAGAGTAAATAAATCAGGCAATACCTTTTTGATGGTGAGCCCCATAGTGTATTACCCTTCTGTTGTAAATGTGATGTCTGTATATATGTCATTCTCTTGCTTTAAAGTTTTTTTAATGTCCTTTGATGATCACTAGTCCTACTGTAGACAACATTTTAAAACACAACAGATACAGTGCTTCTATATACATGTTATATATGCTCCTTTTAGGTTTCAAGTATTACTTTGCGCCAGCCATCATTATAAATCTGGTGTTCTCCTCAATATACCATGGATGTGTACATTTTCCTAACTGCATGGGGCACTATTTTAGTAAATTTCAATGTTTAGTACTTTGATTTAAAAAGATGAATAGGATTTTATTGATGGGGTCAGCTCAAAGTAATATGAGGTTCAAATGTTCTTGTTTTGCCTTGTTTTGCCTTTTCATCATATTGAATCACAAAGTAAAAAATATCAACTTTTGCCGGTTACAAGCTACACCTAAGATCCTGTTCTGTTACCATATGAAAGCTAAACAAAAGTCCCAAAAAAGTAATGTCAAAAGTAGTTTTCCCTTAAAGGAAATCTAACATGATAACATATCATGATAAAGGCACTGTGACTGTGGTAATCTACTCATATTTGTTATGCATGGCTTCCATCCTGCTAAAATCAACGCCCCCTACAGGCACCCCGGCTCAGCCTGTGTGCGCCTGTGTCAGTCTTCTCTCCACCAAACTCATGCAGTTCCCTCAACCATCCCCACACTGCTGACAGGGAGCCAGGTAATGTAAATAAATCCATTATTATTGAACCTATCACCAGCTAAAACTTACATTCCTGCTAACAGGTTTGCTCCAAGTAGGAGGATTTAATTTTTATTTTGAGGAATGGCTTTATTTATGTATTTTTTTTTTTTCACTTAATTTGTCTGAGATTTTTTTGGGGCTGGCCAGCACCAGGCACTCATGTAGGTTCTGCAAATTCTTTTCCAATTGATGAATGAGACTCTTATCCTCTTAATATGATACTAAAAGCATGATTCTAGATACTATTCGGGTGCTGCTCCCCCACCAACCTCTAATAGAGACTTCTCTAGAATAAAAATGTACTTTGCGCAATTGAATGCAACTTTGGAGGTTTTATGGGTAAATGGGCATTATTTTACAAAAAAGAATTCTAGATTGGATATTTCTTTCCTTGCCTGAGGGGGCAGTAGTTTAAAGCTATCTAGATTAGTCTCTGTGTCTTTCTCTGTTTAACTTGAATTTGTTTTCCGGCAGCAGACAATTTACCAAGATGTGGGGCCTTTGAGAGCCTGGTTAATGATATGTCCGATGACACCTGGAATGAGCGAGCAATGAATAGAATAAGTGCCATACGGTTCTTGGATGATGAGAAAGAAGATGACGACGATGAAACGGTACCTTTCTATTTTCAGTCTTGGATAAAGTGTTCATTGTGGAAATGTGTATAGGTTATAAAGTATCTGAACAATTGCTGCAGCTTCTCGTGTAGTAGCCTCTGATCATTCTGTCTCCCGACATCCCTTAACATAATATATTTACTGGTCTAGTTCCCTTTGTTTCTAAGGGTGGACAGAATGTGCATCTATTAACATGATTAGAAATCTGAACTATATATATAATTTGTCAGAATTTCTTGGCTTCCTGCAGCCAGCAACTACACCGTTCCACCATTTTTTTTACCAAATGCCTGAACTGGTTCTCCTTTGTGTCCCTTAGCTAACCTCTGTTTCTGTATAGAGTTGTCATAGTTGTCACTTCTAGAACACTTATGTAGGCAATCCTTTATAATGCAGCAGCTGCTGCACATGTCTCTTTCTCTGGACCACTCTGTTGCCATTTAATCTGTATCCTTTTCTTTAAGGCAACACTTCTGAGACGAGCCACTCCGCACCCTGGTGAGCTGAAGACTATGAAAAAGACTGTGGAAAACCTGCGTACAACTCTGAATGCTGCTAAGAGCCTGGACTCTAACAAAAATGAGGTCAATAACTCCATTGACAGACTGACCACGTCTGTGTAGAGAACCGCCTCCATCATACCTCCTGTGTCTTCCCCTGCTGTTGAAATGTCTCCCTATTTCCAGGACCACATCCAGCCCCTTGTTTTTAACCAGAACATTTATCCATCATCCTTCCTTTTACTACATATGTTGAGATGCTGCAGTCTGGACAGAAAGTGCCTTTTATCATCCAGATGTTTGCATCTATGACCTTCTAACTTAATGCTGTAATTTTATATGTTCCCAATCTTGTTTTAAGAAGTAGTACACACTACTGTTTAGTTGTTTGTTTTTATTTTTAAAATTTTACATTTGGAAATATCTTTATTTTTTAACTCCCGGAGTATATTATATATCATAATATGATATTCTGTGGACTTGTTAGGGATTCAATAGTGGAAATCATACTTTTATATGTTTTGGCAGCTTAACTGGTGTATATTTGGATAAATAATTATGCTGTGTGGTAGGTGGAAAACATTGTTTTGCTAGCATAAATTTGAGTACGGTACAGATCCCACATATTTGTAGGATGTAGAAAGTTTGTTTATATATGTTAAGAATATGTGCCATTAGGATGTGCCTTAAAGGAGAGGTGGGTAATATATGTTTTAAACCCTTTTTCCTTCTAGAAACAGATGCCTTCATTTAAGCCCAATTTAATACATACAGTACAGAGTGGCAAAGAAGCCATAGAGGTAGAGAGCGTGCAGCTTCTACATTGATAAGTGCTTTCATTCTCATGTTCTCTAGTGCATGAATCCTAAGGCTGCGTGCCGATGAGCAAGTGCAGTCCGAGAAAAACCCTGTGTGCAATGGATGGATTTTCCGGGCCAAAATACCTGGACTGAACTTGGCATATGAGTTATGTCCAGTGATTTGATGTTCAGTCCATGAAATCCTTCCAGCTCACTGAGCATTTTTCCTGGACTGCACTTGCCCATGGCCAAGTGGCCTAAGAGGAGTTGCGATTATTCCATATCCGTTTTTCAAAACGGTGTTTAAGAAACCTTTTATGAGAATTGCAAACCTTTCTGGCGTAGATTTGGACTATAATAGTGCTTCCAAGATCTAAGCAATAGAATCATGTTCATATTTGGGACCAATATTTCAACGAACACTCCAGCGAATAATTAAAAAAAAAAATCTGCCCTCATATGGTAGATCTTATGTGTTCCCCTTTCTTTGCCTACTCTAAATTGCCATCTCCATGACTCCAAGCCCAGTAAGTGACCACTTGGGACTCACAAATGTCTCAGCACTGTTGTTAGGGCTATTAAAGGACATAATATATCTGTAACTGAACCATTCCAGTGAATAAATCTAAAGAAGTATATATAGATCCTCCGACATAAGCCAGAGGCCGGATCTTTAGTGTTCCCTGGATTCACCTTTGAAGTCCTCTAATGATCATGTTGGCCAACATTATTTTAGGGTTATGCACTGAGTGAAATGTATTTTATTTTATGCCTGTTGACATATATTTTGATCTTTTTAGTGGGGATCTTATTCTAGGGTTGACCAAGGTTCAAAACATGGTAATTCTATATGGTTTTATTTTTAATATTCAGTAGGAAATCTACAGCTGTTATGCACACAAACCCTAGAGGAAAGCTCAGCTTGTTTTGTGGCAAAGCTATAGATAAGTTATTTGTTGTTTAAACTGTTACCATCTTGTGGCAATACCAACTGTGGTTGAGATTGTGCAGTGGACCTCAATCTGCACAATCGGTTGTCTTCACATTATTAGTAACACACTACCTCAGCAGTATAAAAAAATAGCCTTGTTCTAGTGCCAGTAAGCGACACAACATTGCACCTATCAACACTAAAAGTCTTGTTAACTTGTATGTGATTTTGTATTCTCTAATAAGTGTCATTTAATGGTGCATGTTGCCACCACTGTGCCAAGATATGTATGGTGTAAGATAGGTCAATTACAGCGGCCTAAAGGGTATTTGCAGAAAACTGAGATCAGAAGTGTAGATTAAACTCTTTAATGTTGTATATGTGTAAAAAGAGAGAATCTTCACTACAGCCTTAAGAATCAACCTAATGATGCCTTGTATATTTTCTGACAACTAGCTTTAATAACGAAATGATACAGCTTGTAGGTGTAAGCCTCGTGTTTAGCCAAGAAGAGACATTTCATTACTGCACACAGACACAAATCCCTTTTAAGTTGCCAGTGTGAAATTTGGATTTAAAATAATGTATTAATTGTAAATTGTGATTGGATGTGAATATATGTGTAAATGGAGCTACAAGATTTGTTTTGGCACATTCTGAGGTGTTCTATCACACAGTAATCGGAAAGGCTTGTGCCAGAAATAAAATAAAATACGTTGTCACTGATCAGAGACTTGTTAATTGTTTATTTCTTTTTGTTCTACAGACTATAGAAGTGAATTATAGTTTATTTACTGTAATCTGAAATGTGATATTCCAACAAGCTCAACGCCTAAGCTGTGTAACTGGAATTGATTGTTGAATCTTAATGAAAAGATACATTTACTTTTGTATTAAGTATAATAATGCTTTTCTTTCGATTTGAATGCATAGTCATTTTATGGATTCATTGAAAAATGGTTACCAGTTGTAGTGGAGATAAATTATATAATCATGTTTGGTTTGTAATGTTCCATTCAGTCAGTGTGTGACTAAATTACATGATCTGGAAGACTAATGACGTTTAGGTTTGGTCTAATTGCTTTTCTATATACATTTTAAGGGAAATCAACCACACACAAAAAAAAAAAAAAAAAAAACCTACAAACGCTCCTTTTCATCTTTAACCGGCGCTGTCCTTCATGTGAAAGACATGAATTCAATAGGCGCCATTCGCGGTAAGGTACGAGTGCACACTGTGTCGTGGCTGCAAAAAAGATAGAGCCTGCTCTATATTTAGCTGTAGGAACAGCCGTGCACTCACCCCTCCAACTCTACATAACATCTATCAGTACATTATCAACATTTTTTGATTCGAAGCATACATTGGTAACACATTCCTTTTTAAGAATCATATAAGCCACTTTGCTTTTCTGAACTGATATTGCAGCAAAGATGGTGCTTATGCTTCTGGGGATGAAGTTATTAGTAAGGGAAAGTGGGCAAAAGCACAAAAACATTTTATTGATGCAGAATACAGCATTTAATATTATTGGCTTTTAAGCTTATTAGATGGTGGAAAACTTAGTTGCAGCAAACTTAGCTGGGAGAATTAAAAAGTCGAAAGATGTGCATATCCACCAATGTGCCCGAAAAAAAATTAGAAAAAAAAGTACTGGGTGGGAAAAAAATGTGGACTATAAGAGTAGATCTTACATATAACAAGCCTACCTAAACCTCTTAACGACACCTGCAGAAGTATGAGTACATCAAAATGCTGTTAATAATGTTTGGTACGTAATGCCCATTAGCCCTCTTCAAAAGCCCACGGACCATGTTTTGATTGAACTGTCAAAACTCCCTTCCTATGCATTGGGGGAAGGAGGAGAGGGGTTAGACAGTTTGGAGTCCACAAGGGCATGTATTCTGCACCAATTAAATGTTTTCATTCTTTAAGCCAGTAGGTGTCGGGGACAGACCTACAGATCATTGGCAAAACTAACTTCCATACACTCACCGGCCACTTTATTAGGTACACCTGTCCAACTGCTCGTTAACACTTAATTTCTAATCAGCCAATCACATGGCGGCACATGGTCAAGACAATCTCCTGTAGTTCAAACCGAGCATCAATATGGGGAAGAAGGTGATTTGAGCGCCTTTGAACGTGGCATGGTTGTTGGTGCCAGAAGGGCTGGTCTGAGTATTTCAGAAACTGCTGATCTACTAGGATTTTCACGCACAACCATCTCTAGGATTTACAGAGAATGGTCCGAAAAAGAAAAAACATCCAGTGAGCGGCAGTTCTGTGGGCGAAAATGCCTTGTTGATTCCAGAGGTCAGAGGAGAATGGGCAGACTGGTTCGAGCTGATAGAAAGGCAACAGTGACTCATATCGCCACCCATTACAGCCAAGGTAGGCAGAAGAGCATCTCTGAACGCACAGTACGTCAAACTTTGAGGAAGATGGGCTACAGCAGCAGAAGACCACACAGGGTGCCACTCCTTTCAGCTAAGAACAGGAAACTGAGGCTACAATTTGCACAAGCTCATCGAAATTGGACAGTAGAAGATTGGAAAAATGTTGCCTGGTCTGATGAGTCTCGATTTCTGCTGCGACATTCGGATGGTAGGGTCAGAATTTGGCGTCAACAACATGAAAGCATGGATCCCTCCTGCCTTGTATCAACGGTTCAGGCTGGTGGTGGTGGTGTCATGGTGTGGGGAATATTTTCTTGGCACTCTTTGGGCCCCTTGGTACCAATTGAGCATCGTTGCAACGCCACAGCCTACCTGAGTATTGTTGCTGACCATGTCCATCCCTTTATGACCACAATGTACCCAATATCTGATGGCTACTTTCAGCAGGATAATGCGCCATGTCATAAAGCTGGAATCATCTCAGACTGGTTTCTTGAACATGACAATGAGTTGACTGTACTCAAATGGCCTCCACACTCACCAGATCTCAATCCAATAGAGCATCTTTGGGATGTGGTGGAACGGGAGATTCGTATCATGGATGTGCAGCCGACAAATCTGGGGCAACTGTGTGATGCCATCATGTCAATATGGACCAAAATCTCTGAGGAATGCTTCCAGCACCTTGTTGAATCTATGCCACAAAGAATTGAGGCAGTTCTGAAGGCAAAAGGGGGTCCAACCCGTTACTAGCATGGTGTACCTAATAAAGTGGCAGGTGAGTGTATATTACAATACAGAACTAATGTAGTAAATGGTATCAGACCCTCTAGGGTTAAAGTACCCTTGGTAAGGTGGGGGGGGCTTAAACACAGTAGGAAAAAATTAGAAATACCCTAAGAGTTCGAATCGCCCTCCTTTCCCTAGAACTTGGGTATTGTGCATCCCATATTTCCTGGTCTATCAAAATATGTAAAAACCGTAAATCCCATCAGTGAACCCCTTTGACGAAAAATAGTTCACAAATGTTGCCACCTTTTTGCTATTTCACAACACTAGTCTCAAAAATGGTAGCATTGATTGGTCCCACAATAGATGACATCTTGCACAGCTCTATACACCAAAGAATAAGTTATTGTCCTTAATATCGAAACAAAGATTTTTTTTTTTTCTTGTACAAAAGATTAATTTTTTGAAATCTATATAAATTTGGTATCTCAGTAATCATATTGAACCAAAGAATAGAGAGGAGGGGGTAATTTGGAATACACAGTAATACTACATAAAATGGCGCAAATGCATTTTTTCCCCTCACCTTCTCAAGGGCGCTGACCAGAGGGATTAGCCACGCATAGGATTGGATACACCATGAAACACTTTTAACAGTGGTCCCTTAAGTTCAACCACAGTTGTCCCTTGTCCCTGGAGAACTATGGAAGAGCTCTGGAGAACCTGTCAGAGCTGGATATGCGCAATAAACCTGGAATCTCAGTGAATTCTCCTGCAAGGCAAAGGGCTGTGCCAAGGAGCAGGATACACAAGTCCTTTAGACTCCTCCGGTCTCCTGATAAGTCCCTTACCTGCTTTAATGGAGTTTGCTGTGGGCGTGTGTGGCTCACTGCAATGGTGAGAAGCCCAGGGTGGGACCTCTCCCTGCTCATTTGCCGGCATCTGAAGCCAGAAGCAGTCGCGTGGGGTACTACAGACACCTGGCGCTCTCCGATGATGTCAGAGAAAGGCGGTTCAAATAGGGCACCAGGAGGTTTGTGAGATGTTGTGAATTGCCTGGCTCGGTCAGCTCCTATGCTGTGCAAGTGTTTGAAAACCTCTAAGATACCATGTACATTGCTGGCTTCTGCTGGATATCGCCTATTGTCAATATGTCCACCTCCTAGAGACCTGCAGAAACTCCAGATGCCCTTGTCCAGGTTGGTACCTGCTCATGTACATCCATTAGTCTACTTAGCTGTCTATAGTAGTTACTAAGGATTCCCTTTTTGGTTTATCTTTCTTGTAGGAGACTGCTCAAGCTAAGCCGCCTTTTAGGAAAACTGGAAATTTATGCAAAAAATTGTTCTCCTCTTCATACAAGAAGGATCTCTGTACGAAGCGCACCCGGAATTTTGTGGCAGATGAATATACACTACACTACAAACTATATTGTTAATGTCTCAGTGGATATGTTCAAATTGTGAGCTACAGCATTGGTTTCTCAAACACTGCTACATGGTGTACCTGGTTGAGCACCTGTTCTGAAGACATAGGCTCTAAAAATAAACTGAATGTCGTACTATGTGTAGGAGACGGATTATTTTGGTCAGAACTAGATGATATTCTGGAAAAAGCTTCTGGGCAAAAGAGATTCCCTTTGGAAGCAAAAGGTGGTACTTTCATAACCAGAGAAAATTTCACACAGATTAGCCACAGAGAGAGGGAGCTCCTCCAAGTTCCAGTCTCTTAAAGAAAAAAAAAACGAATATCTTCGTCAGTACACCACAATCGTCCAAGCCAGACGATCAGTGATGACAGTCTTCCAGTGTCACGCAGTCTGGGAGAAGATGAGATAATATCCTTGCAATGGCCCTAGGAGTTGATTGTCAGGGTTATCAACTAGAATTCAAGTCTTTTCTCCCAGTAGATTATTTTTGTAATTTGCACCTAGATCAAGAGAACAACAATTCATTGAAGAAGAAATTTTGTCTCTGCTCAACAGGAATGTATTGATACACATACTGCAGGATCAGCAACAAGAGGGTTTCTACTATACCAGGTTCCTAGCAAACAAACAAACTGTACCTCCCATACAATTATAAATTTAAATAATTTAAAACAAATGCCTTCTATACAAGAAGTTCAAGATGGAGAATGTAAAGACAGCCTTGAATCTTCGGAGTGCTCAAATGGTAACGGTGGATCTGGAAGATACTTACCACACCATGTCCAAGTTTACCTAGAGGTTTCTTCAGGCTGCAGTGCTTTTAAAAGGTTCTTATTAGAGATGAGCGAGCACTAAAATGCTCGAGTGCTCGTTACTCGAGTTGAACTTTTTCCGAAGCTTAAGTGCACGTTTCGCATAACAAACCTCATTGAAGACAATGGAAGACTCGAGCATTTTTCAAGGGGACCAAGGCTCTGCACAGGGAAGCTTGGCCAAAAACATGGAAAATGGAAACACCATGGAAATGGACAGGAAACAGCAGGGGCAGCATTATGGGCAACAGCATGGCGATGACAGAGTGACTGAGGCAAGTTAGCATCTAAAACGCCCAATAATTGACCCTGACACTATAGGGGACGGCATGCGGAGGCAGCGGCAGGCTAGAGAGTGGCATGGCGAAATACCCCAAATGGACTTGGGCTTCAAACCAATTAAAAAAATTCCTTTTGGCGAGGATAATGTGTAGCACTGTACGTATCAGTATTTGGCATGGTGATGGCGGCAGGGAGGAACCAAAGGAGGTGAGCAAGAAGCGCTGAAAGGATTTCCTATGTGAACAAAAGGTTGCCGGTATATTTAGTCGATAACACAGTATGGCGGAGACAGAGTGACCAAGTTCCATAACGTATCTGGTGAAACACCTGAAAAATGAGCCTGACACAGCTCGTTTGCTAAGGGGACGACATGTGGAGACAGCTATGGAGACGGCGGTTGGAGGCAATGGGGACGGTTATGGCACCCGAGGTGAACGTAAGGAGATGAGAAAAGAGGAGTGAAAAGATGGATTTTAGAGGTAAAAGGTTATAGTAGTAGATTAAAGTTGCTGCAGTTAAAACGATGGATCTTGGGATGGAGCTGGTGGTCTGCTGCCAGGCAAGCTTTCGCCTGTCCAAGCACCTCCCTCTCAGCTCCTCCCCACTCAAAATGGACCAAGGGGCCGGAAGCGTTTACTTTGAAAAATTATCATTTTCAAAGCAGGCGGTGGCTACAAACAGCATTTCAAAAAATGTTTTGTGTAAGATCAAGTGTAGTACTGTTCTTAGAAGTATTTGGCCTGGTTATAGTGGGGGAGGGGAACGTAAAGAAATGCGCAGGTAGCGCTGAAATAATATTGGTCAAAGATAAAAGTTTGGCGGTATATTTTGTGGATAACACAGCAGGGTGGCGACAAAGTTAACAAGTTTGATGTGGAAGCCATTAAAACAACCCAAAATTCTGCCCGACATAGCCCGTTTGCTAAGGGGATGATGTTTTGAGGCAGCTATGTGGACAACGTGTGGAGGCAGCAGCCACAGCCTCAGGCTGGCGATTGTCTGGCATTTCTAAAAACCTTTTGTGTAAGATCAAGTGTAGTACTGTTCTTATAAGTATAAGCCTCGGTCTCTACCAGCCTATATGGCAGCATCTCCAGGCTCAGTAATTTGGAGATGTGGACGTTGAGGGCTTGGGCGTGTGGGTGGGTGGAACTGTATTTCCTTTTGCGCTCCAGCGTCTGGGGTATAGAAAGCTGAACAATGCGCATGGAGACATTGGTGGACGCCGTGGAGGATCGTGGAGGTCGAAGGTGTGGTTTTCGAGCAGAAGGCGTTTGTGCCAGGGTCCTGGCAGAGGCAGCAAATGACACAGGGGGAAGGAGCAGTGGTGTGCCCGGCCGAAGGTGAACGGCCTTGGTTCCATTGAGTGGGGTGTTTAGCGTTCATATACCTGCGCATACTGGTGGTGGTTAAGCTAGTAGTGGTGGAACCCCTGCTGATCCTGGTGTGGCACAGGTTGCACACCACAGTCCGTCGGTTATCCGGTGTTTCTTTAAAGAACCTCCAGACTTCAGAAAATCTAACTCGCCACGGGAGCTTCACTATGTGAAACATTTGGCGCTGATGCACCAGCTCTGGCCCTGCCTCTCCGTCTGGCCCCACCACTGCCTCTTCCAACCTGTTCTTGTATAGGACTCGCCTCAGAAGCACTGTCTTCACTCGGCCTATCAACCCAGCTTGGGTCTGTCACCTCATCATCCTCCGATCTCTCAGTCTGCTCCCCTCTCTGACTTCCTTCCCTGACAACCGTGTCTCCTTATCGTCCGACACCTCTTTACACACTTCTTCCACTACTTCAACAATGTCATCATCACACACAGACTGCGACCATTGGAAAACCTGGGCATCGAAAGAGCTCAGCAGCAACCTGACAAGTGGTTTGTGACTCTGGGAAGGGTCCAGAAAACAGTTCCTCAGCGTATGCCGGCTCAAATGGCAAATTTTCCTGGGAGAGGGCAGACTGGGGGGAAGGAGGTTGAGGTGGAGGAGTGCTCACTTGGGTAACATGGGTGGACTGCGTGGAAGACTGACTGGTGGACATATTACTTGAAGCATTATCCGCAATCCACGACATCACCCGTTAACACTGTTCTGGCCTCAACAGTGCTCTACCAGGCTCAATAATTATATGCCATCACATGTCCACAAAGACATGAACAATAAAACAATATATGTGGGGTTTGTATGTTGATTTTTATTTTATTCAGTATATTGGGTTTTGTAGCCAGATCTGTGTTGCAAAGAATGAAGCAACTTCCTTGGCATCCAAACGTTTTAAATTTTGCGTAAAAATTGCTCATTTGAAAGCCCAGATTCTGAATCTAAATGAGCAAGTTTCAAGGCTGCGTGCAATTGACAATATGGAGTGGAGTTTGCTACTCCTTAACCACAATTGTACTGGGGAAGATGGGTGTGGAGATGGTAGTATGGAAGTTCAGAGTGAGGGGCCACTAGTTGGGTAAGTTGCATGGAGTCTTGTCCTTATATGGCACACCTGAATAAGTTTGCCAAGTTGGCGGATGAGGGGGGATAATGGCACAGGCGTAATAATGCTGCAGAAAGACATGGTCTCTAGCAACCAGGGGAATGGGAGCACAGGAAAGGTCAGACAAGTGCTGGTAGCGGGAGATTCCATTATTAGGGTAACAGACAAAGCAATATGTCAGAAAACGCACTGTTCGATATGCACCGTCTTTTTAACTGCTTGGGTTCAGCATGTAGCGGATCAAGTTGACTAAGTGGGAGATTGGGGAGGTAAATAAGTGGCTCAAAAGTCAGTGTAGGAAGGAGGGGTTTGGGTGCATAGAGAAATGGGCTGATTTTCCTGTTGGTGGGCTGCATCTAAATAGATTGGAGGAGTGTTTAAATTGGAGACCTGGGGAAGGGCAACTACACATGTACAGAGCAAGACAGTGTAGATGGGAAACTGCAAATAGAAGTTATAGTACATGGAGGAGGAAGGGGGTGGAGAGGAAAGATCGCAGAATATGAAACAAAGGAATGGGTATAAGGATAATTCTATAAAGTGTGTGTACACTAATGCCTGAAGCCTCACAAACAAAATGGAGGAACTAGAAGTCCTAAGCTCCACGCCCAAGAACATGTGCCCACATGGCTTTGGCCGGGCAGGCACAGGTTGGGCGCACTGGAGAAGAGGAGAAGCGAGCGCTGCTCTCCCCTCCCCTCTCCATAGAAAACATATTTTTTTCTGCCATGGCACGGTATGGTGAGCACACGTTGTGCTCACCTTACTAAGCCCTGGCACCATAGACAAATATGGGGTACATTTTGCTGCCGTATATAGGTCCCCCATACGTTCATCTGAATGTAGCCTTAATGTTAGAGCAAATGTATAATATTGTGTGAAACATGGCTGGACAAACGTGATGACTGGGCTGTTAATATAGATAATTTTTTTAGAAATAATCATATAAACAAACCTCTCCCCCTTTTTAATTTATATGTAAAATCTTGCCTCTAGCCCATCCTGCGTCATGACGTTGGTGTAAAAAAAATACGGAGTTCTTATGGGTGGACATAAGGGCTATATTATTAGGGGTTTGTTATAATCCTCCAATATAGGTACTTTTACCCCTATCCTGTGTGTGTGCGTGTTTATGTATATATACTAGCTGTAGCTCCCAGCCAGGGATTGCCCATGGCAACCAATCAGAGCTCAAGTTTCCTTTTTCCAAAGCTAAAGTTACAGATGATCTCTCATTGGTTTCCATGGGAAACTTTAACAGTTTTACCTCCAACAGTTTTACCTCCTCTATATGGTGGGAAATAAGTGGATTTTGGAAAGTGCGGAGTGAACATTTCGACTCAAAACGTTGTCTATGACTTTCCCTAAGTCACCAACTGTGCAAAATACATACTCAGCTTTATATAATATAATTGGTGTTCGTGACAGTTTTAAAACAACAACAAATGTTTTATGCTCCTCTCAGCCCATGGCTCTTGATGCTACTAGTGAAGACAGAGTAGTACACCCTTGCTACACTGCGCAAGCGCTGTAGGTAAGCAATGTGCATTATGAAGCCGTGTTGTTATTCCAGCTTCATTGAATACCTGTAAAAGGAATCACCAAGAGCTCCAGATGTGAGTCCAATGTGGCTAGAAGTGGCGTGGTGTAGCCCGTCCATATCGCGCCACCTCAATCGTGCAGCCAGCTATCCAAGCAATAGAAGCGCAACGGTTTGGATACCGTCAAGAGATTGACTCTGACCTAATGGAGACACTGATTCGCATTGTCAAATAACAATCATTTATAAAAACTCTAAAACATATCTAACTCTGGATGTAGCGCCTCAATCAATTCCACCCCATACTTTTTTCTCCACTTCCATACACTTTCTGGACTACCATCCAGCTCCGGGGATTGACGCTGCAACTCCACCTTAACCTGACCAGCACAACACTATTCCCTTATTGTGCACACACTTCTAGGCGCCTGGCTCAAACAAATCCCTTAGTATTTTTCACTCTAACCTCAGCATTACTGCATGAAGTGCTAAATGACCGTGCTCAATGCAGTTTTTCTGTTGAGTTGTACAGACCTGAGAAGGCTTTGACATTAACTGCTCACTACATGAGTAAGGAGCAGATAAAAAAAAGGCACAGAGGATCTGTTGTCTTCAATGAAATTGATAACAAAGTTTACAATTATCACCCATACTATGCATTTTTTAAAGAAAAATTGCTTCAATTTAGGTTTAGTAATGCTTAAAAATAATTGAACCAAACTGAAATTAAGTTTGTTTTGGGATATTTATAGAAAAAAATTTCAATAGTTAATGTGTCAATTACAGAAATAATGTCTTTGCCTTTGTTAATCATAACCTTGCAAATAAGGTATACGGTATGCTTCAAGTCTTGAGATAATGTCCTTGTGTAGTTTAACCCCTTCCCGCCACAGCCCTTTTTCATTTTTGCGTTTTTAATTTTTCACTCCCCACATTCAAAAATCTGTAACTTTTTTATTTTTCTATGTACAGAGCTGTGTTATAGCTTATTTTCTGTGTAACAAATGACACTTCAAAATGGTGGTATTTAATATTCCATGCCGTGTACAGTGAAGTGGGAAAAAAATTCCAAATGCAGGGAAATTGGTAAAAAAACGCATTTGTGCCGTATTCTTGTGGGCTTGGATTTTACGGATTTCACTGTACGCCCCAAATGACATGTCTACTTTATTCTTTGGATCGGTACTATTACGGGGATAACAAATTTGTATAGGTTTCATAATGTTTTCATACATTTTAAAAAAAAATTCTCCTGTACAAAAATTTTTTTGGAGATTTTGCCATCTTCTGGGGCTAATAACTTTTTTTATATGCAGCAAAGTCTTACCGGCTATGGAGAGGGCTCGGCCCGCGACCCGGGACCCGGCATGTGACGTGTAAGGGGTTAATAATTGTTTAATTTTATTACATAGAACATATGGATTATCTTTTAATGATATTGTGGGAAACATAAATAGGAAAGTAGTCGGTAAACACTGGTAAAATTCATTGCAGTCCAGAACATCTACCTATTGCTTGGAGTAACCTATTGGGTCTGGACATCACAATTGTTCCTGGAGCATCCAGTTGGATGCACTTGTGCTGGATCTGCAAGAAGTATAAATGCAGCTGGGGTCAGCAGTGGTTGACGGTGACTGGCTGCAGTGCACTGTTTGTTTCACATGGCAGCTCCTGCTGTGATGGTGTTGCAGGGACTTAGGTACACTGTGCTGTGCATTGTGCCTAGTGAGTCATGTACACAGCACAGTGCACTTTATACTGCTCTGCTCCTGTGCCAGCCATTGTGAATAAGTGCAGGAGCATTGAGCCATCCAGTGAACACCAGGACTGCCCACAGGGACCTTGTGTTTGACACCCTTGGTGTGGACCATTTTTTTTAAAAATCTTTACATACAAATAAAAAATTAGACCCTAGCCCAGATCGAATTTATCTTTATCATATAAAATACCATTTATTCCGGCGTATAAGATGACTTTTGAAGACAGAAAGATCTTCTGTCTTCTCTGGGGTCGTCTTACACGCCAGTAATCCCGACCGCCCACCATGTATTCACGGCGGTGGTCGGGTCGCGCTGCATGGAGAGGGCTCACGGGCTGAGCCCTCTCCATAGCCGGTAAGTCTTTGCTGCATATTGCAGCAAAGGCCTACCGGTAACACCCGCGATCGGTGCTAGCACCGATCGCGGGTGTCTTCACAGCGATGGCTGCCGGCAAAGCTGCCGGCAGCCTCAAAAAGATGGAGGCGCATGGGCGCCGCCATCTTACCTGGGATCGCCGCTCCCTGTGACGTCATCGGGGGCGGCGATCCATCTCCATGGTAGCCTCGGGTCTTCCAAAGACCCGAGGCTATTTCATTTTAACCCCTTCATTACAATGTGCTGATAGCACATTGTAATGAATGAAAAGGAAAATCCCCATATACTGCCATACTGTAGTATGGCAGTATATGATAGGATCGATCAGACAACCTAGGGTTAAAATACCCAAGGGAGTCTGAAAAATAGTATAAATAAAAATTTAAAAAAGTTAAAAAAAAAAAAAAAAATTATAATAAAAAAAACTAAAATTTCAAATCACCCCCCTTTCCCTAGAACTGACATAAATATAAATAAACAGTAAAAATCATAAACACATCAGGTATCGATGCGCCCACAAATGCCCGATCTATCAAAATATGATAACGGTTTTTCAATGCGTTTATCCCCGTAACGGAAAATAGCGCCCAAAGTCGAAAATGGCACTTTTTTGCCATTTTGAAAAATATAAAAAAATCTATAAAAAGTGATCAAAAGGTCGTACAGTCCTAAAAATGATATCATTGAAAATATATTATCAAATTTCGCAAAAAATGACACCACCCACAGCTCCGTACACCAAAGTATAAAAAAGTTATTAGCGCCAGAAGTTGGCAAAATCAAAAAAATAATTTTTGTACGGGAGGTTTTCAATTTTGTAAATGTATGAAAACATTATAAAACCTATACAAATTTGGTATCCCCTTAATCGTACCGACCCAAAGAATAAAGTAGACATGTCATTTGGGGCGCTCAGTGAAAGACGTAATATCGAAGCCCACAAGAAAATGGCGCAAATGCGTTTTTTTTACCATTTTCATTGCATTTGGAATTTTTCTGAGTACATGCCATGGAATATTTAATAAAATAAAAATTTAAGGTACAGTATGGTAACATTTACAGTAAAATGGACGATGGTAATGTTGTTGTTGTATGCCTTATGTTTTTGAGCGACAGTTTTCCTGCTATATACCTGCATGTCATAAGAATTTAAATTAAAAAAAGGACCATGTTAAATTCAAAACTGTTTTTTTTTTTTTAATTTTTACCGGTGTTTTGTATGCGTTTAAAAAGGGGTAGTCTTATACGGCGAATATATCTTAAACTATATATTTTAAACATGAAAGTAGGGGGGTCGTCTTATACACCAGATCGTCTTATACGCCGGAATATACGGTATATATCAGCATAACAATTTTTTTTAAAAATGGTCTAAAATTCTGTAACAATCATGTGCGTTCCCAGGCTGTCAACTACAGATCTATGGTTTGTGCCAATAACAACAGTAGAGGACTGTCTAAGATACAAAAAAGAATAAGACATGCTCTATAAATGCTAGCAGCTCACATGTGGGGCCATAGTAACTATAGCCATGTGTAAGACTATGGAAAGACCTGGGGACCTGCATCAGTTGTTGAAACAGCAACTCTTTGCAAGAGGCCTCTGTCACTGCTGTGCCTTTGGAGACTTTGATGCTGGAAAATGCTAATCTACCCATTAGGCTTCAATTTTCTGTTTACAACACTATCACTAAATATTTATAAAACGAAAGTCTGCAGATATGCTTTTTACTTACAATTCAAATGCATCAGAAAAGAAGGCCTATTTCTTTAAAGTTAACTTTCAGATTTCAGTAGATACTGGCAGCTAAAGACATAGATTGAAATGTGAGCTGTGTAATAAACTTACCTCCTCTCAGGCTCTTCTCTTTTTCACTGGTAATTTTTACTGGTAAACAGGTGAGATTTCAGATAAGAGGGTATTCTAGAAAGAACATTTCAAACCCTTCATGCTAGTTTAATGGAGTAAAATCTGGTGATCATTTTCTTTTAATATTCTGTGTGTAGCTCCATTCTGTTGTTAATCTGTTGCAGATTTTTATATACATTATTTTAAACTTTTAAAAACTGTGGCTCTTTGAAACTGTCATCTTAACTCCCTAACGCTCAGCAACGGCAGCTCAGGTGATTGACGCTCAGTTATTCACTCTGATATCAGATCAGCTCATAATTGGAGCTGGAACGGCATCGATATACAATGGCTGACCACTTAGTATAATACCCATGGTCAGAGTGAGCTACAATCCCAGGTGTTTTCAGCATGACAGCAGCATTTAAATTGCATTCTAGGGGGCTCTCCCCCACAATGGCCCCCTCCCCATTCGGTCCCGGTTTGCAGCGTCCGGGCCGGGAGATCCAGGCAGCCCGCATTGTGAGTGTGATGGGAGTTCATCGCATCACACTCGCAAGTGTGGAACGGGCCTTATTGCTTATTCAAATAAGCAGGGAAAATTTAAAAAAAAAATTCACTTTTTTTAAATTATTTGTCTGCTTATTCTATTGACAAAACATGTAATTATTAAAATTATTTTGTTAAAGTTTATATTCTATAAGTAGGTCTCACTTCATGCAAAAAAAGAAGTTAGGGAAAAAAATGTGTTGTAATCGAGAAATAAAAAATTATGGAAATTAAAAAATATATTTAAGTTTTAATATTTTTAAATTTTGTAAAAAAATGTTTTTGTTTTGCCAGACTCTGATGCCAATTAATTTTTTATGCCTCATTCCAATCTCCGTAAAAAAAAAATGAAGCAGCGAACCCTGAAATTGACACCTGAAAGCAATTTTATCAGACATACTTATTTAACTTCTTATTTACATTCTTTGCCACATATGATTAACGCAAAAATAGAATACAATTTGTTAACCTGTTATATTTTGTCATGAACAATTAAAAAATATATTTTTCTTTATAAATTATTAAATGTTGTGTCATTTCAATTTTTATTCAGAACAGAAGTTCCCGGTCCAAGATATAACATAAAACATGCACACATGTTATGACCACAGCATCTTAAAATGTTATAAGTTCATGTATCAGGACATAATAAACATTTTGACTTAAAATTAACACAATGTCAGGTGATCAACAAAGACCAATCCGACATGACAGATTCTGCTTTTATGAAGTCAAAACGGAAGTGCATTGTTTGAAACAATAAGCACACCACAATAGTTTGTAGATTGACCATTAAAGGACATTTACCATCAGATTACCTGATGGTAGATGATTTATACTTACCTCTCCGTCCTTTCCCCTTCAGCAGTTATTTGATTTTAATCTAAATAGGAATGGCTGCATTTAGAAAAAATAAAAGGTTTTTTGAAATATTTAAATGAGCTTGAGGCACTCTGCAGAGCACCTCCAAGCTGGTCCATCTTTTAATTTATTCACTGCTCACACTCCAAGCAGAGATTTTCAGAGAGTAGGGTGGTGTCACTGGCACTCTGCTCGGAGTGTGGACACGTGGCAAGAGGAGAGCACTGAATAAATTAACCCTTAAGGACATTGGATGAAAATGTAAATTCCCAGTCAGTGGCCAATTCACCCCCTGGACGTATATTTTCTTCCTCAACTGCTGTAACCATTGACAACTGTTAATGGTGACAAAAGTGCGGGAGCCTGGCTGAATGGGACAGTTGGGTTCTTGGTTGTGTATTGCTCAGGTTGGCAGTGTATTACATTGAACAAGCGGTTAGGTGGTCACTTGTGCCAATCCCAAAGTGGGAAAGTAAAAAGAAATAAAAAATAAAATAAAAAGTAATATAAGTCCACTAAATGGCCAACTGCTATTTATAAAAGTGAATCACCACACAAACCGTACATACAACATATCACCATGTCCGTAACAACCCGTAGAATAAAATAAAATCATTACTAAACTTGTGAACACAATACATTTTTTAAAAAAAAACATGGCATAAAAGGATTTTTGAACATCCAACCAAAAAAATAAAATAAAAAGTAATCAACATTTTCTCCAATTTCATTTTTATTCTGCAAAATTATTCAAACATATTATTCAACAGCTATGTAAAAGGAATACTGCCATAATCACACTGTCACGGGCACCCCCGCGATCCATACCATGGATCGCGGGTGCACCCGTGCCTCCGTTGCGGGCACCCCCGCGATCCATATCGCGGATCGCGGGTGCACCCGTGCCTCCCTCCGCTGCCCCAGTCCCGCTCCGGTGCACTCACCTCTCCTGGCTCCCGCTCCCGTCCGGACTGGGTCTCGCGCGCGGCCCCGCTTCCTAGGGCGCGCGCGCGGCACGGTCTCAAGATTTAAAGGGCCAGCGCACAGGTGATTAGTATTGGTCATTTCCTGTTTTGTATATAACCCTTTGTTTCCCATCATTCCCTGCCGGATCTTTGTGCCTCTTAGCCTTAGAGAAAGCTTCCTAGCGAGTATTGCTGTGTTCCTGCGCATTCCTGCGTTCCAGTGTATTCCTGTGTGTTCCCGTTCCTGAGTCCTGTGTTCCTCCCTGTTGCTGTGTGCCTGTGTTCCCGTTCCCTCCTGCCTGGACCTCCTGTTGCTGACCCCGGACTTGAACCTGACGTTGCATCTCTGCCGCCTGCCCTGACCCTGTGCCTGGACCCGACTACGAGTTTGTCATCCGCTAAGGTACCTCGACCTCGGCTGCCACCGTGGGCTAGTCACACCTGGGAACGACCTAGTGGTATCCTGCCGCAGCAAGTCCAACCCGCTTTGCGGCGGGCTCTGGTGAAAACCAGGTGCCGCTAGGCTCCGGTTCCGGGTGTTGGCTAGTTACATCTCCCGCGGTGGTCCAGAGGATCCACTGATCCTAACAGTAAGATCCGGCCATGGATCCCGCCGAGGCTCCTTCTCCCAGTCAGCCTGATCTCGCCACCATCGTGATCCACCAGTCCCGGCAGATTGCAGCACAGCGGAATCAGCTAGAGCAAGTCACCGCCATGCTCCAACAACTACTTGCTACCCAACATCAGCAACAGTCTCCTGAAGCGGCCGCTGCGACCCCTTCTGCCCCGGCTTATCTTCCTGCTGCTGAACCCAGGCTACGCCTCTCTTTGCCCGGCAAGTATGATGGAGATCCACAGATGTGCAGGGGCTTCATAAGCCAGTGCTCCTTGCACATAGAACTGATGCCGTCGCAATTTGCCACAGAGCGGTCCAAGGTGGCATTTGTCCTCAGCCTTCTTTCCGGGAAAGCCCTGGCCTGGGCTACTCCGCTTTGGGACAGAGATGACCTGGTTGTGTCTAACCTCACTGCGTTTCTGTCAGAGTTCCGGTCAGTCTTCGAGGAACCAGCACGAGCCTCCTCTGCGGAGTCTGCATTGTTGAACTTGCGTCAGGGCAACTCATCGGTGGGAGAGTACGCAGTTCAATTCCGCACCCTGGCTTCTGAACTTGCGTGGAACGATGCAGCCCTCATCGCTACATTTAAGAAAGGGCTCTCTGCGCAGGTCAAGGACGCACTGGCAGCTCGGGATCTTCCATCTACTCTGAGTGACCTCATCACCTTGGCCACTCGAATTGATGTTCGGTTTAAGGAGCGAGCTGAGGAACTACGCTCCGAGTATCCCCAAGGCCGTGTTAGACGCATTCCTCGTCTGGCGCCAGTCTTCCAAAGGCCGCTCCAGGGCCCGCCTGAATCTTCTGCTGAGGAACCCATGCAGGTTGACCGAACCCGGCTCACTCTACGAGAGCGTTCAAGACGCCGACAGGAGAACCTCTGTCTGTACTGTGCCAGCCCAGAGCATTTCATCGGTTCCTGTCCTGTCCGTCCTCAACGTCCGGGAAACGCCAGCACCTAGGCTTCTTGGGAGAAGCGTCCCTAGGTGTAAGTACAGCTTCTCCACGTCTGACTCTTCCCGTGCTCCTCAGCGTTGGCACCGGTACCCAGATCCAGGTTACTGCCTTCCTGGACTCGGGCTCTACAGCGAACTTCGTGGATGCAGCCTTGGTCTATCGGCATCACTTCCCGGTGGTTTGTCTCGAGAAGCCATTGTCTATTGCCTCGGTCAATGGTCAGATTCTCTCCGTGCCCATTTGGTTTCGCACGGAGCCCCTGCTTCTGCAAGTTGGTGCCCTACATCAAGAGAGACTTTCGTTTTATGTGCTGCCCCAGAGCACATCTGCTCTACTGCTGGGTCTCCCCTGGTTGCAGCTTCATGCCCCTGTACTGGACTGGTCCTCCGGGCATATCCTCCGTTGGGGACCGAACTGTGCTTCACGTTGTATGCAGATTCCCCGTCCGCTACCTGTGAGGACTTCGACTCTGGCTCCCAAGTCTCTGGAGGGTCTGCCAGCTTGTTATCGGGACTTTTCGGACGTTTTCTCCAAGAAGCAGGCGGAGATTCTACCACCACATCGTCCCTATGATTGCCCTGTGGTTCTTCTTCCTGGCGCCACTCCTCCCAGAGGTCGTGTCTATCCTCTTTCTGTACCTGAGTCTCTAGCCATGTCCGACTACATTAAGGAGAATCTGCAGAGGGGTTTTATACGCAAGTCCTCCTCTCCGGCTGGCGCAGTTTTCTTCTTCGTTACCAAGAAGGACGGCTCCCTACGTCCCTGTATAGACTATCGTGGGCTGAATAAGATCACGGTAAAAAACCGTTACCCCCTGCCGTTGATTACAGAACTCTTTGATCGCCTACGTGGTTCCAAGGTGTTCTCCAAGCTGGACCTCTGTGGTGCTTACAATCTCATCCGGATCCGCAAAGGTGATGAGTGGAAGACGGCGTTTAACACCCGTGATGGGCACTTTGAGTACCTAGTGATGCCCTTTGGACTGTGTAATGCCCCTGCTGTTTTTCAGGAGTTTGTGAACGACATTTTTCGGGACCTTCTTTATACTTGTGTCGTGGTCTACCTCGATGACATCTTGGTGTACTCTCCAGACCTTGAGTCCCACCAGGCACACGTACGACAACTTCTAGGTCGACTTCGTGCCAATCACCTCTATGCCAAGTTAGAAAAATGCCTGTTTCACCAGCACTGCCTTCCCTTCCTTGGTTACATAATTTCCAACAGAGGCCTCCAGATGGACCCCGCGAAGCTGTCTGCAGTTCTTCATTGGCCACGTCCAGAGGGTCTCCGAGCCATACAGAGGTTCCTGGGGTTTGCGAACTATTACCATCAGTTTATTCCCCATTTCTCCACTCTGGTGTCCCCCATCGTGGCGCTCACCAAGAAGGGTGCCAATCCACGTGCCTGGTCTCCAGCTGCTGAAATGGCCTTCTCCAAGTTAAAGTCTGCTTTCTCCTCGGCTCCCGTAGTCTCTAGGCCAGATACGGACAAACCCTTTCTTTTGGAGGTGGACGCATCCTCCATAGGAGCTGTAGCGGTGCTCACTCAGAAAGGGCCCAAGGGCCGAACTTTGACTTGCGGTTTCTTTTCCAAGACTTTTTCCCCAGATGAGAGAAATTATTCCATTGGAGACAGAGAACTATTAGCCATCAAACTTGCTCTTGAAGAATGGCGATATCTTCTGGAGGGAGCTCTCCATCCTGTTTGTGTGTACACTGACCACAAGAATCTTCTGTACCTCCAGACAGCCCAGCGCCTGAATCCCAGGCAAGCCCGGTGGTCTTTGTTCTTCTCCCGCTTTGACTTGCTGATTCATTTTCGTCCGGCAGACAAGAATGTCAAGGCTGATGCTCTGTCCCGTTCGTCAGATGTTGTTGGAGATGAACCAGTTCCTCGGCACATAATTTCTCCTGATCAGCTTGTTGTTGCAGCTCCGGTGGACCTTCGGCAGCTGCCTCCTGGCAAGACGTATGTTAGACCTGCTCTCAGGAAGAGGATTCTCTCTTGGGGACATTCTTCTCATCTGGCTGGGCACCCTGGGGTGCAACGCTCCTTGGCCCTCATCTCCCGCTATTACTGGTGGCCAGACCTGGTCAAAGATGTTCGGGAGTTTGTGGGATCCTGCTCCTCCTGTGCCCGCAATAAAGCCTCTCGTCTCAAACCGGCTGGACTGTTACTCCCGTTGCCGATACCCAGTCGCCCGTGGTCTCACGTGGCAATGGACTTTGTTACTGATCTGCCTGTCTCCTCGGGCAATACTGTCATCTGGGTGGTGACGGACCGGTTTTCCAAAATGTCCCATTTTGTTCCCCTTCCAGGTCTTCCGTCTTCACCACAGCTTGCCAGTTTGTTCTTCAAACATATCTTCCGTCTGCATGGCCTTCCGCTTCACATTGTGTCCGATCGAGGAGTCCAGTTTGTCTCTAAATTCTGGCGTTCTTTATGTAACCAACTGCAGGTCATCCTTGACTTTTCTTCTGCTTACCACCCTCAGTCGAATGGTCAAGTAGAGAGGGTGAACCAGACTTTGGGCTGCTACTTGCGCCACTTCGTCTCAGCCCGTCAAGACAATTGGACTGACCTTCTACCTCGGGCTGAGTTCTCTTACAATTCTCTGGACTCGGGATCTACTGGTTCGGCTCCGTTCTTCGTGGTCTATGGACGTATTCCTCGCCCACCTCTCCCGCTGTCTACTCCCTCTGTTGTCCCTGCGGTGGAGGATCTGGTGCAGGATCTCAAGGCTGTTTGGGACCAGACCCGCCAGTCCCTTCTACGAGCTTCAGACCGTACCAAGACCCAGGCTGATAAAAGACGTCGAGCTCCTCCTGTCTTCTCTCCTGGTGACAAAGTATGGCTATCCTCCAGATACGTCCGGCTTAAGATACCCAGCTATAAACTTGGGCCCCGTTTCCTTGGCCCCTTTGAGGTAATCAGGTGCATTAATCAAGTGGCATACAAGCTCCGCCTTCCTCCATCTATGCGCATCCCGAACTCCTTTCATGTATCCCTCCTGAAGCCAGTCGTCTTGAACCGCTTCACCCAGCAATCCCCTCCTCCGTCTCCTGAGGCTGATTCTCCAGATGTATATGAAGTCAAGGAGGTTCTGGACATGAAGTTCGTAAGGGGTAAGCGGTTCTTCCTTGTAGATTGGAAGGGGTTCGGGCCTGAGGAGAGATCCTGGGAGCCTGAAGAGAATATTTTTGATCGGACTCTCCTCCAGAGGTTTCTTGGGACCAAGAAGAAGAGGGGGAGGCCGTAGGGGGGGGGGGGACTGTCACGGGCACCCCCGCGATCCATACCACGGATCGCGGGTGCACCCGTGCCTCCCTCCACTGCCCCAGTCCCGCTCCGGTGCACTCACCTCTCCTGGCTCCCGCTCCCGTCCGGACTGGGTCTCGCGCACGGCCCCGCTCCCTAGGGCGCGCGCGCGGCACTATCTCAAGATTTAAAGGGCCAGCGCACAGGTGATTAGTATTGGTCATTTCCTGTTTTGTATATAACCCTTTGTTTCCCCTCATTCCCTGCCGGATCTTTGTGCCTCTTAGCCTTAGAGAAAGCTTCCTAGCGAGTATTGCTGTGTTCCTGCGCATTCCTGTATTCCTGCGTTCCAGTGTATTCCTGTGTGTTCCCGTTCCTGAGTCCTGTGTTGCCGTGTTACCTGTGTTCCTCCCTGTTGCTGTGTGCCTGTGTTCCCGTTCCCTCCTGCCTGGACCTCCTGTTGCTGACCCCGGACTTGAACCTGACATTGCATCTCTGCCGCCTGCCCTGACCCTGTGCCTGGACCCGACTACGAGTTTGTCATCCGCTAAGGTACCTCGACCTCGGCTGCCACCGTGGGCTAGTCACACCTGGGAACGACCTAGTGGTATCCTGCCGCAGCAAGTCCAACCCGCTTTGCGGCGGGCTCTGGTGAAAACCAGGTGCCGCTAGGCTCCGGTTCCGGGTGTTGGCTAGTTACATCTCCCGCGGTGGTCCAGAGGATCCACTGATCCTAACACACACTGAACCACAAAACATAAATATATTATCTATGCTATATGGTGTATAAAACAAAAAATTTAACCTCTTGTCCATTATGGACAAAAATGCATGTCCAAGTCAGTGAGTAGTTCCCACGCCTGGATGTGCAATTTTTTCCTTTATGAAGCTGTAACTGTAAATGGTGACACTGTGCGGGATCCTGGCTGTATGCAGGGTTTCTTCACCTGCCCCCACCTCAATTGCCACCCCGTGTGTGCCAGCTTTGAGGGTGCCGATAGTCTTCATGGCAGCCTCGAATCAGATGACGGACCTCCGGACTATCTCAGCTGTTGAGTGACAGATCTTGTTTACAACAGGATCTGTCACTTTTCATGTCAGCCTACACATCTGCATAGTCTGACTACTCTAAAACACTGCCATAAATCAATATTGCAGTATATTAGATTGAACAAGCGATCAGATGATCGCTTGTTCAAGTTCCAGAGAATAGTTGCCACTATTCACCATAGTAGATCTGTGAAAGAAATACCCACATGGATAGCGGAGTATGTTCTTTACATGCGCATTTTAACTACATGTTTTGTGATTATATTTTATGCCAATAAATCTGAATTGTAAAGAACATACTACGCTTTCCATGTGTGTATTACTTCCAGTGATCTACTACGGTGAATAGTAGCAACGAAGAAGAATAAAACGCAATAGTGATGGTCTGAATAGTGGCCCATTCTTATCAGAGAATCTGTGCAATTGTGCTAGTCTTTTGGAATTATCGGAAGAAAGCTTGTGGAACATTTTATTGAAAGAAAAGGAAATAGTAGGAAGATCTGTAGCTCCAGTCAGAGTAACTTTATTTGTTTTAATTGTGGGACTTTTTTTTGGATCGGTCCTTGGCTGTTTGTAGCTCCCAAAGGGTAAAGTGTGCAGCACATTGCTACAAAACTGGGAGAGTAATTAATTGTAAAAAAAAAATTAATAAAAATGTTTAGAAATAGGAGAAGAAAATTAAAAAAAATATTAAAAGTCCCCTAAATGACCCATATATTGTAAAACGCTCATATGTAATAAAAATGTTAAATCCCCGTAAATTCTGCACATATATGGTATTGCTGCGTCTGTAACAATCCGTATAATAAAATAAAAACTTTACTGAACCTATATGGTGAATACCGTATTAAAGGAATTATAAAATACATGCAGAAAATTACGATTTTTGACCATCCAACCAAACAAAAACTAAATAAAAAGTGATCAAAATTTTAATTTTAAGCCACAATAAAAAGAAGGGTTAATGTTAAGTAAATATTTGGAAGGTTAGACTAACTGTATGATGAGCAAAACATATAGAAATCAGAAAATCACACATTTTCAAAATTTTAACCAAATTCCATTTTTTTAAAATAAATAAATGCAAAATGTTTCAACGAAAATATACCACTAGGGTAGGGCATAACATCAAGAAAAAAAAACAATAACCATTGTAAGGTAGTGACACATGACAGATTTAAGGCTGCGTCTTTAAAGGGGTAGTCCCACAAAGACCAGGTTCTTAAATATACTCAGGATGACAAAATGACATATTCTCTAATTCACTGTTATTAACAAAAAATACAGCATTTCACAAATATAATTCCAACCTATCTGTCCTGGTGCATACAATTTTGGTTTCCCGGGGATCCAAATATAAACCTTCTATCTTCTATGGCCAGTCAGGGCAATTGCAATTACAGGGCCCTTCCATTACAAGACAAGCTCACTTACAGACACTTCCTGCTGGCAAGCAGCAGTGTGAGAAAACTTACTCTACAAGCTAGAAGCAAGCTAAGGTCTTTATAGCATGGGAAGAAGCCATATAGCAAAGATGACCGTGTGTGTTATAGGTGAGTTAGCAGAGTGGCATTGTGTTTATATCCCTCTCATGGATATCATCATCTCTCTTTTTCTATTTGTCAGATAGTGGTGAAGGTTCAGAAGCTAAATAAAAGTGGAGATAAACCCATACACTGATAATCTAAGCACACTGTCAGCACACAGGGATCATAATGTGTCTATTGAGAGAGTCTCTGCCCACACTCTGGAATTTTACACTTACCATCACTGAGTTATAGGATCTAAAACATCAATGAAACTGAGTAAAATTGTAAAGTAAGGGGTTAAAAATTATCTTCATTGTAAAAATCACTAGGGGGTTATAATTTGAAAACTTTCTTTCATGGGAAAACCCCTTTAAGGTAAAAATTAGCTGGGTCATTAAGGGGGGTTAAAAGATGGACAAGCTCAGAAGTGTTCTGCAGATTGCCTCAAGCTCATTTAAATATTAAAAAAAATATATTATTTCTTCAAAATGCAACCGTTCCTATTTATACTAAAATCACATAAATCATCTACCAGCAGGGAATCTTCAACTATAAATCATATAATGCTGTAATCAGTTTTTTAAATTGCTCTGGGGAAATGTTGGTCCACTATCCCCTGCAGCAATAGTTTGTTTTATTGAGTCTGGATTTTGACAAGACCGTTGCTGCACCTTCTTTTTAGTTTTAAGCCAACCCTTTAAGATTTGCCGGGGTGCTTGGGATCACTCTCCTGGTGCATAAGTTTCAGCTGTAGCTGATAAATATCCTTACGCTAGAATATTTTTCCTACAGGGGTCACCCCAACTCAAACAGAAAGCTAAGGCTACAAGCCCAAATTGTCACTAGCCCAGCACTGTACTTTTAAATTGGTACTGTACTTAATGGCCACACAACTACTCAATAGTCCTAGAAGTCATTTGGTGTATTTTGGCAAACTTTGTCATGGTGCCACCAACTTCCATAATAACTTGCCATAATGACAGAATTAAAGCTGTAGTTTTAGGAGGCATTGGTGAAAAAACGAATCGTTTAGCCATTAATCCCTCAATACTCTGGTCTTTTTTCCTGGTTTTTACTTCCCTTTTTCCAAACGTCAATCATTTTTTATTTTCAGTTTACAGAACCATATGAGCACTTGTTATATGCAAGACAAACTGAACTTAATATTTAATATTCTGTGCAACATATTGGGAATTAGGAATAATATACAAATCCAGTACTTTTGTATTTACTTTTTGTTTTTAGGCCAGCATTGGTAACCTGGAAAAGGCTCCCAACTATAATAGCAACAAATGCCCCCCCGCCCCCTCATAACCTCCTCCAATATGGTAGCATGCATGTATACTCCACCACCATTTTATTGCCATTGTCATAGGCACTAGCAGCACGTGTCTGCTAGTATAATACAGCAGGTCATTGCCCTGTAAGCAGAGGGTTCTGCATACCTTCTTAATGCTGCCTTGTGCCATGCTATCACAGTTTGCCAAAACAGATATGGATGCCATTGGTTAATCAAGGATATCTGCAGCACCTGGTTGCTTTCTTAACTTCTATAGAAGCAGCAACAATTGATGTGCTTTTTCACATTTTCACACCAAAATGAGGTAGTGTAGGTGGATAAAAAAAATCACAATTGCTGGTTTAGGGCTCGTACGCAAGTAAATTGTTTATGTGTTTTGTTGCTAGAATACCCCACATAACCTCTGGCCTAGAATTCTCTAGTGTCTTGGTTGCCAAGAAGGATAGAGTTTGTAGGAGAGTGTGAGACAAGTCCCTTTCTTGTGCAGGACTGTCCCATTATTAGGACAAGTGGTGTCCTGAATTTATGGGACACGTGAAGAAGGAGGAAGCATGGGCAGCAGCAGAGCTATGCCCAAATAAAAAAAAAAATAGGTTTACAGATTATTTCTTCTCTCTTTTTTTTAGCATGTTATTTGGCAGATTTTAGAGTTCACTCTTTGTCTGCTGTTTTTATTGGCAATACATTTTGGCTTTCCATGTTTTTTTTTGGTATGTTCCTTTAATTTTGTAAAGAAAAGGAGAAAATGGGTTGGCTCGGCACTCATATCTGTATACAAAGCAGCTTTGTTTCCTCAGAGTGGTCACCCCTATTACCCTTCACAAGGGAGCCTCGAAAAACCTTTTGTTTGGGACATGCTGAAGCATGATAATATTTATCATATGCAGCAGCAAGAGGAGTTTTTTTTGTTTCTTTTTTTTTTTTCATCTAAACTATATTCTTTCTTTTGTTTTCAGGTGACAATTTAATCTTTCAGTTATATTTTTACTAGTGTAACAGAAATGAAAATTAAAGATTTTTCTTCCTTTTTTTTAATCTTCTTCTTTTCTTTCTTGGTATGGAGATTTTCTGAATGCGGTATTTGTTTCTTTCTTTTGAATTTATTATATATATATATATATTTTTTATATATATATAATACACACACAAACGGCCCCCTACTTAAGAACACCCGGCTTACAGACGACCCCTAGTTACAAACGGACCTCTGGATGTTGGTAATTTAATGTACTTTAGTCCCAATGATCAGCTCTAACAGTTATCAAAGGTGTCTGTAATGAAGTTTTATTGCTAATCCTGGTTCTTATGAAAACTCAAGTTTTAAGATCCAATTGTCACAGAGACCGGGGTTACAATTATAAAATATACAGTTCTGACTTACATATAAAATCAACGTAAGAACAAACCTGTGACTGTATGTATGTATATATATATATATATATATATATATATATATATATATATATATATATATATTATACATATGTTACTAGGAGAGGCTGTATAATTGTGTTTCCGGGGGGCTGTATATACTGGTTGGGGGGGGGGGGCACCAGTTTGTACCCAGGGGCCTCCACCACCATTAAAGAAGGCCACATGTCATCAGGTCTGTGTCACTAGTCCTGTCACCACTACCTGTTGGAGCAGATCACAAGGATCCCATCCCAGCCTTTATCTAGTTATTTCATACATTAATCATTGTAAAATCATCTATTTTTTATCATGTAAATGAGGCTGGTCACATGGTCAGAGGCAGTGATGACACCCCTGTTACCCCTCCCCTCTCCTCCCCCTGCTCATGTCTGTGTATAATGTATAGTAAAGCATTGCTAGTGTGTGTATGTCATCTGCTGACATGCTGCATCCTCCTAATATACAGGTGAGAGACACAGACATCAGCTACACATGAATCTGACATGTTCTGCTGTAACATGGCTGTCTGGAGCTGCTGTATCTCTCCTAAACACACACACATGCACACACAGGCTGCAGGGGGCGTGGCCACCAGCACCAGGAAGCACTTCATTATACAGGCTGTCAGTCAAGCACTGGGGGTGTGGCTGTGCCTCCCACTCATGAATAGAGTGGACAGCTTGAATATGCTAATGCTTCATTGGACATTTCACAGGTCATTTGCATACAGCTTTAGGACCTCATTGCTTAGGTTTACAGGCATGTAGAGGGACAATAAAGGGATAGAGGCAATGCTCTCTAATGGCAGTTTATGAAAATATATTTAGTTTAGGGGGGTTATTTTGCATGACGGGTTCTCTTTAATCCAGCCCTGTACATAATAGATGTATTTTCATATTCTGCCCAGACTTAAGATAAGCATATGTTTCATTTCCCTCTAGCACTATACTTCTGTGACTGCTGAGAAACCTTTCAAAAGATTGAAGTAGTTTAGCACTTCAGCTTCTCCTACGGTTTTCATACTTATAGAACAAGGATTTATTCCTCTCATTTTTTCATCCTTAAAATCTCGAATTCAGTGCATTCTATGATCTCTTGCCATGCTTTTATAATTGGATCATTTTACATGCCAACTTTAATTCCTTTGATTACTCATTTGGTATTCTAAATCATTTCATAAATACCGGTAAGAGCTTTGAATTTTTCCCCCCAGCTCTTTTGCGTATAGTTCACTAGGGGCCTCCATAGTTGCTAATAGATAATATAAATTAAAACAAAACTCCCCACAACATTCCTGATTGCATCCAATTAAAAATGTTCTTATGCTCTTATTTACTGCTTCAAAGAACTCCACATACACCTTGTATGGCAATGGAAACTGAGGATCTGTGCTGTAAATTGAATATTAAATTAAATATGATATTTGTTACCTTATATTTGTATTTCTTATGTATACAGTAATTGAACATCTAGTCAAAATGTCCTTCGTTCACATTAGTTGTGGAACTAGAATCTATTTGATTGCCATAGCCCTTTACAAAGTAGCCCTTGAAGGTAGATGGGAGCCTCAGAGTTAGTGGAAGAACTCAAGCTAATAGTGTTCTCACTTATTATAGTTGTTCTCACCTAAAACTAGTGGTTTTAACAGTGTTCCAAGAGGTAGCAGATACTATGCGAATGCTTGCTGCTCATCACCACCTGCAGTTGTTTATCACAGCAGCTTATAACGAATTCAGTCCGATTACAACCCCTCTCTAATAATCATCTCTTCACTGCCTCAATGACCTACACACAATGTGTGCCTTCACAGCTGAACACATCTGTGGTAATAATAATAATAATAATTCTTTATTTGTATAGCGCACACAGATTACGCAGCGCTGCACAAAGCATGTCAAATTGGTCCCTGTCCCCATGGGGCTCACAATCTAAACAGCCTAACAGTATGTTTTGGAGTGTGGGAGGAAACCGGAGTACCCGGAGGAAACCCACGCAAACACGGAGAGAAGATACAAACTCTTTGCAGATGTTGACCTGAGTGGGATTCGAACCCAGGACCCCAGTGCTGCAAGGCAGAAGTGCTAACCACTCAGCCACCGTGCCGCCCCTAACTTTGTCACCACATCTCATACCCTCATGCACAAGCTCCAGTCTCTTTGTGGTCTTTGGCATGATAGGTGAGAATGATAATCCCACTAACCTGATGCAACGCTTATACTTTACCCAGCTAGTGTCTTCTGCTCACTTGTTTTTTGGTTTCTTTGACTAATGATTCTAGTAAAGGCAGGAGTGTCGGTAAATTGATGAGTACTTTATTGCTGGAATTGTAGACTTCCCCATGGTCCTAGTGGGGTTTTCCAAGATTTAAAGAAAAACATTTAACAATGAATATATTGCCCAATTAGTGCCAAACAATTTCCCAACATATGCTATCATGTGCCATGATAAACCAGTACACTGCATGCACATTATTCATACTTGTTCATAAGGAGCCCTCTATAACCCAATATTCCATATAACTGTAATAAGAAACTGAAACTGTAAGTGGTCCTTTTGTAAGATTTGCAGAAACACATTTACTAAGAACAATGCAAATTGCACTATATGCAGTTTGCCTGGGTAGTGTGCAGAGATCACCAGATTCAGAATTTCTGGTGCATGTTTTTCAATATTCTGGCACCGTTTGCACTGCTCTGACAGACTGCACTACTTTTTTTTGCTGCACCTTTAACAAAGGTCGTGCAACACATTTCTGTCAGACTTTGCATGATAAATCTGGCGCACGGTCCAACTGACCTCAGTGCAGAAATGAGTGTTGCATGAAGCATAGTGCAGACGTGCCACAAAACAGTCATGTGCAACACAAATGTGAAGCAGGCAGTTCTTAAACACCTGTGCAAGCAGTCAGGGCCGGTTCTAGGCAAAGTGGGGCCCTGGGCAAAATTAAAAGTGGGGCCCCAAATTAAAACTATTTTATGACCAGTCACAGTCAGCAAGAGGCTCCATTTAGTATGGTAAAACAAACTGTAATATGGGAAAATTTTACAGGAGATAGATGATAGGGAGATTGGTGGGCAGCACTGTGGCTCAGTGGTTAGCACTACAGCCTTGCAGCGCTGGTCAACATCTGCAAAGAGTTTGTATGTTCTCTCTGTGTTTGCATGGGTTTCCTCCGAGTCCTCCGGTTTCCTCCCACACTCCAAAAAATTACTGGTAGGTTGAATAGATTGTGAGCCCCATTGGGGTCAGGGACTGATCTGGCAAAACTCTGTGCAGCGCTGCATAATCTGTGTGCGCTATATAAATAAAGAATTATTAATTTTAATTTAATTTTAATTTTTTTTTAATTATAATTTATTATGATATTATGATAGAATTTATTATGATAGAACATAAATATGAAGGATGATAGAGATTTCTAGATGCAGAACTATAAAGTAGATGATATATACAGGAGGTATATATGAGAGATAAATACAGTAGAAGAGAAATAGAAGATTAATTAGTAAATAGATAGAGAAAAAGCGAGATATATAAATGGCCAGATTATAGGAGCTAGATAACTAGACAGATAGATATATAGACAGGAGATAGATGATAAGCATCTTCACCAGGGAATTCAACAAAGGGGTGATAACCCTTTCACCGCCCTGCATTTTTGGATATTTTATCACGTTATTGACCAGAGCCATTTGTACAATTTTGACATTTAAAATTTAAATTTAAATTACAGCAAAAAGAATTAAAGTAAACCCAACAAATCACATATTTTCTGAAAGCAAACACTTGCCCCATTTTCAAAATTGCATTTAAGAGTTTATAGACATAGGAGCCTTCATGCAATTTTGATCCGAACTGAAACATTTTACAAAAAAATACTTAAAATTTGACTTTGATGGTAAAAAATGTGCTCAAAACAGAAAATATTTACCTTCACATCTAATAAATATAATAGATGGACATGTGTAGAGCTCACAAATGTCCCATATTGATATGTTCACATAAATAAATCCACATAATATCACTACAACTGTAATAACTAGATATCTGCTTTTCAGCTACAAATTTTAAGACAATCACACCTACAAAATACATCAATAAAACAGAATAAAAAGTAAAGGCGCCTAAATAAAACCTATAGAATTTTGAAAGCAGACAACCAGGTGATGCATTTGGCAATTAACATTCAAAGTTTCCGCTAAAATCTGTACAAATCCAGATACTTATATAAAGAAAATATACTATCCTAAACCAGTAAGATGTGAGGAGATCACACATACCGCACACCAATATATTCACCAAAATATGCAGCAAAGGGAACGTTACATCCACAGGGACACCAAACAATTTCTGCTGAAAACCCAAATAATAACTATATATCCATAACCCAAGCTAATGAGATAATAATAGTCACGTTTAGATGTGCGCCATTGTATTAGCTGCACAATAATACATGATATGAGGGAGAGCATCATAACATGGGTGTAAATAATGGAGGATGGTGGGAAATAAAAACTTTATTCCAGAACATCTGTGTGTTTTTGGTGTTACATATAACTTTATGGACATGTTCTGGGTCGCGGTGTTAATATATAATAGACACCTTAAGCAAAGAGGATCGAATGTTCATTGTATCAGTCAATTTTCGCCAAAAAAACTATCATGAAATAAAAGGCAATAAGAGAGAAAGTGTGTTCTTAGATAGTTTTGCATATAGAAGGGTAAAAAAAATGAATATTAGTTGATATTATCCCTTATCAGAAAGTAGTAACATATAAAGGGAATATTTCCGTTATCTGTGAGGTGCAGCAGCTCCTGTAGCTGCCGGCTAAGAATCTGGAGGGGGCTACACTTCAGAAGGCTGTATCTCTGGCTCTGTGGAACAAACAACCTCACTTCTTTTTTCCTATGAAAGAAAAGAGTCTCCTCTTTTATATAAATCTAAATCTGTGTTTCTAAGTGTCAGGAAAACAGAGATATTAACTGTTAAACTGCCATCGGGAGTGATTTTTATATATAAAAATGGCACCTGATATTCTCAATTTAAACCAGAATATCTCTGCAACCATAGCACCTAGAAACACAATTCAAGATTAATTTGAAAGAAGAGATTCTCCACTTTCAGGGGGCCCTGGGCAATTGCCCACTTTGCCTACCCATAGCGCCGGCCCTGCAAGCAGTTTGCACCTAATAGAATGTGCAATTTCAGATAGAAAACTGTTGCACGGCCCTTAGTAAATGTGGCTCTATTGTATTTTTTTTATCAAATTCTTTCCATCTGTTTCATATTTTCAGTTACAGGTTTTCCATTAAAATTAAATTACCTATTTCTTTATGTGCATACCCAGTTAAATTTAATATGATTTTATAATGTGGCTGTAATATTTACTTTCAAGTGACGGCTCAATTTAAATTGAAATGTAGAAAACAGAAACCTTTTCTTATTAATCTGAGTAACTTTTGATCCCGTGAAGTCCATAAATAAGACCCAGCATGAGATTTGCTTTGCAAATGATTTAATTTAATCAGCCTATTCATTCACTGCAATACAGTCATTTGCTGGAATTACAGCAGTTTAGGAGCTTATTTGCATTCAAAAGTAAGTGCAGATGTAAATATTCCTTGTCTTGCAGAAGTGTATATGGTAATCAAGATAAAATATTCAGAGTATTTACTTCTTTATGGATGACATAGTCAGGAAAAAAACATTTGGAAAGCTTTATAGCTATAGCCTCTGGCAGCAACTTCTGCTCCATTTTAATCCTTTTCGTTTCGAAGACTTGAGTAAATACCTGCTTAGTGCTTTTATGTAACACACACAAATAAGTCCTTGAAATATAGACCTAAATGTATTCCTGGCGCACTTTACAGTCATCCTGATAAATATTCTGTACAACCTAGTAACCTGAAGATGGAAGTATTTCTTACCTTGTTAGTAATAGAACTTCCCCCCAGGGGATCAATAAAGTAGCTATCATGTTATATTGTATTGTAATATTGAAGTGCAGCCTTCATTATCCTGCCTTCCTGTCAATACATATTATTTGCACATAATAATCAATTAATGGCTTTTTACACAGAATAAAAGGAGAGGATTGTGACATAAACAGTGTACACTACAAAGATATTGGGATTGTTTTGTAACTTGTCTCTGATTACTTAATTTCCCAAAAACTTACCTTACTTCATTCAGAGCAGTAAGAGCAACTTCCATACTTCAAAGTCCTATCAAACCTATCAAACCACAAGTAAAGTACCAAATACTTGTTCATACTTTAGTGTACAAAGCAGTTTAAGGTTTAATTTTTTGCAGGACAAACTGCTATCTTTCAACGTAGTGTAGTAGAAGAAAGAAAGCGGCACTCACCAGGTCAATCTTCTTTTATTGAACAACCATGGGCAGGGAGGTATGACAAGGCCTCACTCATGGCCTTGTAATACCTCCATGCCCATGGTTGTTCAATAAAAGAAGATTGACCTGGTGAGTGCCGCTTTCTTTCTTCTACTACACTACGTTGAAGCATTATTCTTGCAGCCTGCTGAGCACCACCGCAATATCCTTGATTATACCCAGCACTAGGTTACACGTGCCCTTGCCTTCCAACCTGTATACACGGGACTGGTAGTGCCGGCGTCTCCTTGGGAGGGTGTTAACACCACTCCTGCTTTTTTGTTGAAACTGCTATCTTTGTTGATACCATATTTGGGACTTTTATAATCATTTTTTTTAATCGGTTTATTGGTGGAAAAATTACTACTCTGGACATTTTGTGTGACACTGTTAACAATAATTCTAAATAATAGTAATAATAATTCTTTATTTATATAGCAATGTTTTGAGGTAATATATTTTTTTTATATTTTTGTCCATAGAAGTCAGGTGGCCGCACTGCCAAATGGGCAGGAATAGGACCTACTCTATCTTTTGTGGCTTGGCCCTGGTGTGGTGAGACGCACATAACTGTGCACAGTAGAACTCAATGGTGGTTGTGAGCTAGCTGCCGTTTTTTGCAGTTAGCTAATTGCTGCCATAAGTGCCTATATGTGAATCAGTTTTTGAGCCATATGTCAGCAAAAATAGTTTGGCTTCTCTAGTCACAAAGGACCTGCTCTGTGAAAAAGAACTTGCTCTGAGTTTTCTTCAGCCTCCCATGAATTGAAGAAAAAAATGTTTTCGTACTAGGGTCCATTGAAAGTATTGTGTTAGCGTGTCATCCACAAAAAAAAGGGAGACGACATACATTAGTTTAGCTTAGGATTTGTTCTAAACATATATCCTAGGTTTTCTTTAGTATGCTTTTATGTGTTTCTAAACGGAAGAGGGAACGCATAATTTAGTGTGATGACTTTGTGATATTACTTGTACCACAAAAATGTAGGTATTTAGGTGTACTTTTAAAGTCATATCAATATCAGATGTATATTTACATAACTATGGCCAAAAATACTCTATTCACCCCTACAGAAGCCTTTACTGCTTTTACTAAAACTGCAGTGCATAACATTTCCAACACTTAATGTGATGACTTCACCTCCTTTCATCTAATGTAAAATTTTGATCAAACCAATTTAATGTATCAAAAGCAGTCATCAGAAACATCTGGAAGAAGACACTTATTACACTTTGCTTACAAACAACTATGTAGTACTGGAGAAAATGCAAACTGAAACAACTGTAAAAACCAAAAGTCCATGTAATTTATGTCAAAACTAGATTATATGGAGATGAGAGTATATATTTTGTTGCATCACTGAATTCATTCTTTTCGGTGTTATTTAAAAGCCTGTACTTTTGTTCAAAGAATAATGTCACCAATCTGAAATACAAAAGAATTTTATATAATTGCACAAAGAATAAGCTATCCCTAAAAATATTCTACCAGAATCTATTGTAATATCATGTGAGTCTGAGGAAAGATCTGAACATTATATTAATGAGGAAAATTCCACAAATGCTGAAAGCAGTGTTCTGCCAATTTTATTTTGGGAGAGTATTCCTACAATAGCATCTCTGTAAATGCTTAAGAGGGGGAAAAATCCTGAATGTCTCCAATTATTTTACGGAGTACTGTTGCATAGAATCATCCAGTTATGGCATTAAAGTGAACTGGACTAAAGTTAAGTTAACTTTAGAAATTCATCGTCATGCAGCCATCTAGCAATCTAGTCTAGTTAAGGCCAGGTGCCCACACACCAAGTGTCAAATCCTACAATTCAGATTTGGTCAGTGAAAATTTGATTTTGGGTCCTAGTTCTATCCTAGTGCTATCGTAGAACTTGCCTTGTGATTTCTGACCATTCGTTTTTTAGGCATCTGAATTGTCAGATTTTTTCATTAAACCAATGCATGAAATTATAGTAATAACTTAATCAAAAATAGGAATGAGGGCCCTGCTCACCAGAGCTTGCAATCTATGAGAGGTGACACAGACACTTGTACTATGGTACAGCCATTCTTTAGGGAATACAATAATTAAATAATTAGATAAATAATGTTGAATTAACCAGAAGCTATTGATTAATGTCTCAGAGAAAGTGTTGCACATGTACATTTTTGTTAGTAATGTCTCCAACACTGCTGAATATGTCAATCAGGGCCAAAGCATGCAATAAAGCTTAGTAAACAATTTCAAGGTACATACAGATAATTTGCATATCCCATTAAAGTGATTGATTGAGTGATTGAGCTATGATTAGTTTGGAAAACTGTTACCTGTTATGTGGTGCTGGAATTTGTAAAATAGAAGCTGACATCTGTGAAGTAATGCAAATATGCCTTTGCATATTTAAGTAATGCAAATATGAGTGCCTGTAGCCAGGCTTCACTGAATGGCCAAGCTGAGAGCTCCAGATTGAGAAAAGTATAAACATTTGTTTATTTTATTGTGGTCATGGACTGAAATAACATAAGGTGAATTGGAACTCTAAATTACATAAGAACCACATAATTCCATAAGGACCTGTGTATGGTTTAGTGCATGGTTCTGAATGGCTCCGACAGGCTCAGATAAGCTTTCTGAGCTACTATTTTTTATTTCTTTTGTATTGCTGAGGATTGGTGGTCTATTTTAAGGCTTTTAAATGTCAAATGAACAATAATAAGTTCACATTCCTCTCAACTATAAAAAGAGGGATAAAAGCCCCTCCATTTTTCAGAAACAATGCCCATTGTCCAACCCCTTGTCCCAACCACAAACATAGTATAATATCAACCTTAATATCCCCAAATTGTATAATTCCCCCTTCCTGTGGCCAACTCTCCAGAGGACCCATACAATACCCCCTAATTCAACTCAACAACATATAATACCCTTCTTTAATTTTATCCTCCTTTTACTTTTGCAGCCTGTCCTCCTCCATCTCCCCTCATATTGTGGTATCCTGTCCAACTCCATCCCCCCAACATACAGTAGCCTCCTGCCCTCCTCCATCTACCCTCATATAGTGGCCTCTTGTTTTCCTCCAACTTCCCTAACTTTGTGGCCTCCTGTCCTTCTCCATATGCCCTCATATAGTGGCCTCCTGTCCTCCTCCATCTCCCCTCATAAAGTGGCCTTCTAGCCTACTGCATCATCCCTCATACAGTGGCCTCCTGTTTTCCTCCATCTCCCTTCAAATTGTGAGCTCCTACCTCCACACATCCTGCTATACAATATAGCAGGATGTGTGGAGGCAGGAGGAGTTGATCCTGCCACCTAATCCCTGCTCTGCAGCTCTAGTGAGTTAGGGTGGGGACCGGGACCTTCTCCCAATTGCCCCAAAAACCGGGACTGTCCCACTGAATTCTGTATGGTTGGGAGCTTAGAGTTCCCAGACTCACTACAAGACATTTTCCTCATCTAAATCAACAGTTTATATTGTATACACTTATACTATTAAAATGAATTCTTACATCCAAAGGAGCATTTGCTTAATATTTTTTTATACTTGGGAACAAATGATTTCTGATGAATACAATAATAAAAGGGCTCTGTACATCTGTTGTCCCCTAGCAATTAAATGAGAAAAAAAACATAGGAGTGACTTACTGTATGGTCTAATCTTTTTTTGCTCCACAAAATTCAATAAACATTCCTATATTACCTGTATTACTTTCATAGATGGGTTTTACATCCTAGTAGCAAAGTTTTGCAAAGCTCAGAAATTCCTAAATAATAATTTTTTTTCTTCCGATGGCAGATAATAGCTTCACAGAATCAGAATTAATGGCACAATTATTTGCTCCACAAGGCGTCAACCGAGACTAGTTTAAAACAGAAATAATAATGTTTCTATTTACAGAAAACATCTGTTTTCCTAATATATTTCCTTTCATGAAAAAGTCATGAGAAAAAGAATTCTCTCTATGAATTTGATGGTGTAACATATCAAGACATGATTAAAATGGCAAATTACACAGTTGGGGAGATGTTGGTCTTTAGACCAGTGCAGAGTACAACTAAATGGTTCTCTGCTGAGTCAGATTAATCACTGGGGAGATTTATTATGCCTTCTATGCCAGATAACTGGAGTATAAGCCTGAGCAGCCATACTTTGCACCTACTATTTGTTGGTCTAGTTTGCTCCACCAAAATCTTAAATTTTCTAGTGCACAAGCTATTGCCTGAGAGACCATTCCCACTTTACTGAGGATGTGCTCCTTTTTGGACAAGTCGGAAAACTGCCTAAAATGGTTTAAAACCCTCAATATTGCCATAATTTATTGCCGTGATATGATATAACAATTTCATTAAATGTCTTGCTTTCCTTCTAACGTAGCTAGGAGGTAACATCAATTTAAAATACAAAATGCTTATGGGTCAACTTTTTAAAGCTGTTTTTGTTCACCACAAACTATTAATGATCTATTAATTTAATAGATAACTAATAACAGCTGTTTTACACCACTGTCAAAGTCAGAATTGAGTGTGAATTGCAGGATATAGTACTTTTTATAATTACATGAAAATTATATTTTAAGTTAATTCATAGTGATGCAAAACATATTTAATAAAGTTGATGTTCCTTAATAATTATCAGATACTTAGTGTTTAGATTTTTATTTATATTACTTATAGATTAATATTTATTTAAGTATATGTGCTTTGTCCTTTATAGGACTCCAAGTGGCTTTTTAAGTATTTGAGAAATGGTTCAAGTCTCAACTGGAGTATTGTAGACTTTCAAAAACATTCACAAGTCCAACCAGGAAAAGAAAGCTATAACTCTATTCCTCTATGCAAGCCAAGTTCAACAGTGGAGAATCACAAGGAAGGGCGGGTCAGTCCTGAGCAGGAAGCAGAGGAAATGGAAGATCAGTATGATGAGGTAGGATAAACAGTTACTTTACAGTCTTTTGAAAATAATATCACCAGGTATTACATAAATATTCTTCCTAAAAGAGGGAAATCTAAAAGCATCAGTGCCCAAAACAAGTCTGTTGTAGATAACTATAAAATGTTCCGTCTTTTATCTTGTACAAAAATATAGTCCAAGAGAGAAGATGATGGAGCAGCACTGTGCATATGGGATTGAGTCCCAAAATTTTCTCAAATTAATATTTAGTGCAAATATATTAATGTCTAAGTTTGTTTATATTTCTATACATAATATTTATACAGGATGCAAATGAAATTTGGTGAAAGCAGATGATAATGGCTCCATGGAGGAACTGAAATGTTGTGTCTTTGTACATCTGATTATGATTGAATAAAGGAACATCTGTTTACTCAAGGAGTGCTGCTTCTACCAACTTTCTTATGCATCTCGTATAAATATATACATATAAATATAAACAAACTTAACCGTGAATAGATTTGTGCTAAATATTAATTAAAGCAAGTATTCTGGGGAGTAACACTATTTTATATTGTTTTAAAAAAAATAGGAAAAAAATACAGAAAAAACAGGGATGCCAGTATGCTTTCAGATACAAACAGGGGTTCAAAGTAGTGAACTTAAATTGATTTTATTAGAGGTTATTTAGACAACGTTTAGTTTCAACGCTGAACTGGCGTCTTCATCATGTCGAAGATAAAAAACAATAAAATAATATGAAAAATAATATTAATTATATATATAGCATCATATTCTGTAGCTCTTTACAAATCAATGTGAGAAGATAAAAAGAGGTAGGGCTCACTGCCCTGTCTGTCCTCCTGTGCCCCTTGCCACTCTCCTTACAGTTTGATTCAAACTTTGTGTTTTTTATTTTTTTTATTCCAAGTCATAGAGATTTTTCCACATATTTTAAAGTACATAAAATGCATAACAAAAAAAGAGTATTTTATTCATCTGCTATTTAACATTCACTATTTATGATGCAGGAGCTATTTTTTTTCATCATCTGTCATACTTATTTATTGTTACTAATTTTAAGCAACAAACTGTTATTTTATTTAATTTCACCTTACACTATGACCTTTTATATAGTTTCATGCCTCTTTTTATCTTCTCATTTATTCATTGTTCATATTATTTTTCATATTATTTAATCGTTCTTCATCTTTGACCTGATGAAGAAGTCAGTTTAGCATTGAAATGCATTGTATGGAAAACCTAATATAAAATCAATTTAACTTCACTATTTTGAACCCCTTTTTGTTCCTGGAAGCATACTCGTATCCCTGTTTTTTCTCTATTTTTTCTTATTTGTGCAAGAACATTTTTGGGCCACTGCCTCAACCCAGAAGAGTCTTTGATACATCTGTGAAGTACTTACAAATACACTCAATACTTCAGTGAACTAATGTTTTACATTTGCCCTTAATTTCATTAATATCAAGACCTATTGCTAGAGTTACGCACATTGGATCAGCTAACATTAATTGCCACCTACAATCATTTATATAAAATTGTAATTTTTTGGTGGAGAATCAACAAGAGGGACACAATTGTGAAGTAGAATGAAATTTATTGGATATTTAAAACTTTTGTAAAAACAATAAACTGAAAAGTGTGTGGGGGCAATATTATTCACCCACTTTGTAGTGCCACCTTTTGCTACGATTACAGCTGCAAGTTGCTTGGGGTATGTCTCTATCCGTTTTGCACATCGAGAGACTGAAATACTTGCCCATTCTTCCTTGGAAAACGGCTCAAGCTCAGTGAGGTTGGATAGAGAGTGTTTGTGAACAGCAGTTTTCAGCTCTTTTTTACAGAATCTCAATTGGATTAAGGTCTGGACTTTGACTTGGCCATTCTAACACCTGGATACGTTTAATTGTGAACCATTCTATTTCTTTATGTTTGGGATCATTGTCTTGTTGAAATATAAATCTCTGTCCCAGTCTCCGGTCTCTTGCAGACTCCAACAGGTTTTCTTCCAGAATGATTCTGTATTTGGCTCCATCCATCTTCTCTTCAATTTTAACCATCTTCCCTATCCCTGCTGAAGAAAAGCAGGCCCACACCATGATGCTGCCACCACCATGTGTGACAGTGGGGATGGTGTGCTCGGGGTGATGAGCTGTGTTGCTTTTACACCAAACATATTGTTTGGCATTGTGACCAAAAAGTTTGATTTTTGTTACATCTGACTGGAGCACCTTCTTCCACATGTTTGGTATCTCCCAGGTGGCTTGTGACAGACTTTAAATACAGGCCAGATTTGTGCAGTGCACGACTAATTGTTGTCCTTTGGACAGACTCTCCCACCTCAGCAGAAGATCTTTGCAGTTCATCCAGAGTGATCAGGGGCCTCTTGGCTGCATCTCTGATCAGTCTTCTCCTTGTTTTAAATGAAATTTTAGATGGATGGCTGGGTCTTGGTTGATTTGCACTTGCGCACCGCTCCTTGGGATGTTTAAAGTTTTTGAAATGTTTTGGTATCCAAATTCAGCTTTTAACTTCTCCACAACAGTATCACGGACCTGCCTGGTGTGTTCCTTGGTCTTCATGATGCAGACCCCTGAGACTATCATAGAGCAGGTGTATTTATTCGGAGACCTGATTACACACAGGTGGATTATATTTATCATCATCAGTCATTTAGGACAACATTTGATCATTGATCCCAACTGAACTTCTGGAGTGAGTTTTCTGCACTGAAAATAAAGGGGCTGAATAATATTGCACGCCCCACTTTTCAGTTTATAATTTTTTTTTACAAAAGTTTAAAATATCCAATAAATTTTGTTCCATTTCACAGTTGTGTCCCACTTGTTATTGATTCTTCACCAAAAAATGTCAATGTTATATCTTTATGTTTAAAGGCTGAAATGTGGCAAAAGTTCAAGGGGCCAAATACTTAAAAAAAAATTATTGGAGATTTATTGGCATCTTATAGCATTATTTATCATCTGTAGTAAATATGGCTTATGGATATTTTTATGTAGTTTTGTATATTTTTGTGTATCTTAGTATTTCAGTGTATATATTAAATGTATATATTAATTTTCAATGTATATATATTAAATGAAACCTACAATCATGATAAACCAGGGACACTTGGATCCAGGCGCTGTGACTATAGTCTTATATTTTATAGTCTTATATAGTCTTATTGTCTTATATTTGCTATCCATTTTGCTATCCATGGCCTCCTTTCACCTAAACTAAACTTTTATGCTAATGAGATTGAAGGATTCTGGGGGCTTCACCAGAGCCCCTCCCTGCTGCAGATTCACTGGCTGTTACACTGTTTAGGAGCATTTCCCCTCCTTACACTGTGTGCTGAAACTTCCTCTGCTGCAGTTAGACTGCATCAGGCAGAGGGAGGGTAAGACAGTCTAACAGCCCCGGGGCATAACTACAGGGGTTACAGCCATAGCAGCTGCTAGGGGCCTGCAATGTCAGTGGGCCCCATCATCTGACCTGACACACTAAAGAATAGAGGATGTGCACCATTATATACATATTGGGGCACATTTACTAAGAACAGGGAAAACTGCACTAAATGCACTTTGTCTGTGTAGGAAGGGGGCACCATTTACAAGTCTGCTATGGAGCCCTGCCTCTCTTAGTTATGCCCCTGCAACAGCCTGTGAATCTGTAACACTGAGTGGCTCTGGCAATACTCCTAGAGACCCTCTGAATCATTAACATAATTAAAAAATTTGATTTTAAAACGAAGGAGGCCATGAATAATGAATATAAGAAGATTGCCACAACCACAGTGTCTGGATCTATGAGTAAATGTCCATGGTTTATCATGATGGATTTTTAATGGTAGATTTCCTTTAAATAAATTCAGATATTGTAGGAAAAATACAATAGACAGAAATGTTGCTAATGATTTAATCTTTGTTTTAGACATCAGTATTAGAGTATGTACATACCATCAGGATCATCACAATTAAAATCTATGCACTTGTTTTGGATTTGCTGGTGCATTTGGCATTTATTTCAGAGGTCAGTTAAATCTTCAATTGACTTTAAAGGGAATTTGTCAGCACAAACTGATCTAACAAACCCTTACCAGTATGTTGCCAAGCAGCTTACAGAGCAAGTTAATGTCACCGTCCCATGTTAAGGTATGAGATGTAAATAGGTTGTAAAAAATTTCATGGAAGTTGAGAGTTATTATATACTAGGTTATTTGTTTTTTTCTGCTGACAAGTTTCTTTTAAAGAACATTTGGACCAGATACCACATGTAGGTTTCCCTTTGGAAAAAATCTGCAGATTGTACAGTGCATGAGATTTTTCAACTATCACAAACTTCAATGATAGTGTTTAGAAGTTTAACAGACATCAATGGTGAAAATCTGCATGGGAAATCTGTATTTAATTTCGATTATAACCATCAGTGTTATACTTTTATTATGTTGTACCTTTGATAGCATAGAAATAAATCTGAGCTTTGAACAATTAAGAGCAAAAACAGATGTTAAAAGACAAAACATTACAAACAACAGTTCATTTGTGAAAAGTTATATTTCCTTCTAGAGTATTTTTCTCTGAACAATTCTAGGAGTCAATGTCAAAATCTACTGGCAGCTTCTCGGAAACACAAAATGGCATACAGGATGGAATATGCCAAAGAACAATCTCCCTAGAAAACAATAAAGATAAAAAACTGAAAATATCGCTCAAGAGCAAAGAGAATCAACAGAACTTGCTGTCAGTTAGTAGTGTCCCTCTGGAAGATGACAGACTCTCTGCAACGTCAACAAATTCTACTCCTCACTCCCAAGCCCCACTTAAGGTATTGTAATATTAATGCCGGTATTGTAAATTAACGACCCAGATTTATTTGTGCAGAGTGTTCCAGATTATTGAAGACCAGCGCACAGTCTTTCATTATCTGGCATACGTGCCTACAGCGCTTAAACTGAGTGCGTCAGTTTCATTTTGTGCTCTTAGTTAACGGACTTTCAATATAAAAGTGGCGTGTGGCATGAATACGCACTGGAACACCGCTTTAGGTGCTGTGTTTTTTTTGCAGTGGACACAGTGCAGCCGCGACACAAAACTGGTGCAAAAAGTACATATATATGTGCAAGCAGTTTGCATATGTATTTATGTGAAAAATGCCCCAGAAAATTGGCATAGCCAGTTTGACAACTCTGGGCCTATGTGTGTTGTTTCTATTTATTTTGGTGTGCAACAGAAACAATGAAGGTTATTTATTATATTTATCACAGTCATGAGGAAAGGTAAAAGAAATAACAATTTTCTGTGTGATCTCATCGGTCTTTCAAATTATTCAGAAGTGTTTTCTTTGCCTACTCTCAACAATGTCGATACAGTACATTGAGGCATTTATTTAAAAAGAAAGTGCATTGTGAAGCAGGGGGAAAAGAGGAACTGGGAGAAAAAAGTTATTATTAAATTCTTTTACACTGGGGGTCTGCTGTGGGATCGCTGGTATAAGTTAATATTCCCTGAGGTCTTCGATATAAACTGTATGCTCTGGGATCTTCAGTATTAGATGCCTGCTTTGGGGTTTCCGTTATTAGCCATCTTCTCTGGGGGTCTCCAGTATTAGTCTGTTCTGGGGTCTCCAGTATTATTATTGCCTGTTCTGATGGACTCTAGTATTTTTCTGCTGGGGTCACGAGGGATGGGGTCTCCAGTATTATTAGCCTGCTTTTGGGTCTCCAGTGTTTTTCTGCTCTGTGTCTCCTGTATTTGTCTGATATGGGTGTCTCTAATATTAGTCTTATCTGGGAGCCTTGAGTATTAGTCTGCTCTTGGATCTTCAGTATTAGTCTGCTTTTGTGTCTTCTGTATTAGTCAGCTCTGGGATCTCCAGTATTTTTATAGTCTTCTCTAATTGTCCCCAGTATAAGTCATCTCTAAGGGACTCTCGTATTTATCTACTCTGCAGTCTTCAGAATTAGTGTTCTCTGCAGTCTCCAGTGTTAATCTGCTGTGGTTTCTCCAGTATCGTCTGTCTGCTCTGGGCTCTCCATTATTTGTAGTCTGCTCTGGGGGTCTTTGGAATTATTAGTCTGCTCTGGGGGTCTCCAGAAGTCGTCTGTTCTGGGGTATTAGTCTACTTGCAGTCTTCAAAATTATTGTTCTCTGCAGTCTCCAGTGTTTATCTGCTGTGGTGTCTTTGTGGTTTTTGGAATTAGTGTTCTCTGGGGTTTACCAGTATTTGTCTGCTTTCGGGGCCTCTCCTTTGATGCACTGTGGTAGTTATACTTTCTGGAGAAGCATTTTATACTGCATTGAGGTTGCTTGTGCATGTTGGATGCTGATTTCTTGTGTCCAGTCCCTGGAAACTAAGTGGTATAACAATGTGACCAATAAAGGTTGTGTATCCCTGCATTATAAAAAGGTCCTGAAGGTACTCTGGTCCTGAACTGTTTAACTCAGGTTTTACTTGTCAAGTGCATTGGTCTCAATAGATTGAGAGGCTGAAAGTAAGTAGATTTTTAAGCTCAGCCCATCAATTGTATATACACAATGTAGGCCAGGAGATATGATGTAGGTGGGAACAGGGTTGACTACTCAGTAGGCTCTTTGCAGTAAACTCATGTGGCAATATTAAAAATTCAGAAACTAAAACAGTCTCCTGTTCCCTAAAATATTCCATAGTTTATCATACCAAACATTCCCCTCATGTCTATTTTATATGAGCCCCCCTCACACTCTATGGATTCATTAGATAAAACCCCCTCCCCAAATGGATTTCTTATGTACAGCCTTATGTGGGCCCCCCAGCAGCTCTGGTCCCTGGCACTTGCCCAGGTATGCCCAGTGCTGGCACCGGTCCTGGGTGGGAATCATAGTAGTTATGCTCTGATTGCTGTAGTTTAACTTCCTCTCAGCAAACTTGTTGCTGCATAAATAATCTCCAGTACCTAGCAGAGATCCCATTCATTTTGTTCTGATCCTGGAAGTGTGAAGACTGTTCTCTGACTAGTGACTAGTTTTCTGCATTTGACCTGTTTTATGACTACTCTTTTGTATATCTGGGTTGGCATTATGCATACTTCTAGTTGTGACTTCAGCATGTACTTTGATTTATGATTTTGTTTTCCGGGTGAGTCACAGTGAGTCAAAACAATTACTGATAGAACTGGATTAAAGCTCTCTGAATCTCAAGGTGACATAATTAATAATCATAATTTCCAGTCATATGCAAATATTTCCGGGAGGGAAAAGGAAAACTTCCAGGACTTCCAGGGATGGCTAAAAACATATGTTATAAGGACCTGTCCACTTTCGTAGGCTCTGTAAGTGATCAACCCAATACAATTAATGATGATGTTAAGAATGGTCATCACAAACTTCTAGCTGCTGTTTTTGGATTCTCACTGACTCTTATATTGACACTGATAATGTAGAATGTGGAGCCATTTAACACCATGCTAGCCTAAGCATGTTATAGCCTACCTTAAGCGCACAAAAGTCCTCTTAAGTAGGTAGATGGTGTATATGAGACCATCATTTTGATGTTGAAAGGTTAGGGAGGTCAACTTTAGGAAATGCTTCTGAAGGTGACAACCAACTTTGTGATGGGATTCGCTGCCATAAGTCCTAACGGGGGTCAAAGGGTTATTTATAGTGGTTATCACTTTGGTAGGAGAAGATAACATTTTTCTGCAGAGTTATGCAGGGCCATTAATGGAGCCACTTCTTCAAAAGGGGAATCCTCTTTCCCGTAAGTCAATCAGAAAACTTTTCTGGCTGTGTTTCAAACTTTCTGTAGTTTAATTGGATGACAGTTTTACCCACTTCTTACAGTGAGAAGGGGGCAGCACATCGGAGAAATAGCAGCATATTCACTACTCAGCATTATCTTGATTTGTTTTGGGAGGTGCTTGGTCTCTTGTGTGACAATTTACTCCAAATTCTCTAACTGGGTCCTAGTATAAAAGGATTTGGTCTTATTTCCAGTGTTGGACTGGGGTACCTTGGGTTCAACCAGGAATACATTTTGGGGCCCTCCCATCAGCTTCTACAAACTGGAAAAAATACCCCTACAGTTATTAAACTGTAAAACATGCAAATGTTGTTTACTAATGCAATGGGGCAGATTTAACAAACTAAGACAGAATTGTCTTATGCCAAAAGCCATCTTATGCCAAAAACCTTTTGATAAATATGAGACACCTCAGCGACTGGTGCACCAAAAGGGCGTGGATTAAATAAATGGGTGTGTCGTCGGCAAAAAACTGTAGACAAAAACTTTATGACTTTTATCCACTAAGTAATATTACATAAGATAAAACCATATATGTAAGTGCAAAAAAAAGCAAGAAACTCATTGGAGTGAATTGCTGTGCGGAAGTGTACAATCCAAGATCATACATAACGTATGGACATCTGGTGGGAGACATGCCATCAAATAAACATATAGTCATCTCCTACCGTTATTCAGACGTTACATAGAAAAGCAGGGTACGAGGGGTATCCAGAACTGTACTGTCCCTATGAAGAAACCCCTTAGCTCCCGCCCTTACAAGGGCAGTCCACAACTGTCCTTATCTCAAAAGACGCATGCCCCCTGCGAGCGCCACCTTCCCTGACGCATTTCGTCACCTTGACTCTTCAGAGGGAATCTGGTATAAATCAAAGACGCCATCCCTACTCCTGGCTTGGCGTGATTGAGCAACTAATGGCATGCAAACATTACGGTAGCTCCGCTGTTGGTTGAAGCAAAGCTAGCTCCACTGTTAGCTAAAGCTATGGACAAAGGATGCCCTGCTAGTCTCCAGTCCTAGTGGTGGACTAGGAGACACGTTGTGCAGGCTGACTGGCAATTTGCGCCAGATAGAAGGCACTTCCGTCTCTTTAAATTTGAAACCCCGCCTCCTGTAGTTTCTCATTGGGCACACCTACCCTAGGGAAAGATCCTATGGTTGTGTGCGGTCCGCTGTAAAAGATACGGCGGACCGAATTGTAAACTGTCAGGTTCGTACCCAGGATAGAGTGCGCATGCGTGGATATGACAAGGAAGATCGCGTGAACGCGTCTCCATAGAGACGCTTGTGTGCCCAACCCCCTGTGGGTGCGTCTACCACTGGAAGGTATCAAAGTTTATTGTGGCAGTTAAGAAGCAGGCTCTGGGCTCTTGATAGCCACAGCTAATCCTAAATGTAAGTAAATAGAACAGGATCTGAGTGTGGCCAGTAAACTGCAGTGGCCGCAATTAGTCTTAAACACAGGTAAATACTGAGTGGCCTGAGTACAGCCAATATAGTACCATACAGCGCATTTGCCAGGACATGTGCTTAATCCATGCACAAAAAACCGCAGTGTGCCATTGCACATGCGTAATCAATGCCATGGCATATGTTTGATCAATATACACTAGGAAAGCGTGTGCCGTCGCATGTGTGTAATCAGTACCAAAACATATACTTGGTCATTGCGCTCGCCAAGGACTGTGTGCCATCATGTCAGCACGTAGTATTTTGGTAATTGATAATGTTAAGACATATTGCTGCAAAGGACCCTAGTGTTAGGGGTCGTGTGCGGGGATGTATAGAGGGAGGATGAAAGGACCTGATAATCACCCCTATTAGAGAAAGGGTGTAAAAATAAGTTGGTCATTCAGGCCCTTAGGCAGAGTGGTATCAAGTTTATAGATCCACTTTGCCTTTCTCTGAAGGATCATTTTATCCCAATCACCTCCGCGTTCAAGATATGGGACTCTATCGATTCCCATGAATCGGAGGACTGCCGCATCCCCTTTATGATAAGTCCAGACGTGATTGGAAATGGGTTTGTCCCTCTTGTGTGTAATGTCCCCCAAGTGTTCCCCGCGCCTTCTACGCAATTCTCTAAACGTCTTGCCAATATACTTCAGGCCACATCTGCAGGTAACCTTGTAGATTACTCCGGTACTTTTGCAGTTAATGTAATCTCTTATGTTGTAGCTCATACCTGTAACGTTACCTGTAAATGTTTTGCCTGTCTGAATGTATGGACAAGCAATGCACCCCCCACATCTGAAACTCCCGGTTACACGTCTATCCAGCCATGTCCCTTCTGGTTTAAGAGGCACATAGTGGCTGTTCACTATGCGATGGAGGGAGTTTTTCGGAAGGTTATAGATGGGGCTGGGCCTACAATATATTTTAGATTTTTATCCATCAGTAGTATCGGCCAGTGTTTTTCCAAGATCTTACGGGCCTCTTTAGACACGTTATCAAAAGTAGCTATCACCCTCATTTTGTTGTGTAGTTCTTTCTCTTTGGGTGGGCTATGTAGTAACTCTATTCGGTTCTTTTTTAGGCTACTCTGATAGGCCTCTCTCAGTATCCCATCAGGGTAACCCCGGTCGAGAAATCTCTGTCTTAGGTCTCCTGCTTGCTGCCGTAATTCGCTGTTTGAGCTGCAGTTCCGGCGTAATAGCAGATACTGCCCCTTTGGGATGCCCTTACGTAACGGGAGTGGGTCATGGCTATCCCATCTTAGCAGCGAATTCGTTGCCGTAGGTTTTCGGTAGATCGATGAATGTAGTGAGCCATCATGTGATTTCGTGATTAGTACATCCAAGAATGGGAAACTGGTATCATGGATTTCTGACAAACCTATCAAACACTTCAGCCCCTCCATTCCACAGAATGAAAATGTCATCTATATAATGAAGGAACAATTCCACATGTTCAATGCCCTCTGGTGGATCCTCTCCGAATACCCGTGTGGCCTCCCACCAGCCCAGGAGCAAATTAGCATATGAGGGAGCACAAGGGCTCCCCATAGCTATGCCCCTGAGCTGGTGGTAAATCCGGCCGTCGAACAGGAAGATATTCCTGGTCAGGGTAAAGTGTAACAGGTCCTGAATTAACCTGTTATGTGCCTGGTATTGGGTGCCTCTAGAGGACAGGAAGAATTCCACTGCCTCCAACCCTTTATCATGTGGGATGGAGGAGTACAAGGCCTCCACGTCAATACTCCCCAGTAGCGTATTTGGTTCCACCGTCAGTCCCACTAGATGACTTAGCAGGTCGGCAGTGTCTCTCAAATAAGATGGTAGTGAGAGAACAAAAGGGCGTAGCACCTGATCGATATAGATGCCCACGTTTTGGCAAATTGAGTTTACACCCGACACTATGGGTCTTCCCTTTAGGGGTGTTAACCCCTTATGCACTTTGGGAAGGCAATAAAATGTTGCCATCATCGGCGTAGTGGGGGTCAAAAAGTCCAATTTGTCATCACTAATCAATCTAAGTGTTCTTGCCTCCGTGAGAATTGTTTTGAGTTCGGATATATAGTCAGTAGTTGGATCATGACTTAATATTTCATAACCTGTCCTGTCCCATAGTACAGATTTACACATTTGGGCATATTTGGGTGTGTCCATTATTACAATGTCCCCCCCCCCTTGTCCAAAGGTTTTATCGTGATCACTCTATCTTTTTCCAAATCACGAAGTGCTAATATTTCTTCCCTGGTACAATTGTGCACAGTGTTAGTTGGTTTGAGTTGTTTTAAATCTGCGCAAACTAGCTGTGTAAACACTTCAATACAGGATATGTCACCCTGTGGGGGCATCTTATTGCTTTTGTTTTTTAGTGTAGGTGAAGCGTCAGGGAAGGTCGCGCTCACAGGGGGCATGCGTCTTTTGAGATAAGGACAGTTGTGGACTGCCCTTGTAAGAGCAGGAGCTAATGAATTTCTTCGTAGGGACAGTACAGTTCTGGATACCCCTCATACCCTGCTTTTCTATGTGACGTCTGAATGACAGTAGGAGATGACTATATGTTTATTTGATGGCATGTTGTCCCACCAGATATCAATACATTATGTATGATCTTGGATTGTACACTTCCGCACAGCAATTCACTCCAATGAGTTTCTTGCTTTTTTTTGCACTTTGTACATATATGGGTTTATCTTATGTGATGACTAGAATAAAAGTTAAGTTTTAACCATTTATTCCCCTTTACCCCTAAATGCTGCTTTATATGGATTATTCATATGAGGATTTTCTGTTACTAACTTTATAGGATTTGCTGACATTGTACTAAGTAATATTAGGTGCAAAGTACAACTAGACATTCATAAACAAGAGTCTGTCCGTCTAACTCACTTTGAAACGCTTTTTATAAATCCGCCCTGTTGTGGCACATTTATTAAAGGTTTCTAACAAAAGACCATACAAATTTGTACAGATAGCCTTATACTGCATAGTCTTATACTGTACCAGATTTTATCTTTTTGATGCTGGATGATATATCAGGTGTAGTATATGATTACCTTGTCTAACATCAACCGTTCTTTTATTGTTCACAATGTTTCTAAAATAAATAACCATAATTAACAGAAACATTGTGCTATGCCTAGACAGGGCTCAAGAGACATAAGGTTATGTAAACTTTCTGGCTCCTCAATTCATTTACATTCTTTCTTCCTGTCTCCTTACCAGAAGAAGAACAAAGTTCAGTGTATGAATGCAGAGTCAGAACAAGCTCATTACATAAATACAGCACCAGAACTGAACTCAGTACATTCAAGCGGTATTTGAACTGAGCTTAGTTCAATAGTAGATAATAGTAGATAATTAGTACAATAATATTAATAAATGAAATCGCTAAATAACGCAAGCCCACTGCATTAATAAAACCAGGACCATGCTTTTATTAAAATGTAAAGCACAAGAACTTAGTTTCAGTAAATCAATAGAGCACTAGAAACAAGTTCATACCAAAAATAAAGCACCAGAACAATACTCATACCATAAATACTGCACCTCAACTATGTTGTAGTATAAATATTGCACCAGAACCAAGCTTAGTGTATAAATATAACACTAGATAGAAACAAACTTTGTACATATAAATTGCACCAGAGATCCTCTGTACCATCGCGGACCATGACGTAAGCCGACACTTTGGAACGGTGTCTAAGTGGTACCCGGTTTTCACCAGAGCCCGCCAGAAAGCAGGTTGAACTTGTTGCGGCGTGGTACCAGCACGTTGTCCACAGGCACGACTTTGTCCACAATGGCGGCCAAGGCGTAGTACAGAATCGTAAGGCAAACTCGTGGTCGGGGACAGGCAGGAGGTTGAGACAGGCAGCAAATTGCTTGAAACAAATTCTTTCTCTTAGGCATAGAAGCACAAAGATCAGGTAGGGGTCACAGGAAGAGGTTGAGCATTTATAGGTTGAGCATTTATAGGTTGTCAGGTGGCCAGAGCCAATTAGTGGTACGCCGGCCCTTTAAATTGCAGACAGCCGGAGCAAGCACTGAAGCGAAGTGACCGTTGCTGGAACGCGGCTAAGTAAGTGAGGCTGCTGGCAAGAGGGGGCACACGGGTGCATTTAGCAATAGCAATGGTCTGCTAAATTGTATGGGACTTCATGTATGTTTTGTACTGGTGCTGTAGCTCTAAAGGTTAATTGAATTACAAAAAGTCTCCATGTAGGACACCCTCATAGGAGAAATAACAAAGGCATGTAACAGCACAGAAGGGATGCTGAATAACTGTGGACTTACTGTTAGTCTGGTTACTCACAGATTGGAAATGTTTGATTGGAGGAGTTCTATTTCACTCTTTTCTACTACCTGGCCTGCTGTGTTAGTATATCTTTCAGCTACTTTTTTTCCAATGTTGCTAAAAAGAAACCTTAGGTTCATCATTTCATCATCATGTCTTCCAGATTAACCCAAACTTAATATTGTTCTCTTGCTCCCTAGAGATTACCATGAGATTATGCCCCAATAGAATAAAACTAATTGTTCTCCTACAGTAGATAATATGGTAATGGTGCCTCCTCAGCAGACGATACTGTAATAGTGGTTCCACTATACTTCACTTACTTATATGCTGTGCTCATCCCTTATAATTTTTGTCCAGTCGCCCAGCAAAATTATATAGCAGCATTTTACTCTTCCCCAAGTTATTTATGGATACCACCCACCACCCTTATGAGGAATGCAGGCAGTGCTATTAACTGCTATTATGTATAGAGCTGTCTATGTCTGACAGAGGATGCATGGGTAGAGTTTTTTGCTGGGATGGTTATAATATGAATAGTATTGGTGTCTTAATTAATTTTGACTTAGAAGTCACCCAAAGCACCTATATCATAATTCATCAGTTTTGGGACCATCCACATAATTCTTCAGTGGGTCAATATACGCCTATTTCTCTTCAACAGGTTTGTTAAGCTGCTAATTTTAGTATTCACGTGGTTGATGAAGAGAGAGCTCCTCTTCAATGTGTCTCAGCTTCTGGCCAGGCACCTAATGTGAAAATTCATGATTACCTTAGTAGCAACTTCAACCCAACTTCGTTTTGTGTGCACCATCTTTCAGTACTTTTATTGTAACTTCATAATACTGTTAGTGCTAAAGGCATGGTGATTTGTCAATGCACTTATAGTATAAGAATAACATGGAGGTTGCTCAGATGGCTACTGCAATATAACATTCATATTACCTAGGTGGCTACTGCTATACAACATGTAGGTTGGCTAGGTGGCTATTGCTATAGGACAAGCTTGTTGCCTGTGTGGTTACTGCTATATTACATGCAGGTATACAGGTGGATACTGCTATATAACATGTAAGCTGCCTAAGTGGCTAATGCTGTACAATATGCAGATTGCCTAGGAGGCTATAGCTCCTTCGTTGGCAGCATCTATCTCCTTCTCTTCTTCATTTTGCACTCCTGTTAGCTGTGTTCTGTGTACTGAGAACACTATCTTGATAACCATATGGACTGGGAAGAAAATCTAAAGCCCATGAATCTGTGTAACAGCCCCTACAGAATGGTATGCTCATCTCCACATGTGTGAAGTGGTAAAGGACCTCTTTAAATTTCCGCTAGTCAAATCTTGTCATTTTTGTTGTTTTTGCGACTTTTCACTGCAACGTTTGCTATTGTTTTTCAAGTACCTAGGTCTGCACCTTGTTCAGTGTGCCTTATGTATTTTTAGTTTCCAGATTATCCTGCTTATTTTTGCCACTTTTTAGGCACAAATTGCACCTGGTCCAGGGCAGGTGCTAAGGAAGGTTTTTTTTTTTTTTTCATAAACCATGTTTTAACATGTACATTGGAATAATTTTACATGCTTTAAATGTTTAAAATTTTGCATAGTAACCTGTTTTTTTTGGAAAATTCATAAATTTTGCACTTACATTTATTGGTTACTTCTAATGGTGTAGTGAAATGTTGAGTTTTAATTGTGTTTTGAAATGCATTACAACAGCGGAGGAGAGGCTATTTGCCTAATTAACAGTAATGTAATTAGGCAAATCACCTCTCCTCACCTGTTGCAATGTGTTTCAAAATGCAATTAAAACGCAATCAAATCGCAACATGTGACCTCACCCTTAACATCATGTGTGACCACAGCCTCATATGCCATCATCTCCCTGGGGTCACTGGGCTGACTTTTCATTGGGGTACAATCTGTTTTCGGCAGATAACTGACACCTGAATGGAAGAGGGGCTGCTGAGGAAGAAGATCCTTGCTGGGGAATGAATCAATAAGCAATGAAGAGTGTGAGGAGGCTGAAACTTTGGGAGTTGAAATCCAAAGCCTGAAGAGCTTTGAAAAAAATATTTTTGGCATAATCTACAGATCTCCCCCCAATATAACTAGGGAAATAGAGGCTCACCTACATAAACAGAGTGGGCTGCACAGGATGGGGAGTAGTGTTCATGGGAGACTTTCACTTCCCAAATATTAATTGGGGTCAGGGTTCTTCTTCATCTGTAAAGGGGAGACATTTTATCAACTTTTTGCAGGATAATTTTATGGGACAGTTTGTAGAAGATCCCACAAGAAGATGGATTGTAGAAATTGTCCAAAATGTCAGTGTCCAGGAAATCTTTGGGAACAACATTCATAACATTATTATTTTCTCTATAACTGTAAAAAGCAAATACTAACTGTAAAAGCAAAACATGAAATTTACAAAGGACAATTTCCCAAAATTTAGGGCTGCACTACAGAATATAAACTGTAATAAGATACTGTCACATGATGACACTTATGTCAAACAGGAGACATTCAAATCTATTTATCCCTATATACCCCATGTAGATCATACATGGCATGGCTTAAAGCTACAGTTAAAAGGGCATTAAAAGATAAAAAGAGACAATACAAAAATATAAATCTGATGGTCATCTAAAGCCTTTAATAATTACAAAACAATTACCAAAATCTGGAGGAAATAAAATCATCTAAAATTCTAAATAAAAAACAAGTGGCCAAAGATAGCAAAACAAATCCTAAATGAATAGAAAAAATAGACCAGAAAAAGTATGTTTCCTAGGTACTGAAATTGGGGGAGTGGTAACTGTTGACCAAGAGAAGGTGGAATACTTGTCTGGCCTTTTAGCTCTGTTAATACAATAAAAGAGAACTAGACTGGCTGAATGTAGACATGCTCCAATCTAAGCTCAATAAAATAAAAGTGTATAAGGTCCCTGGATGTACGGATTATACCTCAAGATTTCTTAAAGAACATTGGTTGTTATAATACAGGCAGTCCCCGGGTTACATACAAGATAGGGTCTGTAGGTTTGTTCTTAAGATGAATTTGTATGTAAGTCGAAACTGTATATTTTATCATTGTAATCCCAGACAGAACTTTTTTGGCCTCTGTGACAATTGGATTTTAAAAATGTTGGGTTGTCATAAGAATCAATATTAACACTAAAGCTTCATTACAGACACATTTCATAACTGTTACAGCTGATCATTGTAGCCTAAGGCTAAAGTACAATAAATAACCAATATCCTGAGGTCCGTTTGTAACTAGGGTCGTATGTAAGTCGAGTGTTCTTAAGTAGGGGACCGCCTGTATAGAATTACGTTCTCTTACACCCCTTCCCTTACTTGGTTGAACTTGATGGACATATGTATTTCTTCAAACCATACTATTTAACTATGTAGCTTTTGTGTGAGAAAACATTCTGCATGATATCTTTATCCCATTGATATTGTCAAGATACTGTATTAGTCAGCAAATATTTTTTACATGCAATTCTTTACGTAAAGTCCGCTGCATTTATGCCCTATGTGTATCGACCTTTATTGAAAAGTTCTGTATACCAGATTCAGTAATTTCAAAGTGGTCACCAACATTAGTTATAGGAAGAGATTACCGTGTATGCCGGCGTATAAGACGACTGGGCGTATAAGACGACCCCCAACTTCTGCCCTAAAAATATAGAATTTGGTATATACTCACTGTATAAGACTACCCCTCTCCCAAATAAAAAAAAAGTCTGCTTAAAACTTTGCAAAACAAACAAGAGAGCAAGTGCCTGGTGATCATAACTGTAAGCTGCGATATTAATGAAGATCCGACATGCTTCTGTAAGTGCCGCCTGTGACCCCCAGCTCTGTGACGCCGACCGCTGTGACAGGGCGGCTGCATTAGCATACAGCGCGCCGCCCCGTCAGCGCGTACTAAGCCTCTTCTAATGACTGTGAGAGGCGGACTGCCACGCATGCGCGGCGGTCCCAGGAAGCAGCTCTCTACGCGCTGACGGGGAAAAAAAACACCTCACACAGTGCGGCCCCCGTATATCCGGCGTATAAGACGACCCCCCACTGTAGCCATTATTTTAAGGGGTTAAAAAGTAGTCTTATACGCCAGTATATACAGTAATTCCAGGTGCTAATCCACAATATTTAGGGAAACATGTAGGGTGGTCAATTAAGATGATTTTTTTTACATTTTTGTTTCTTTTCTAAATTTATTTTTAAATATTGCATATTTATGATGCAAACTGGTCACTCAAACTACGTGCCTAAAAAGCCAAAAAAATGAAATCCATATTTAGATTGGGAGGATTGTGAGGTGTGTCAGGACAGGTAGTCTGTGGACCCTCTGGACCACAGCGGGAGATGGTACTAGCCGACACCTGGGACCGGAGTCTAAGTGGCACCTTGTCTTCACCAGAGCCTGCTGAAAAGTGAGATGGTTTTGCTGCGGCGGTGTACCACCAGGTCGTTCCACAGGTGCGACTAGCCCACGGTGGCTGCCAAGGTAGTAATGCAGGGAACAGTCTGTAACCTGGGTGAACAGCACAGGGAGGCATACTAGGACTCATGTCAGGAATCGCAGGAGCTGGCACACAGATCAGGAGCACAGCAACGGATTGGCACATGGTCAGGAACACAGGAAAGGACTGGCACACAGATCAGGAACACAGGAACGGATTGGCACACGGATCAGGAACACAGGAACGGACTGGCACATGGGACAGCAGGATACACAGGAACGCAGGATAGACAGGAGGGCTTTCTCTCCAGGGGATGGCTTAAAGATCCAGCAAGAGTCACAGGAAGAGCAGGCTAATTATTGGCTTTGCAAGCCGGCGCACACCCTAGGAGGCGGGGAAGCGTGCGCTGAGCCGTGGGAGCCAGAGAGACTGCCACTGGAGCCAGGAGAGGTAAGTTCCGCTGGGCTCCGGGAGCACACGGAGGGACATGGGTGCTCCTGCAATTCCGGTCTCGGATGGTGTTGTTGGTGAGCTCCATTTAAATGAATATAGCAGAGCAGAATTACTACACACAGTCCTTAGACAAGAATAGAGAGACACCTGGAAAAAAAGAGGTTGTATTGTTTGCCTCATTCCATAGAACCCATATTTAAAGACCAATAAACCCTTGGTTTTTGTATTGAATAACTGATGATAGTTTTTAAGCCTAGAGACATTAGGCAATTATTTTGTCTATAAGTATGATTACGGTAATCAAACTTCAGGACCCTTTTCAATTTTTGGAAAAGCATAATTTTCCCATACATACATGACTACAGATTTTCAAATGAAAACCAAAGAAAACAGAACGTTTAATACATGCATTCAACCTCTCCCATGAGGTAATATATTTCCCCTTAACTATTTACATCGACTTTTCATAAAGAACCCCCAGAGACAATAAAATATAAATATTTCACATAGAATTGGCTATACTTTTGATTTCCTTTAAAAATGAAAGTTGTGTTCTGGGTTCATGGTTTGCTTTTTGGAAACACAAATACTATCCTGGAATAAGCATACTCAAGCCTTTCCATGGGTAAACTTTATTTCTTTTTATCACATGTTATTATGCAGTATCTTAACACATATTCTAACTCAAATGGCAATGTAATAGAGTGACTCACAAAGTCACAAATTATGAGAAAGAGGCTGCAGACTAAAAGTATTAAAGTTGATTTAAATCCTATTTACTGCATCTTTCCTAAGTGTATGTTTTTGTGGTAGATATGTACCTGGATTCGCAATAATGTTAAAACTACTGACAAGTTGAGTACTATAAAAACATTGATTATCTTGTTACAGTGGCAGCTGTCAAGGATGGGCTACAATAGGAAACAACTAAACAGTGAAGAAAAATGGATAAGCGTAAAGATTTGACAAAGGACAAAGTGTGATGGCTAGATGATTGTGTTACAGAATGGCAGGTCTCATTGGATGTTCTGATAGTATGTACAATAGTAGAAATTTACCAAACTGGCAGAATATCCTGTGAGGAATCACTTTTACTTCTGTGGACTGCTGGGTTTTGTAAAGTTTTGGTACCATGAGGTTTTATAGCAAGCAAATAAACTAACACAGGGAGTTTGATGCCTCAGTGAAGATAATGAAACTTGAGTCGTCGGATTAACTGCTTTCCGCCAAGGCCCTATTTTGATTTTTGAATTTTTATTTTTCTCGCCCCACATTCAAAAATCTATAACTTGCTTAGTTGTCCATGTAAAGAGCTGTGTGAGAGCTTTTTTTCCAAATGGAGTGAAATTGATGAAAAATGCATTTATGGCCTTGCATTTTATGGCTTTCACTGTGTGCCCCAAATGACATGTCCTCTCTATTCTTTGGGTTGGTACGATCAAAGGGATATTAAATTTATATAGGTTGTAATATTGTGGCACATTTACATACCCCGTCCTGCACGTTCCCGATCCCGACTGTCCGACGAAGATGAACTCTGCCACGATTCAGGAAGATTGCGCGCGCGATATCCTGCATGTCGCTCCCCACTCAGGTCCGCCGGAGTTCACCTTCTTCTTCCTGGTGCATGTAAGTGCATGGCTTGCAACACAATTTGTAAGTTAAATCTCGCTTTTTTTTCCGGATCGGTCAGATCGTCTGGCGGCCTGCCCCCCCCCCCATTTGTGTCGCTTGAGATCCAGCGCGATTGTGCCAAAATCCGATTGCGTGCGCCAAAAACCCCTTTTACATCCCTGTCCCAGTGGCGGAAATCATCGGGATGTCCGAAGAAAGTGCGGCCTGCGGGGCCCTTAGTAAATGAACCCCAATTCATTTAAAAAGATTCAAACCTTCTGTACAATAAAAAAATCTTAATTTTACCATCTTCTATTTCATACTTCGGTGAATGGAGCTGTGTGTGCTGTCATTTTTTGCAAAATGAGATGAAATTTTCATTGCTGCCATTTTGGGAACTGTACGGCCTTTTGACCACTTTTTATAAAACATTTTTTATATGTTGAAAAGTGGCGAAAATGTGGTGTTTTGAACATTTGGTTGCTGATTTCATGGGATTAAAAGGCGGGAATAACCTATATTTTGATAGATCTGACATTTTGGGATGCGGCAAATGTCAGTAAGGATATTGTTGCATAAATAATTTTTCAAGTTAGCGATTGGTAAGGTCTATATAAGGTACTGATATTTTTTAACTCATTCTGATTAAAGGGGTTTTCCCACTAAAGAAAATTCTAACATTTCAATACCCTAGTGATGTTGACACAATAAAGATTATTTTAACCTCTTACTTTACAATTTATTCGGTTTTATTGCTGTTTTAGCCCCTATCTCTCCCTCAGCTGCTCAGTGCAAAATGCCAGGGTGTAGGCAGGGATGCTCTAAGCAGACACATTATGACCCAGTGGGGTCTAGTTTTGTGGAGTGAAAATGTGGCTAGATTAACAGGGTACAAGGTGTATATGCACTTTAATCTGCCTTCTGACATTGTACTAACACACTGACATATAGAAAGAGATGAGACAGTTCAGAGATGCATGAGTAACACAGAGAATTGACAGACAGAGGCTGACAGACTTTTACACAGTTATACTGCTACATCTCACAGATATATGCCTGCCTCCCCCTTTCCCCGGATCACTTATCTCCTTGTAGCTTGTAGTTTGCACCCTCTTTCTCTGCTCACAATCTCCTGGCAGGAAATAATCAGTGAGTGTCTCTGAGCTCCGTGCTACAGGCTCCGTGCTACAGGCTCAGAGCAGAGACAGACAGAAATCTCATCTGCATGATCACACAAAGAAATCCAAGAAGTCAGAAGTTTCAGGGTTGTGTCTTGGGTCAACTGTGAAGACCAGGACTAACGGAAACAGGTTGGAGTTCTATCTGTGAAATGCTGCTTTTTTGTTAATAACAATGAATTAGAGAATGTGCTACTTTGTTATCCTGAGTACATATTGTCTTTGTGGAAATACCCTTTTAGCCTTTGGAGTTTCAAAAACACTGTGGCTCAATTTTATGCTGTTTAGGTAAGAGCCCAATCATTGCAGAATGTCTGTATTCCCTACCCCAGCAGTGCGAACTGAAAGTCTGCAGACAGCAATGGGACTTCATTTTAGAGATGGATGCAAATTTCAAAAGGTGGGCACAAATCTATGACTTACTTATGGAATATTTTGCACTTGTGCCCACCAAAGTGTTTCCATTTTTTAATCACTGCCATTATCATAATTTAGGATGTATACAGATTTATGTAAATTGAGCAGTGCTAGCTCCAGGTGTCACAGGTGCCCCTGCAACTGATATTCCGGGTAGCAGGCACACCCATGTGCTTCCCTGTTCCCCCTCACACCAGCAGCTTCACTTACCTACCCATGCTCTAGCGACAATCTCCTCGCTCATCGTGCATGACCCCGCTTCCTGTGGCAAAGGAAGAGGTTAGGACGGCCCGGTCACAGGAAGAGGCTAGCCTTCGGATGGATGGCGCACAAGACCCTGCCTCCTAGGGCATGCACGCTGTCTGTCTGAAATTTAAAGGGCCAGCGCTGGCCACCTGACAACCTATACATGGCCAGCCTCTTCCTGTGACCCCTGCTGGATTTTTGTGTCTCATTGCCATTGAGCTTGTTTCCTAAGCCCTGCGCTGATATTGTGTTTTCCCATTGTGACCTTGGTTCTGTACCTGACCTCACTCCTCCTCTGCCTGCCATGACCTCTTGCTTTGCCTTTGACATTGATCCTGTGCTGTCTCAACTTCCTGCCTGTCCCCAACCACCGTTCTGCCTGATGACTCTCTACGGACAAAGTCGTGCCTGTGAAGTGACCTGGTGGTACCACGCCGTAGCAAGTCCAAGCCGCTTTGCGGCGGGCTTTGGTGAAAACCGGTTGCCCCTTAGACTCCACTCCCAGGTATCGGCTTACGTCATCGTCCGCTACCCCTGAATCCTCACACTAGGAAGGTTAAAAATCCACCTACTTAATATCAGATATCATAACTGTTGTATATGATCGATCCTGACTCTTTTAAAGTAAATATAGCGGCATGTTTAAACTTGTTAACCACTAATGGCTAAGTAGATCCCAGTAGCATGGTTACATATATCAACCCAGCAGCGTTAGTAGTTAATAAGGTTTGAATATTCTGGTAAATTTCCTTTTAGCAAAATGCCCAATGATGAAGGAGAAGTAATATGCTAGACACTCTCAATCCCAGCTGTTACACTTGGTTCATTGCCTAAAATGGATATCTTTATATTAGAAACCAGGCCAACAATTGTTGCTAAAGAAGCCAAAGCTTGAAAGTCAACAACTGAGGCTATTTTATAGTCCCGTAAAAGCTTTGAGATGGTAGCAATTGCAGCTGCCTCTATCAGATATTTATGGCATATGTATTGGAGGAGAAGCAGAATACATGAGTAGAGGGATGGCTTAAAGGGGTTGGCCACATACCTCATAATTTTTATGTGTGTGTAAGTCAGTGGAGCAGGATATTATGTGATTTACCAATATACATTTAGTAATAGTTTTGCTTCACTTTCTTGATATGTGAAGTGAAGCCTCCTGTCTTTTACCTCATTAGCCAGAGATTTCTGACTATAAAATGGCTGCAGAAGGAGGGTCATGTGATCTCTAACTGGCGGTTGGTCATGGACAGTTAAAGATCACATGAACTTTCATCGGCAGCCATTTTATGGACAGGAATGTCTGGCTGATGAGGTAAAAGACTGGAGGCTTCACTTTACATATCAAATTTGAGAAGCAATATTAATATATGAATGTTAGTAAATTAACTAATATCCTGCCCCTCATACTAACACACACATTGCAAAAAACTTGAGGTAAAGTGGCCCACCGCTTTATTAAAGAAGTATAGCAGAAGGGAGGCAAGGCACTGGAGGAAGATAGGGCACACTATTCTGATTCGGGCTAAGTAAGGTAGTTATGTCTCCATTTGTAAAAACATTATTATATCCAAATATCTTATCTTAAGAAATTGTGTATTCATTAGTATGTGAAATACTAAATGACAAGTAATGTAGTAATAGCTCATACATGGTATTAAGAAATACATTTCAACCAGGTCTTTGGAGATGTTGAACTATACACCACTAGGGGCCACTCTTTTCTAAATAGTAGAAGGAAGATATTTTTTTTTCCAGATACATGAGCATAGGAAGCTCATGGCTTTGCTGTAAAAATATAATACGACTGCAGTTAGCTTAGTTCATTTTACCAAAAGTAAATAAAGGAACATATGGGAATGGCAGTAAACTGCATATATTAATAGAAACATAGCTAATAACTTTTGAAATGGAGTTTTACAAAAGAGCTTATTTTTACTAGGTTGCTATTCTTCCCCACAGGTGTGGATAATACAGGGTTGTAAAGAATGAGAGCTCGATGGCTCACTTTGAGGACACATATTGAATTAAATGGGGTATAATGGATTGCACTAAGTAGTTGTTTGTCTGAATTGTTTTCAGTTTAGGATTGGTTAGAAGCAGGAATGAATACACTAGGACAGTGATGGCGAACCTTTTGGAGACAGAGTGCCCAAACTACAACCAAAATCCACTTATTTACCATGAAGTGCCAACATTGCATTTTAAGAAGTAACTTATTGCTACCTGTTCTTCCACATCTTTCAATCATATCGGCCCCCTGAGGCCACCCATACAGTTGAAAGAAGGAGAGTAAAATCAGACTCTCGTTGTAGCTTCTCTCTGTAGTGGAAGAATTGTGGGTCCAGAATGAGAACCTCTAAAGATATTGCAGTTCTGTCAACACCTTTTAACTTTTCCCCCAGTTCCAAACAGTCAATGAAGTGTCAATTTATTTGGTGAACTCTGTCCTGGAGTGATGGTCTGAGTGCCCACAGAAAGGGCTTTGAGTGCCACCTCTGGCACCCGTGCCGTAGGTTCGCCACCATTGCACTAGGAGGTGATTTTGTATCACTGGGGTAATTCCAAAAGTTTTCTGTCTTCATAATGTCTCAAAATGTGTGGGTTTTTGGCAAATCAATCTGTATTTCACTTTGTTCTGCTTACTCCAGATTGAAGACAAATTTATATAGTGCAACTTACTATCCCCAGTGGTAAAAGATATCTTACAAGAAATTTGACTGTGATAGTTTTTCATTTTTAGTCAAAAGGTCCCAAATCCACTCAGTCTCATGCACATTTCATCTGCAAATAAAACCTTATTCATCGAACTATCCAAGCCACTCCTAGAAATCAGTCCACATTGGTTTCTAATTCTTAGTCCTCTCTCTGTGTGTCAAGTGGGATCATGAAGTAGAGATTGCACATGTACACCTAAAAACTGAGCTGGTGCATTGTAAAGAGGGTGTCAAAAAAGACCTGGTCTAAATAGTGCTAATTAGCGAGGAGGTATAAGCATGTGGAGGAATAGATGGGAAGTAAGGCTGAGTAGTACATGTCCTCTCTGATGGAATAAATATGAAATACATAAACGGGAAACACAGAGGGCAGTGTCTCAGGTGATATTGTTTTGTAGTGGTGGTCCAACGGTATTAACCACTGTGCACTCACCTGGTTAATTCTTGGTAATTAAGATTAAAATCGCATCCCGGGGTCCAGATGATGATTTTAATCTGGAGAAACAGCCAAGTTCTTAAAGATATGTAGACACTAGCTCCCTTAGGATCACTGAAGCAGCACCCAAATGCTCAAAACCCAAACAGCCGAAATGGCGCCGGTAAATAAATATATGCATACAGAGAAAAATAGAGCACTACTTTGGGGCGACAAAGATATGATCCACAGGATGCAAAAATTGTGTCCAAAAGATAATTTTATTATTCAGTATTTAAAACAATGAATAATACAGCTAAAAATAATAAGAACCATGTAGAGAAGCCCTATTCACCCGTTTCTTGTCACAGACCCTTTCTCAAAATACAGACTAAGTGGAATGACATGTAGCAGCTTCTCTTATATTTGTACCCAGGTGGTAGTAGCCCAATCAGTCCATAAGGGGGGTGGAGTTCAATAAACATCAACAAATTATCATAATGAATGTAAAAATTACTCTCGGGGCAGCAATATTGACGCGCATTCTGTTTGTAATTCCTGTTATCGGGACCCGCGCTTGCTCACTGTGAAGTAAACAACACGTATGGCCCGTAGCTCCTGTCTGAAGGGTTCACGTTTCTGTACTAGGATGTAGACACAGCTGCAAAGAGAACCGATCTGCACATGCACAGTAATAGACAGCGATCCGGAGGACAACTGGTAACCATAGTAATGTAAGTAAACATACAATATGTCAGCCGTGTCTCCAGCATTCTATAATGGCATCGGTAGATCCAGGCATGACAACATATTGTCATGAATCAAGTGGCCAGTATAGTGACTGGTTAATATAGGCAATGAGTATAAGGTTAAGAGGTAATATATGAAGTGATATAAGAGGTAATATGCAAGGTCATATGTTCAGTGATATTAGGTAATATGAAGGGTGAGGTAATATGATATAATGGCCCACATATGTTAAAGTGTTTGCGCCAGTTTTATGACTTTGCACTAGAAAAAAATGTACAAACTGCTTGCACATGTATTTATAAAGTGTCTGTGCCAGTTTTGTGTTGCTGCTGCACTGTGTCCGACAAGACAGAAAAATGTGCATCAAATGGGGACAGTGCTTAATTTGACTGTGCGCCAAAATTCTGTCCGTAATGCGCCAAAATTGTGTCTGTGCCACAATTCTGCAGCATGAACATATTGTATACTATACTATATTGTGGTTACTGATCTGCAGGCCTCATGGTCTGACCTCATGGCTACCTGGGGTTTCATCACGGACTTAGGGGCTGCCATCTTTGCCTGTCAGGCTTACAGTCAGTATTGCATTGTATATTACTGAAGAATGGATGAATCTCTTGATCTAATGCCAAAAATCTATATATATATCCTAAATGTCATGGTCATTGTGTAGTCCTATGTGAACATAAAACAAATAATATAAAATGTAATTTGGATATTTGTAAATGAAAAAATATGGAACATTTTCAGATATGTGTTAGTTTTTGGTGTGAAGTTGGCACCTGATGCTAATTACATTAATTATTTGACAAACCCCATTTAATTGACAGCCCTACTTTCTAGTTTTCACTGACTTTGCAAAAATGATGTGCAATTCCAAAGTAACTGAAACTAGACTCACTTAGACTCATTTGACTCACCTTTGCTAAGGAGCATGTTGTGTTGAGAAAGAAGGAGTGGTCCATTTTAGTGGTAAAAGCAAGTGATGAAAGCCAAAGTAAAATTGCAGTGGCGTGTGGGCGGCACTATCTTGTTTTTGATAGTAAATCCCCATTACGTCATCGGGGAACAACAATTGGTTGCCATGACAGCCTGAAACATTCTGCTATCTCATCTATAACACACACACAGTCAGCTCTGGTATCCCTCCCTCCCCTTGGATAAAGATTTTATCTTGACTGTGGCTTGGAATAATAATAATTCCTTTATTTATTTAGTGCCAACAGATTCTGCAGCGCTGCCCAGAGCTTGTCAGATCAGTCCCTTTAAGGGTAGGTTTCTGCATGCTTCTTGTCAGAAGGAAGTGCCTGTGTCTGTAGTGTGTCTAAATTGGTCTTATAATGCAGGTTGGCAGGAGGCAGAGAAATCTGCAGCGCACAGACAAGAGAAACTATTCTTCACAAGAATCCGACCATAGTTAGAAGATTTACGGTTGGATCTAGAGCCAACCAAAATTGTGCACACCAGGACTGACAGAGACATGTTGGACTTATATTTGTGAAATTCTGTATTTTTGTTAATAACAGTGAATTAGAGAATGTGTTATTTTGTTATCCCTTTAAGAATCTTGTCTTTGTGGGATTACCCCTTTAAGGGGGCGATCAAACCTAAATATGTTGCAAAACAAATTAACACATTTATCTTTCTTACACTTTTATTAAGATACCCCGGATCATCCTGACACGTCCCTCCACATCAGATGAGGACACTGACCAATTAACTCAGGAACAAGACTTTAATCTTGAAGAGATGGATATGGCAGATGATCTATTTTTGGATTGCATAAGCAAAAGCAGCCATCCATAACATGCCCTCAGCACTGTTTGTGTTTATGTGAAGCAGCACTGGAGCAATGATGCCTTATGAAATTTATTCTAATGTGAAATTTTTGAGAGACTGATATTGTTGCCTTCTCTCGCAGACCCAAAGTGCAAAACTGGAAGAGCATGACATTTCCCATGTCTAAAAACTGCCTACAAACTTATCTGTTCCTATTTAAGGAATCATTTTTTATGCATTGAATACTTTGATTTTTTCATTTCTTTTTCATGTTATATTGTATCCAAGCCAGTAGGACTTATTATTACATGAACAATACATAATTATTATTGCAAACATTATGACTGCATAATAAAAGTAAAATAAAAGAGAACACATTGTTTTTTTGTGAATCCCTTTTTTTGCAAATATAACAGGACTATATAATTTCATTTTTCTTTCTTATTTTATCCACTATATAAAAGCTGCATTGTTAAAGACTGGAAACATCCATACATTTTATTAAAGCAAACCTGTCATCAGGATTTAACATTTTCACCTAACAACAAGTTCTCATATGCTGTTTAATACTAATTCCCAATTTGTTTTTATAATTATCATTACTGGTTCTATTCACTCTACTATTCTTGGTCCCCTGGCAGCAAACGGTATTGAGTCATCATCATTATCTGCACACTGCTCTCACAACTCTCCTTCCTACTCCCCCCTCCTTCCTCGCTTATGCAGATGTGAACCAACAGAGGTTTTCTAGCAACACAGGGTCAGCTCATGTTTATATGACAGGAGGGGGGGGGCAGTGATTACAGTTGCAGAGGTGTGCAGAGAATGGTGATGACTCCAACCAGGTTGCTGATCAAATCTGCCATTCTGCAGCTTGGTGAAAACTGTACAGTTATAAAGAGATTGAGAAAGTACAAGGTAGAAATACACATTTGCTATATATAATTTGAATGCACAAAAATAATAACAAGGCCTTGTTCTCAGTTGCAGATTCATATTATAATGATTGTTACAAATTTTGTAGGAAGAAAATGTGGGAAACAGCAGATATGTAAAGCAGTAAATCTAACAAAGCTTAATGGGAATCAGGTAAATGTATGTGTACCCAATTCAATCTGTTCATTTTCATATTGTACATTTTATGCAATGAAAGGTATACAATTAAATGAGGATAAACAGAATGCAAACAGAATAAAAGGCTTTCTGGAAGCTCAGATCCACAGCCTGGCAGGAAAATTAAACAAAAAATCATTTGCTCAACATTTTTAGCAAATGTGTAACAAGGCATCTGGTTTATTAAACAGAGGGTCTTAATTTAACTGAATGTGTTAAAATACTATGGCAGCGTTTTATTGGGATGCCCTGTATTTTTTCAATGTACTTTATTAGAATACATATAATTGAATGACTGTTGTTTTGTTTACTAGATGATACAAATAATACATTTAGCATTTTAGATGCTACACTACCACTCAAAAGTCTGGGGTCACTTAAAAAGTTCCTTATTTTTGAAATAACAGCACCTTTTCTTTCAATAAAGGTGACATTAAATGAATCATAAATAAACTGTATACTTTGTTAATGTGGTAAATGACTATTCTTGCTGCAAAAGTCTGGTTTTTAATGCAATATCTACATAGGTGTATATAGGTCCATTTCCAAACCACTCCAGTGGTTTAATGGTACATTGTGTTTGCTAACTGTGTTAGAAGGCTATTATTTATAGAAAACCCTTGAAAACCCTTGTTTCAGTGTGCTAGCACAGCTGAAGCTATATTAGAGAAGCTATAAAACTGACCATCCTTTCAGCTGGTTTAGAATCTGGAGCATCACATTTGTTTGTTCTACAAAACTCACAATGGCCAGAAAAAAAGAACTTTCATGTGAACTTGACAGTCTAATCTTGTACTTAGAAATGAAAGCCACTTCACTCAACAAATTACCAAGAAACTAAAGATTTCCTACAACCATGTGTACTACTCCCTCAGAGAAGAGCACAAACAGGCTCTAACCAGAGTAGAAAGAGAGGTGGGAGGCCCTGCTGCACAACTAAGCAACAAGTACATTATAGTCTCTAGTTTGGGAAACTGACAACTCAGAAGTCCTCAACTGTTAACTTTATTAAATACTATCACCAAACACCATTGTCAACCTCTACAGTATGCTGGCTACAGAGTAGAGTGGCAAAGAAAAAGCCATATCTGAGACGTAGATAAAAATGTGTACCATGCACTACTAGTTTTACTCAACATGTGTTTATTGCATAAAATAGCACATCACTAACAATTATTACCATAAAATGAACTATAAAGTTTAACATAGTTGAACATAAAATCAAGTTGTTATATATAATCTAATATGAGTGGAACATCACCATGGTGTCACCAAAGAAAACCAAATTTCACAATAGTCTATATTTTTCGGACTATAAGGTGCACCGGAATATAGAGCGCACCATAAATAAATGCCTGCTAAAATGACTCGGTTCATATATAAGGCACACTGGACTGGAGCAAATCAAAGGATTTATTGTGTGCCTTATAGTCTGAAAAATACGGTGCTGAAAAGCATGGATCCATCCTGCCTTGTATCAACGGTTCAGGCTGGTGAGGGTGGTGTCATGGTGTGGGGAATAATTTCTTGGCACACCTTGGTACCAATTGAGCATCGTTGCAACGCCACAGCCTACCTGAGTATTGTTGCTGACCATGTCCATCCCTTTATGACCACAATGTACCCAACATCTGATGGCTACTCAAATGGCCTCCACAGTCACCAGATCTCAATCCAATAGAGCATCTTTGGGATGTGGTGGAACGGGAGATTCGCATCATGGATGTGCAGCCGACAAATCTGCGGCAACTGTGTGATGCCATCATGTCAATATGGACCAAAATCTCTGAGGAATGCTTCCAGCACCTTGTTGAATCTATGCCACGAAGAATTGAGGCTGTTCTGAAGGCAAAAGGGGGTCCAACCCGTTACTAGCATGGTTTACCTAATAAAGTGGCCGGTGAGTGTATATATATATATATATATATATATATATATATATATGGAAAACGAACTAAACTAGGCTAGATTAAATTACTATGCAGATAATAATAAGAGCAATAATAAATAAAAACAAGATAATAAAGCTAGGGAAAAAGATAAATAAGAAAAAAAATTGAAAAAACCGGAGCTGAGGTTTAGGTAGCAGCTCAGCTTATAAATAAAATAGTAGCTACATATATAAATTGAAAGTACAATAAAACCTCTGAGTGTCATGCAGTACTTTTCAAGGCATTTTAAGGACCTTTTGTTAAAGAAATTGTGTGCTGACTGGTCAGAAACTATAAAGTTATGTAGTTATTTGTATTAAACACAACATATCCTTACACTAATGTATTATCTTATAAAGAATTCAGAGGACAAGTTCTTAAATATTAATCCTCCTTTAATATACAGAATTAAAATTGCAACATTAAGAAGGCTTAAGGTTATACAAATCAAGGAGCAAATGTTGCTAAAATTATGCAAATGATGACATTTTCTAGCACCTTGTTTCAATCTCTAACAAATGGGGGGGGAGCATAAATGCCAAATCAAAATGATTTTTTTAAACTTTTTTTAACTCTTTTATTGAAAAATGACAATAGACATGCAATAGAAAAAATACTATACAGTAATCCAGTGTTAACTGCAATATTATACATGTTCAAGTGCCAAATCAGTTTTGGGAAAACAGAAACTGAACAATAAACTTATGAAAAAAATTACAGTATATGATACATAGCACAACCAATCAAACTTAGTTTATCCAACTTGTACCAGATAAATATGTCCAAAAACTAGGTGCTAGTAGAATACAGAAATATAAATACATTCTAAAGATATCACAAATTGCATCACTTGGTATAAGATTGTGCTCTTCCTGTTCATCAGTTCCTGACAGTTATCACTACTTGTCACAAACTTAGAGGGTCAGAAACCTTGAATGTAGGTTATTTTACTATGTCAACACTGCTCAATATTGTGTGCCCAAGTAGTTTAGAGAACAGCAGTGAACTGGAATGACAAGAGGTATGTAAAGCCAAAACTCTTTCTTGAAAGATTTCCAGATTAGAATAATGGCGTGTAGTAATCCAATCTGTAGTGTCATATTTCAAACCTAGGACATCAAACAGTGACTACACGAACCATCAGAAGGTGCTTGCAAGTCATTGGATAACAAGTTTGATATACAACAACATGTGCTCCATTGACCTTGTACCACTGCTCATAAAGACTGTCATGGTGTAGATCAAGAAGACAATCAAGGCTGGAATCAAGGTCAAACATATCTGAGATATCATTGGTTGACAATAGAAAAGAGAATTTCCAGCTATGGGTATTGACATTTTGTATCTGCTGTATAGATTCTTTAGCATTGCTTATGTGGGGGGTGGTTAAATAATGACCCTCTTTTCTTTACAGAAACTATACCTGTTTGTCATTTATTATAATCTTTTCTTGATGGTACTGAAATCAACGGCACATAAACATTTTTTAAATTGGGTATTGTACTGGTATCACATTTTTAATTAAAGGTGGAAATTTGTGACTTTTATTTCCTACTCATTATTGGTTGCATCCTCTTCAACCTCTGCGGGATCCTGTTTGCTTCGGACATTTGTGGAGCAAATCAAGGGTTAAGACTAGAGATGAGCGAACATACTCGTCCGAGCTTGAAGCTCGATCGAGCATTAGCGTACTCGTAACTGCTCGTTGCTCGGACGAGTATTTCGCCCGCTCGAGAAAATGGCAGCTCCCGCCGTTTTGCTTTTTGGCGGCCAGAAACAGAGCCAATCACAAGCCAGGAGACTCTGCACTCCACCCAGCATGACGTGGTACCCTTACACGTAGATAGCAGTGGTTGGCTGGCCAGATCAGGTGACCCTGGGATAGACTAGCCGCTGCCCGCGCTGCTCGGATCATTCTCTGTCTGGATGCCGCTAGGGAGAGAGCTGCTGCTGCTCAGGGAAAGCGTTAGGGTGTTCTATTAGCTTACTGTTAGGCAGGAGTGATTCTTAAAGAACCCAACAGCCCTTCTTAGGGCTACAATAACGTTATAATTTTTTTTTTTTTTTATTTGCAGCTAGTACCATATTGTGAGGAATTAGCAGGGGGACTTGCTACCGTTGTGTTTAGCTCTTAGTGACACACATATCCACCTCAAACACCAAAGTGGGAAAATTTATTAGGGGTTTGAGTAGAATTAGGCACAGTCTGCCAGTTTCTTTTTATTTTACGTTTATTTTTTTCATAACTCAGCGTCATCTCATCTGGCATAGTAGTGTGCTGTAATACTTGGCTAGAAAATAGCCATAGGAGAATACAAACGTCTTAATTACGCCTGCAGTAGCGTTATATATATTTGATTTCTGGTTGATCTGCTGGTGGCTGTACTTGCTGCAGTGCATCTACTATCAAATTGGGAGCAATTTGGAGTCAGACTTGCGACCACTGTGTTTTAGTGACGCACATATCCATCGCAAAGACCGAAGTGGGAAAATTTATTAGGGCCCGGGGTTGTATTTCAATTAGGCACAGTCTGCCAGTTTCTTTTTATTTTACGTTTATTTTTTTCATAACTCAGCGTCATCTCATCTGGCATAGTAGTGTGCTGTAATACTTGGCTAGAAAATAGCCATAGGAGAATACAAACGTCTTAATTACGCCTACAGTAGCGTTATATATATTTGATTTCTGGTTGATCTGCTGGTGGCTGTACTTGCTGCAGTGCATCTACTATCAAATTGGGAGCAATTTGGAGTCAGACTTGCGACCACTGTGTTTTAGTGACGCACATATCCATCGCAAAGACCGAAGTGGGAAAATTTATTAGGGCCCGGGGTTGAATTTCAACTAGGCACAGTCTGCCATTTCCTTTTTTATTTTACGTTTATTTTTTTCATAACTCAGCGTCATCTCATCTGGCATAGTAGTGTGCTGTAATACTTGGCTAGAAAATAGCCATAGGAGAATACAAACGTCTTAATTACGCCTACAGTAGCGTTATATATATTTGATTTCTGGTTGATCTGCTGGTGGCTGTACTTGCTGCAGTGCATCTACTATCAAATTGGGAGCAATTTGGAGTCAGACTTGCGACCACTGTGTTTTAGTGACGCACATATCCATCGCAAAGACCGAAGTGGGAAAATTTATTAGGGCCCGGGGTTGTATTTCAATTAGGCACAGTCTGCCAGTTTCTTTTTATTTTACGTTTATTTTTTTCATAACTCAGCGTCATCTCATCTGGCATAGTAGTGTGCTGTAATACTTGGCTAGAAAATAGCCATAGGAGAATACAAACGTCTTAATTACGCCTACAGTAGCGTTATATATATTTGATTTCTGGTTGATCTGCTGGTGGCTGTACTTGCTGCAGTGCATCTACTATCAAATTGGGAGCAATTTGGAGTCAGACTTGCGACCACTGTGTTTTAGTGACGCACATATCCATCGCAAAGACCGAAGTGGGAAAATTTATTAGGGCCCGGGGTTATATTTCAATTAGGCACAGTCTGCCAGTTTCTTTTTATTTTACGTTTATTTTTTTCATAACTCAGCGTCATCTCATCTGGCATAGTAGTGTGCTGTTATACTTGGCTAGAAAATAGCCATAGGAGAATACAAACGTCTTAATTACGCCTACAGTAGCGTTATATATATTTGATTTCTGGTTGATCTGCTGGTGGCTGTACTTGCTGCAGTGCATCTACTATCAAATTGGGAGCAATTTGGAGTCAGACTTGCGACCACTGTGTTTTAGTGACGCACATATCCATCGCAAAGACCGAAGTGGGAAAATTTATTAGGGCCCGGGGTTGTATTTCAACTAGGCACAGTCTGCCATTTCCTTTTTTATTTTACGTTTATTTTTTTCATAACTCAGCGTCATCTCATCTGGCATAGTAGTGTGCTGTAATACTTGGCTAGAAAATAGCCATAGCAATAGGATAGCATCGTTTGGTTTTAAAAACTAAAAAACCCAAAAAAAAAAAAAAGTTAAAAAAAAAGTTAAAAAAAAATACAAGTTATAACTCTCATTTTCAAAATGTTTAACCCGAGGGCTAGGGGTAGAGGACGAGGGCGGGGACGTGGGCGTCCAACTACTGCAGGGGTCAGAGGCCGTGGTCCTGGGCGGGGTGAGACACCACCTGCTTATGAGGGAGCAGGGGAACGCCGCAGAGCTACACTCCCTAGGTTCATGTCTGAAGTTACTGGGACTCGTGGTAGAGCACTGTTGAGGCCAGAACAGTGCGAACAGGTGATGTCGTGGATTGCCGACAATGCTTCGAGCAATTTGTCCACCAGTCAGTCTTCCACGCAGTCCACCCATGTCACCGAAATCGGCACTCCTCCAGCTCCTGCACCTCAGCCTCCTCCCCCCCAGTCTGCCCCCTCCCAGCAAAATTTGCCATTTGAACCGGCATACTCTGAGGAACTGTTTTCTGGACCCTTCCCACAGTCACAAACCACTTGTCCGGTTGCTGATGAGCAATTTTCCGATGCCCAGGTTTTCCACCAGTCGCAGTCTGTGGGTGATGATGACCTTGTTGACGTAGTGGAAGAAGTGTGTAAAGAGGTGTCCGACGATGAGGAGACACGGTTGTCAGACAGTGGGGAAGTTGTTGTCAGGGCAGGAAGTCCGAGGGGGGAGCAGACTGAGGGATCGGAGGATGATGAGGTGACAGACCCAAGCTGGGTTGAGAGGCCGGGTGAACACAGTGCTTCTGAGACGGAGGAGAGTCCTCGACCAGAACAGGTTGGAAGAGGCAGTGGTGGGGCCAGACGGAGAGGCAGGGCCAGAGCTGGTGCATCAGCGCCAAATGTGTCAACTAGTGAAGCTCCCGTGGCGAGGGCTCCTGCGGCGAGGGCTAGATTTTCAGAAGTCTGGAGGTTCTTTAAGGAAACACCGGATGACCGACGGACTGTGGTGTGCCACATTTGCCAAACCAGGATCAGCAGGGGTTCCACCACTACTAGCTTAACTACCACCAGTATGCGCAGGCATATGAATGCTAAACACCCCACTCAGTGGCAACAAGCGCGTTCACCTCCGGCCGTGCACACCACTGCTCCTTCCCCTGTGTCAGCTGATAGTCAGCCCCCTGCCCAGGACCCTGCCACAAAAACCCCATCGTCACCTCCACGATCCTCCACAGCATCCACCAGCGTTCAGCTCTCCATACCCCAGACGCTGGAGCGGAAACGCAAATATAGTGCAACCCACCCGCACGCCCAAGCCCTTAATGTGCACATTTCCAGATTGCTAAGCCTGGAGATGCTGCCCTATAGGCTAGTAGAGACCGAGGCCTTTCGCAGCCTCATGGCGGCGGCCGCACCTCGGTATTCGGTCCCCAGCCGCCACTACTTTTCCCGATGTGCCGTCCCAGCCCTGCACCAGCACGTGTCAGACAACATAATCCGTGCCCTGACCAACGCCGTTTCTGACAAGGTCCACCTGACCACGGACACGTGGACGAGTGCTGCCGGGCAGGGCCACTATATATCTCTGACGGCACATTGGGTTAACTTGGTGGAGGCTGGGACCGAGTGTGACCCTGCGGCTGGTCATATACTGCCGACGCCGAGGATTGCGGGGCCTACCTCGGTCCAGGTGTTTGAGGCCTACTATGCCTCCTCCTCCTCCCACCCCTCCTCCACCTCCTCCTCCGAACGACCATCCGTGGGCATGGCGCCATCAGTCGGTAGCTCTAGGCACAGCAGCAGTGCCATCGCTAAGCGACAGCAGGCGGTGCTCAAACTGCTGAGCCTAGGCGATAAAAGGCACACCGCCCAAGAACTATTACAGGGCATCACGGCGCAGACTGATCTGTGGCTGGCACCGCTGAACCTGAAGCCAGGCATGGTTGTGTGTGACAACGGCCGTAACCTGGTGGCGGCTCTGCAACTCGGCAGACTGACACATGTGCCATGCCTGGCCCATGTGTTAAATCTGATAGTTCAGCGTTTCCTCAAGACATACCCCAATCTGTCTGATTTACTCACGAAGGTGCGCCGCATCTGTGCGCATTTCAGGAAGTCCAGCACAGATGCTGCCACTCTCAGGGCAGCGCAGCGCCGCCTCCAACTGCCCGCTCACCGACTGTTGTGCGACGTGCCCACGAGGTGGAATTCAACACTGACCATGTTATCCAGAGTTTACCAGCAGCGCCGAGCGATTGTAGACTGCCAGATGTCAACTTCCACCAGAACTGGTAGTCAGGTCAGTCAGCTTCCTCAAGTCTACAATGAGGAGTGGACGTGGATGTCTGATATCTGTCAGGTGCTGAGTAACTTTGAGGAGTCAACACAGATGGTCAGTGGCGATGCCGCCATCATCAGCCTCACCATCCCGCTGCTTGGCCTGTTGAAAAACTCTCTGGTCAGCATGAAGTCGGAAGCTTTGCGCTCCTCACAAGAGACAGGGGAAGAAGATTCCCTTGTTGATAGCCAAAGCACCCTTAGGTCTGTTTCTCAGCGCATATCGGAGGAGGTGGAGGTGGAGGAGGATGAGGAGGAAGAGGAGGAGAATGTTGGCGAGACACAAGAGGGGACCATTGTTGAGTCCTACACTGTTGAGCGTGTATGGGCAGAAGAAGAGGAGTTGGAGGAGTTGGAGGAGGAGGAAATGGACAGTCAGGCCAGTGAGGGGAGTGAATTCTTACGCGTTGGTACTCTGGCGCATATGGCAGATTTCATGCTAGGCTGCCTATCCCGTGACCCTCGCGTTCAAAGAATTTATTCCAGCACCGATTACTGGGTGTTCACTCTCCTGGACCCACGGTACAAGCAAAATCTTTCCACTCTCATCCCTGGAGAGGAAAGGAGTGTGAGAATGCATGAATACCAGCAGGCCCTGGTGCACAAGCTGAAACAGTATTTCCCTTCTGACAGCGCTAGCGGCAGAGTGCGTAGTTCTGCGGGACAAGTAGCGAGGGAGAGTAGGCGAGCAGGCAGCTTGTCCAGCACTGGCAAGGGTACACTTTACAAGGCTTTTGCCAGCTTTATGTCACCCCAGCAAGACACTGTCACCTGTCCCCAGTCTCGGCAGAGTAGGGCTGATCTTTACAGAAAGATGGTGAGGGAGTACGTAGCTGACCATACCATCGTCCTAAATGATCACACAGCTCCCTACAACTACTGGGTTTCAAAGCTGGACATGTGGCACGAACTGGCGCTCTACGCCTTGGAGGTTCTTGCCTGCCCTGCCGCTAGCGTCTTGTCAGAGCGGGTTTTCAGTGCAGCTGGTGGCATCATCACCGATAAGCGTACACGCCTGTCGACTGACAGCGCTGACAGGCTGACGCTTATCAAGATGAATAAAGCATGGATTTCTCCTAATTTCAAATCTCCAGCAGGTGAAGGAAGCTAAACCTGAATAATTTATCCACTCCTCCTCCTCCTCATTTTCCTCCTTCTCCTCCTCTTTCTACAGTAAAGCAGAGGAAACTGGCTGTTTTTTGACAGGGCCCACTGGCTCTAGGTATAGTACTTTATGCATTTAATTTTTCTGGAGGGCCACCGACACGGTCCTCTGTTTTAAACAATTTTTGGGAGTGCCACATACAGGCACTCAATCTATTCAATTTTTCTGGAGGGCCACCTTTCCGGTCCTCTGTTTTAAACAATTTTTTGGGACTGCCACATACAGGCACTCAATCTATTCCATTTTTCTGGAGGGCCACCTACCTGCTCCTCTGGTTTAAAAACTTTTTTGGACTGCCACATACAGGCACTCAATCTATTCCATTTTTCTGGAGGGCCACCTACCTGCTCCTCTGGTTTAAAAACTTTTTTGGACTGCCACATACAGGCACTCAATCTATTCCATTTTTCTGGAGGGCCACCTACCTGCTCCTCTGGTTTGAAAAATTTTTTGGACTGCCACATACAGGCACTATCCAAATTGAATTGTCTCCATAGCAGCCTCCACACGTTGTCTCCATTGCTACCTCCAAAAGTCGTCCATATAGCTGCCTCCATACATCGTCCCTTTATCAAACGAGGTTTGTCAGGCCGAAATTTGGGTTGTTTTCATGGATTCCACATCAAAGTTGTTAACTTTGTCGCCACCCTGCTGTGTTATCCACAAAATACACTGGCAAACTTTTACCATTTACGGATATTATTTCAGCGCTTCTTGCGCATCTGTTTACATTCCCCTCACCCGCCATATCCTAAACTTATAAGAACGCTACTACACTTGATCTTATACAAAAGGTTCTTAGAAGTGCTGTTTGGGGAGTAGCCTAGAGACAGGGGCTTGGATTGGCGAAAGCTCGCCTGGCAGCGGAGCGCCAGCTCCATGCGCATCATGCGCTTCTTGCGCATCTGTTTACATTCCCCTCACCCGCCATATCCCAAACTTATAAGAACGCTACTACACTTAACTTGGTGCAGGCTGGGACCGAGTCTGACCCTGGGGCTGGTCATATACTGCCGACGCAGAGGATTGCGGGGCCTACCTCGGTCCAGGTCTCAAAGGCCTACTATACCTCCAAATCCTCCCACCCCACCTCCACCTCCTCCTCCTCCGAATTACCATCCGTGGGCATGGCGCCATCAGTCGGTAGCTCTAGGCACAGCAGCAGTGCCGTTGCTAAGCGACAGCAGGCGGTGCTCAAACTGCTGAGCCTAGGTGATAAAAGGCACACCGCCCAAGAGCTATTGCAGGGCATTCCACATCAAACTTGTTAACTTTGTCGCCACCCTGCTGTGTAAGCCACAAAATATACTGGAAAACTTTTTTCATTTACGGATATTATTTCAGCGCTTCTTGCGCAGATGTTTACATTCCCCTCACCCGCCATATCCCAAACTTATAAGAACGCTACTACACTTGATCTTATCCGAAAGGTTCTTAGAAGTGCTGTTTGGGGAGTAGCCTAGAGACAGGGGCTTGGATTGGCGAAAGCTCGCTTGGCAGCGGAGCGCCAGCTCCATGCCAAGAACCAACTAACATAGTTTTAACTGCAGCACCTTTAATCTACTACTAGTTCACTGCCTCCATACATCGTCCCCTTATCAAACGAGCTGTGTCAGGCAGAATTTTGGATTGTTTTCATGGCTTCCATGTTAACTTTGTCGCCACCCTGCTGTGTAATCCACAAAATATACTGGCAAACTTTTATCATGTACCAATATTATTTGAGCGCTTCTTGCTCACCTCCTTTGGTTCCTCTCTGCTACCCATTGGTTTGAAGCCTGAGTCCATTTAGGGTATGTCGCCATGCCACTCTCTAGCCTTCCGCTGCTGCCGCTGCCTCTGCATGCCGTCCCCTATAGTGTCAGGGTCAATTATTGGATGTTTTAGATGCTATCTAGCTTCATTCTGTCACTCTGTCATGGCCATGCTGTTGGCCATAATTTTGGCATAATGGTGCATTTAAGCAGCCTCAGAGGCATCCATGCATGCTGCCCCTGCTGTTTCCTGTCCATTTCCGTGGTGTTTCCATCCTTTTCTGAGGTTCCCAGGTGTTTGGCCAAGCTTCCCTGTGCAGAGCCTTGGTCCCCTTGAAAAATGCTCGAGTCTCCCATTGACTTCAATGGGGCTCGTTACTCGAAACGAGCACTCGAGCATCGGGAAAAGTTCGTCTCGAATAACGAGTACCCGAGCATTTTAGTGCTCGCTCATCTCTAGTTAAGACATTGCAGTCAGCAAATAGTTAAATAATTGCAGACTACTACTTTTTAACATAGGCTAAATTAATTGCTTTGAATATTTTAAGCGAAAATTTCTTAAAATCAATGAATATAAAGAGGAGGGCCGGTTTTCAGCTTAACATGTAATATACTTTTTCCTATGTGTTTTTTTGTACTTTTAAAGGATTGATGAAGATAACTCTTTTCCAGAACGTGCAATAATCTGCAGTATATCGTGCTGATCGATGTGTCCCCATGCCTCTTAAAAGCTTTATTTTGATCCACTCAAAGATTTTGATTGCAGTAGCAGTGGATAATGTGTCCCAGTGGATATATGTACTTGCATTGAAGATATTGAACTTTTATTGAGCCCTTACAGCCTAAGCTATTTGCAGACCAGGATTTTCTTCTATTAAAACAAATTCCTCACTTATGAAAAAAAAGATATCAATAGCTACATGCAAAGATGTGTGTGAATAAGATATTTTCTATAACACATGCATATTTATCCTTTGGGAAGAAACAGAAAATGTTATCATTTTGCTATACATTGGATTACATCTACTGTCTCACAAATTATATTATTTTCTCAGCGTATATATATTACAATATGCTGAAACCACATGTGTCTCTGGTTTATTTGTTTTATCAGAGTTTTTCAGTAGAAAGGGTTGAAAAGGACAATTGTCCAACTTACATATCCTACAATGTTGATCCAGAGTTAAGGGGAAAAAAAACTACAAGGTTGATGCCACTTGTCTCACTGAAAGAGAAGCTGCCTCCAAATATGAATCAGAATAAGGCCTCATGCACATGGCCGTCTGGGGGATGGACGTATGGTCGCAAGCTTGCGGCTCAGGGTCTCACTAAAATGAGAAGTGAATCTGAATAAAACTTATTCCTTACCCATATTAGATCAGAAATAACCTCCGATGACATGGATAACGCCGACCTGATGCACGTTTTTACTAGACTTCATCTGGTCATGAGATAAATTGCAAAGAATCTATTTATCTAATTCAAATACATAGAGTGATAACTAAGCCCTTTTCACTGCTAAAGCCTTTTGCTGTCAAAAGTAAAAACAATGGGGCACATTTACTTACCTGTCCCGTTGACGCTGCTGATCTGGTATGTCTGACGAGGATTCAGAGCTGCCGCGATTGACTAAGATTGTGCGTCCAATTTCCTGTATGTGTCGCTTCCCCGCTCAGGTCCGCCGGAGTTCACCATCTTCTTCCCGGTGTATGTGAGTGCGCCACAATCCGATCGCGTGCGCCAAAAACCCCTGTGCAATTCAGGGCAAATCGGAAATATTTGGGAAACCCGAGGGAAATGCGGCGGACCCTTAGTAAATGTGCCTCAATGTATTTTCCATCTTATCTCAAATCTAAAATAAATGTTCTCCTATTTAGTGCCTGGTAAAGTAGATTAAGTAGAAAAGTCGTCCTTTATTTATCAGAGGCATGGTTCAACATTTTGATAATATAGAGCTTTGTCAAGCATAGTGTATAAATAGAGAGTGGACAGATATGTGGACACATCAGGGCACATTTACTTACCTGATCCGAGGAGTTCACAGAAAATGCATTGTCCGACGATAATGCACTCTGCCGCGATTCACTAAGATCGCCCAATATCCTGCAAGTGTTGCTTCCCCACTCAGGTCACTCGCTGCACCATACCTCTGATGAATAAAGGAAAACTTTTGATTTGATACTTCTTCCTGGAGTTCTGCTGATATTTTCTACTTTATAGACATCATTACTGAGACAACAGAACATCATCTGACATCAGCCAAAAAGCAGTTGCATGCAGATGCGGGGGGCAGTGTTCTGAGGCTACTTATATACTGGGGGCATGTGCTGGTACTACCCATATAATGGGAAGCAGTGTTCTGGGGTTACATATATATAGGGGAGAAGTGTTCTGCGGCTAACTTTATACTGGGGCATGTTTTGGGGTATATGCTGGGACTACCTATATACTGGAGCATATGCTTTGGCTTCCTGTATACTGGGGCATGTGCCAAGCCATCAATATACTTGGGGGCACTGTGTGGTGGACTATGTATATACTGAGGGGACAGTGTGCTGGGGGCCACATATATACTGGAGGGGAGTGTGCTGGTGACTACCTATATAATGGGGGGCAGTGTGCTTAGCTACATTTATATAGCAAGGGGACAGAGTGCTAGGGCCACCTATACAGTGGTGGGCATTTGGTGGGGCTACTTATATACTGAAGACATGTGTCAGGGCTACCTATTTATTGGGGAGCAGTGTGCTACCACTACCTATATACTTGGGAGAAGTGTGCTAGTGCTACCTATATACTGCGGGCATGTGCTGGTGCTTCCTATATACTGGGGTATATGCCTGAGATATCTTTACACTGGAGCATGTGCTGGGGCTACCCTTATGCTGTGGAGCAGTGTACTGGTGCTACCTATATACTGGGGGAAGTGTTTTGAAGTTACCTCTCCACTGGGGGCATGTACTGGGCTTTCATTATACAGGAAGCGTGTGCTGGGGCTACCTATATACTGGGGGCATATGCTTTGGCTACCTGTATACTGGGGTATGTGCTTAGCTACTTATATATTGGGGGGCACTATGCTGTAGACTACCTATATACTAGGGGGGGCAGTGTGTTGTGAACTACCTATATACTGGGGGGGGGGGGTTGCTGGGGCTAACTATAAACTGGGAGCCTGTACAGAGACTACTACTATAAATTGAAAGCATGTGCTGGCCTACCTGTATAATGTGGGCTACCTGTATAATGTGCTGGGGCTACTGGGTGCATGTGCTGGGGCTAACTATAAAATGGGAGCATGTGTGGGGCTACCTATACACTGTGGGCATCTGCTGGGGCTACCTATATATTGGGGCATGTGCTGGGGCTAACTATATACTGGGGATCAGTGTGTTGGGGCTACATATATACTGGGGATAACTCTGCTGGGGCTAACTATATACTGGGGGCCTGTACTGGGACTACCTATAAATTAGGAGCATGTGCTAGCCTACTTGTATAATGTGGGCATCTGCTGGGGTGCTATCCAGTGAAGAAAGAACAAGTGAGAAGTGATGATAAACTGCTTCCGCCATCTCCCAAGGGTCTTGGACCTACAGACTAGAGACCCAGATTAGAGACTTCTTTGACGGCACATTTAACTGTTGTGTAGAGCAGCCCCATGACAAAGCATGACCATACAATTTTCGCCTTTTTTATTAATCCCTTATTTCAAAATCTAGTTACTTTGATGGTAAACTTACACTATGCAGGGACACTTCACCCATTCTGTGGTGAAACTTCTTCTGCTACAGTGAGATTCAGGGAGGTGTGAAATACGCGTGGCGGGGGGGGGGGGAAGATGAGGAGACTGTCTAAAAGCCTGTGAAGCTGAAGGGACTCCGGTAACACCCCCAGAAGCCCTTCAGGCTCATTAGTATAATTTTAAAAGTTGATTTTAGAAGGAAGGAGGCCATATATGACAAATATAAGATAACCAGTCACTGTGCCTGGATGTATCATGCTTGATTTTGGTGGTAGATTTCCTTTAATATGCGTTATTGGTTGCTGTTTGTAGGTTAATTTCAGTAAAACAAATTGTAAAATGATCTGACACATTCAACTTTGATGCAAAGTGAACCATAGATCATTACATGCAAATGAGCTGAATGAAAAAGGCTTAAAGTCCTGTCATTGTCCCTTTCAGAATTAATTCTGCTGAAGGAAAAGCATCTGAAGAAATCATACTTGAAAATTCGATTCAGCGTCTGACCTTCGAAATATCACACACAGTATTAAAGGGACAGAAGTGTTTATGTGAGGCTAAATTATTTAATGAAATGAAAGCTTTAATAAAACATTCCATACTCGGATAACCCATTTTAACTTAATAAATTATGATACAAGCTAAATGGTGTGATCCTACATAGCCTATGCAAGCTAAACCACACCTATTTGACCCCTATATGTACTCTCTTTGTAGCTTCATCTTACAAAATAATTTTTTTGAGAAAAGTTTGTAAATCAGTAGTGCAGATGACAGTTGTAAACGATTTAATATACTTTATTAAATAATTATGTTGCTGTGTCCTTCTTTTACTCCTGAAAACCTGATAAGATAAGGACCTGATAATGTCACTTATGACTTTACTCTTTACTGACAGTCCCTGGATAGTGTAATCAATTGAGAGAGTTGAATCATTAAAGGGGTTGACCACTCTTTACATAAATTGACCATGTGACTTTACTGCCTTAATAATATTTCCTGAATGTTCAGACTCTTCAGACTCTTTGTGCACTCTGCATAGACATGTAAACAAAGATCCTACACTGAGGAACCTGTAGCAGGTGATTATGGCTCATCCTGCTTCCCCTCTCCCTGGATATGTAGGTGAGATGGACTGAGAGAAAAAAAACACACTGGAGGCTGCCATAAGAACGGACTGAAGGGTTGAGAAACAGGAAGTTGTGTAGAGATAAAAAGTGCATCATGTAAATAACAGGGAAAAACTGAAGCTCTCACAGGCGGCAAAAGTACAGGTACACAGTGGTATAACGGTTGTGGTCGAGTCCGAGGCTCAACAGCAGCAGTAACCACATGGCACAGCAGCCTGCCTTCTCCAATTGCGGCCGCCTCTCCATCCTATTTGCGGCCGACAATGTCATTTGTTGCCGACCATCCTCCGGCCCGCCCATCCCATCTGTGGCCAACCTACCCACCCAGACCATTTGCCCGCCAAGCCGCCCTCTCTCCTTCCCACCAGACGGCCAAACATCCCTTCTGCTCGCAGGCACAGCCGGTGGTCCTCCCCCACAGCCCAGCGGCCCAGCTGGCCACTCTCCCTCTTGCCGCTTACAATGCTGGCCGGTGTCCACCCTTCCACCAACTCTCCACTCTATCCCTGCCCCATCCCCCCATGGACAACACAGCCGACAGACTTCTGGATACGGAACGGCACAGACTCTGGAGCACTCGTCCCCCAGATCCGCTGATCCTACCGCTAAATGCAACATCTGACTGTAAGTCCCTTTATGTATGTGCTGTGTGTGTGTATATGGTGTGTGTGAGTACGCTGTGAGTGTATCTGGTGTGTGTGCCTTGTGAGTGTATGATTGTGCTTTGTGAGTGTATGAATATGCTGTGTGAGTGTATGTTCTGTGTGTATATGCGGTATATACTGTACATATGTGTATATGTTCAACTATCAACCATTGGATTAGTAATTTATACTAAAGATACCCACTTGTTGGCATCTTTTCAGCAATCCCTACATGCATCTTCATCTAGCTTCATATACCAGGTACCTGTAAAAAAAAAAAAAAAAAAAAAAAAGATCTCCCTCGCTGTCACTCAATAGAAAATTTCAATATGTAATAGGTTTGGCTTTGTACGGCTGCCAATTACTTCTTTTTTTTGTTTTTTTTGCTGATTGGATTCTTTTTGTTTTTTTTTTCATTCTTAATACATCTGTGTCAAGTGTGTTCAAGTTTGTTACTTTTTGAAAAAATGTTGCAATGTTGCCTTCCTGGCAATAGCAGGTATTGTTTCTGTGCCAAAATGTGTGACTTTTTCCTTTTTTTTAAAGTTGCAGCTTGCACATCTGTAATGTAATGATAACTCAGTGAACACTTCAGACACCTATCCTATGGCAAACTTTGAACAGGGTATGACTTAAGCACAGAAAAAGAATGTGATGTCACATAGGTGCGCGGCTCATTACAACACACAGTTCGATTTCTCTCTGTGATACTAACTAATTGAGTTCTTAACTTAATTGAACTTTCTATTGAATGACAGCAAGCAGCGAAGAGTGAATTCTAAGGAATTGATACAGAAAGTAGATTGGAATATTGTATAATTTTTCATTAAATAAAAAAGTATAACATTAATTGCTGAAACTGGACAACCCTTTAAGTCTTTAAAGATTGACTGATTGGCAGAGTGAAGTTGTCCCCTTAGTGAAGATTTCCCCCCCTTTAAAAAAAAAAAAAAAGCCTGATATTGATGAAATTTCCATCAACACCATTGATGTTGGAAAACCTTTAACACCTTAACATCCCTGAACAAAAGACACTACTGTCTTATGATTATAATATATTTGCATATGCAAAATAGCACCATTATCACAGAAAATATGCTTATTATGTATAAGTAAACTATATCCTTTGGTATAGTAGATGTAAAGCAATAATTCTGCAGATTGCAGTGGTAGAAGAAAAACCCTTTTTAGAATTTGACCTATAATTTTGAGGCTTTTCGAGACAACAGATGTGTCCTTGTAGTGCAGTATTTCCAGCACATTGCTGTCTATTTATGAGGGATGGAAGCAGCTGCAATGATAATTGAAAGCTGTGAGAGCAAATAGCGCTGCTCTTTCACTCAACTGGTGTCATCTGAACAAGGAGTATTTTTAGACTAGTGGCAAAAAGAGTATATCAAATTCACGTGACTTGTTTTGTCAGCGCTATCCCCATTGAGATGGTAGTGCAGTGTAATCACATGCATTAGAGCCATAGGTCTTACATAGTACATAGTACATAGGTCTTACTGTACTACATGTGGATTGTGCAGTACAATTAAATCATTACAAAATAGTCACTACATAAATAAGAACTAAACATAACAGAAGACATCAGATTGTCAATGTGTGTGGAATGATTTATAGTTTACATCTAGTTACAATTCATTAACATGTTCTTGGTATGGAATACATTCATTAACTTCAGCCTATTATAATCCTAGTTGTCAGAGCTCTATTTTGTAACTTGCCCTGCATCAGTGTGCCCATCAGTTCAGATAGAATTGAGGAGATAATACATCTAGAATTGCTTTACTTGCTCTAATTCTGAGTCCTCTTTGGGCTGATATAAGTAGCTCCTGTGTACTGTGTCCCCTTATCTGTAGAGCAGAAAAGGAGGATGAGTAACTAATATGGAGCCAGGGGGTTGTTATTATGGAGCCAGATTGTAAGAAGTTCCAATATGGTGGTGGGTGACTGGACAGGTATGAGAAAGTATTAAAAGGGGTGTACAATTGGTAATTGGGGCAGGGAAGGAGTATTATAAACATGAGGTATGTTAAGAGGACTGGGGTTGAAAGCACAAAATATGGAATAACATTTTTCCTTTCCCCTAGTAAAAATAAAAGGGAACATTACAATCATAATGGAGCGAACAGCTCCCCTCCTCAGGTCAGTGTATAATACAATACACAGGTTTCTGTCTGCTCCGGTCTGCTTCAGAGTATATGGTGTTGTCAATATTTACAGTTCCATCTTAGGTTTGTCCCATTCAGAAGGGTGTAGAAATCTCATACAGCAATCGGGATAGTCACTATGTATAAACCCAAGGACCGGAGCTTTGCAGGATTGCTGTGTTCATGTTCACGAATCCATTAAAATGAATGTGTCAATGCAGTTTCAGTTAAAATAAAGAACAGCTCACAAACATTAACAACCTTCATGTACACATAGCTCTAATCAGTTCACCACTGAAGGAGATGTGATGTTTCCTCAAACTGGCTTTCCCTTTTTCATAGACACTGGTTTTATTATAAACCTGTCACGAGGCAGAGATAAGGTTTGTAAATAAAATATTCATTTTTAGTTACCTGCAGCTGGCCTCACCCTTTCTTACCAGTGCTTGGTGGCAATTACAGCCCAAGATATTGCAGCTTCAGACAACACCCTGCAAAAGCAGACAGTAAGCAGTTTATTATATTCAATGTATTCTTCCCAAGATAGCATCCTGCAGGGCACATATGCTAATATATAACAATACATCTGGCTAGGTTGTTCATAATTTTTGCTGCAACCTTTTCACGAATGGCAATATGTGGACAATGGGTAATGTCACAGTGACACATAACTGTTGTATAGTTACATGTTCTATTCTTTGTAATAGATCTAATCTTGATATACTAATGTATATAGCAATGTTAGTTATCAGTTTTGTAACAGGTATTTAGTAGTATTATTTATCTGTAATATGATAGAGATTTGACACATACATTGATCTGTAAAATTTCAACCCGCTTGTGGCATAAGACTATTGATTCTGCAACACCCCTGCCAATGCATAGGCAGGCTGGTAGTTGCGAATAGGGCCCTCTCCAGGTCTGGAGCTGTTAGTGGGAGTTGCAAACCCTCTAGGAATGTTCTAGAACCTGGGTATGGTGTAATTGCAGCTGTAGATACTGCCTGGAAAGGCACCAGTTAACTGGTTTATTTAATTAGCCAATGATCCGTCTGCTATGAAAGCTGAAGTGCTATTGGAGAGGTGCTACCACCTGACCTGGGGGAGTATAAAAACCTCTCCTAGGTGAAAGCACATGGTCAGAGTTCAGTGAGACCAGATAGTCAGACCTCATGGTCTCAGGTCAGTCTTTACTCAGGTCACAGTAAGCAGCACATGCCAGTGCTGCCACAGCCATCAATCCCAGAAACTACTAGTGCCTCAGGCCCACTGCCTGGCACTAAGGGCAAGTCGGGAGACTTAAGCCCAGGACTGCAGCTTCCACAACTTGGACTCAGTTCCACCTGAACCAGCCCAGCTTGCATCTACTGTCTGGCTGGGTGCACCTTTCCTGTGGCCATTGCCTGCTGTTTAATAAAGAACTGTAAGTTGATTTGTGCAACGTTGTCTCCTTCTGATCCCTGGATACGGCTGTCTACCACCACTGGCTTCCCCATCCATTACCCAGGAACTCATCCTACAGACACTCATGGGTTGCCACAGAGAGAAACCAATACATCAGCCTCTTCCTCCATATTTCTTGCACACACCACCTGCTAGAGACCTGCCAGGCTGTAGGTCTGGCCTCCAGTCCCCATATCAAGCACCGTAACACAGTGTGCCCAAGGCCGCACTAGCCCGCCACGCCAGTACTCCAGGACCTGGCTGCCTCCAGACCACCAAGAAAAGGCTAGGCCCCAGTGAGGGATGTTGCAAGTGGTGTCATGAACGTCATTTTAACAGACTGTACTGCCTAACCCTGCTGCCATCTGGGTTAAGGCCCAAGTGATTCTGCTTTACAAGAAAGACTGTGTTTTATTGCTGCCACATGCTGTAGACCTCTGCTCTAGCACCTACGAGGTTAATCCCTGCAAAGAACTGTGTCAGCACTGCTACATTTACTGAAAGAGTGCAGCTGCAGCGCTGAAGGGGTTAACCGCTGCAAAACTGGCTGCATAAGCCAGCCACTCTGGTATTCTGGGCCCTGGCTGCCTCCAGGCCACAAAGAAAAGGCTAGACCCCAATGGGGGATGTTGCATTTCAATTAGGAACAGTAGACAAGAGACAGCAACTAAAAAGTTACCAATTATTAAATTGGCTGATGCACACAGCACAGGGTCCTGGTGTGTAGGATCCAAAGTCCATTGTGATGAAAAAGGTGATGAACCTTTATTCACACAGGCATGAAAAAACGGCAACATTTCGATTCGCCATGATGCTTGACAAAGATTCATGGCGAATCGAAATATTGCAGTTTTTTCATGCCTGTGTGAATAAAGGTTTATCACCTTTTTCATCATATTGGATGCTGTGGCCTTTTCCTTTCTGCATTTCAATTAGGAGACATTTGTACCACAGATTTTAATACATTTTTAATTAAACATTGTACCAAAGAAAAACTATAGAGTTTTGGGGTATATGAAATACAGCTAAAGCAAGCCTTCATCTGCCTATTCAGACTCATTTCTAATAGGATACATCCACACCTGACTACTGTATTGCCGGATTTCCATTACCAGAATATGCAGTGGGTGCATGTTATTAGCCATTTCATTAAAAATTCATTTACTGGTTTAGCTGTTTAAGGCTAAAATCACAACATTGCTTTTGGTTGTGAATCACGGACAGTCCACTGGTCGGATTTTACAGAAAGATTTCATGATTACAGTTTGGCGGTGTTGAAAGAAGGAAGTCTTTGCATCATATATTACTGTGATGCTTGGAATCTCGTTCTTGGCACAGTGTTTGTTCACATGGTACGCACACAATGCATAGTACTGTGCAAATAAACAATATTGGAATTTACTAAAAGATATTGGCTACCAAAGTACAGCCATAAAGACACAAGCAGACTTTAAGGTATGCAGAAATGAACAAAAAGCAACAATTGCCCATCCACAGTAGAGAAGCTGGGATTCTGAGCACAGCATGCGCCTGGAGCTGTATGGATGACAAGTTTATTTTAGATATAACAAATATAAGAAGATTACCACAGTCACCGTGCCTTGTAATAAAGAAAATCATAAACCTGTTAGGTATTGCTGTGTCCCACAATTATTTCACTACTGACATACAAATGGATCCTTCAGATGTTCTACTATAGATAATCAAATTTTCTTGTAGCTCTGTGAACCTAAGGAGCAACCTCCTGGATTACAAACAAAAAAAAAAACCTTGTGGTCATGTAGAACCACCAAATTGGCCTGTGTGCCCTGAAAGCTTGCAGCTAATCTTTCTGGTCAGCCAATAAAGGCATCATTACTTTGGCACTTTTGCATTTTTCACACAAAAGTAATTAACATCACAGAACAATTTCCATTTTTCTTGGCTAACACGGCACCTCTACACTTTCTCAACATAAAACACTTTTCTCAACACTTAGGTATATTAAATAACATTTGTTCTCTGAAATTGCCTTAATGATTTAAAACATCTATTTAGTTAAAATTCTGTATGCCCTTCATGATTAGCAGGTAAACTGTAGCATTCCTTTGAAGTTTATGGATATTTCATCAATAAAAAAGAGCTTACTTATAAGTCGGAAATCTTTAAACCTTTCAAATATTGTCTAAAAGAAAGATAAAAGGTGACATTTTGAATTCCAAATTCCAGTTCTTTAACCCTTCATCACCGGAGCTTGTTTTCAGCTTAGTGACCAGACTCTATTTTTAAAATCTGACGTGTCACGATTATTGGTTATAACTTTGGTTTGGTTTAACATACCCAGGTGATTTTGAGATTGTTTTCTTGAGACATATTGGGACACATTTACTAGGGGTTTTGTGTCGCACTTTTTTCTGACAGCTAAAACGGCTTGCACAGGTATTTAAGAAGTGTATGCTCTGCTATTGTGTCTCACGCGACCCATTTGTGGCGCAGCTGCGCTACCCTCGATATGATTCGGACCGAGCACTGTATTTAAAAGAAACCTACCTTTCAAGGTAGGTTCAGCTAATAAATGCCATCGTAGTCCTTTTTAGGGCTAATCCTTTAGTCACCAAAAACTGTCAACAGTTGTCTTTTTTTTTGCAGACCCATAAACTTCTTCTGCCCTCTGTAGCACAGGTTTAAATATTTTTTTCATGGACAATGGATCACTGGAAAACAACTGAATTGTGACAACACCTATTGAAACAATGGCTCAGTAATGGCTTTGGAACTAAGGGTTGTCTGGAAGTCAGGTGTTGTCAAGTCAGGGACTACCAGTACAATGTAGGTGGCAGAGTGATGGGGGCTTTATTTATTGTGAGGGCAATAATGAGGGTATATTTTTAAGTATAGTATTCATGGTATATCTATAGGATTTGTCACAGATACTTGAAAGATGCAGGATACATATAATGAAAACAGGGGTCTCTGGTGTTAGGGGCAGCAGCAGGATGACACTGTTAGTGTAGAGGGGATTATGGTAAAGTGAAGAACATAAGATGTCTGTGTGGTAAACACCACAGGGACAATATGTGGCTGGAAGAGGAGACATGGTGGTTGGAGACTAATGATGAAGATTAGGAATGAGAACAACTACAATCCAAGGACTTGTCATCTGTAGTCATTGATTGTAATAAGTAAGGATTTCTCCTATGTATTTTGTAGCTTCATATTATTAGTATTGTTGCTTTTATGAGCTTAGCAACGCCCCTGCTTCCAGGGCCGGACTGGAGAACATTGAGCCCACCAGAGAAAATCAGTTTCCCACCCTTCAACTAACTGTTGAATTGTGAAACTTACAATGTTGCACATTTTATTAAACTAACTGGGCCAAATTTATCAGAAGCATCTAATATTATCTAACAGTGCACGATTAGACAGCCTCATATCGCTCCAGATTTATCACAATGGCTGATGTTGAGGAACTTTTGGGGTCATTAGGCCTAATACTTTTGTGACCACTAGGCCTTACATTTTGTCATAGTGATCACATAAGTGCCTAAAACTATACTAATAGATTCATGTAATGAAAGGAGTTGCAACTATTATTAATGATTTCTATCATAAACATTTTGTTAAATCTGCCACAATGCTTTTTAATTAGGTTTAACTTAATAGATAACTCAACAGTTACCCTAGGCCTTTACAAAAACAGTGGGCTGTGAAGTTCAGGGCATATTATAAGCAGGCTCTACCATTTTTAGCATGAAAAATTCATGCTGTAATGCCAACCACTGTTTTTATTATTTTGCATTCAATGTGAACTACAGTCTGCAGTCTGCTTGTTAAAACTCAGTGGTGGAATAGCAACAGAAGATGTACAACCAATACTTGCACGTTCCAGCCAATTAAATTATTGAAGAATATCATCTGGCTGCCATGCACCAGATTTTTGTCATAAAATAATGGAGTGATTACTTTATATCAAATATACAATCCCTTTACACCATAATCATTTTAAACCTTGACAAATGTTCCAGCCTTTATTAATCTGAAAGATAACAGGACCGCCGCAGGATAACAGGACCGCCGCAGGATAACAGGACCGCCAAAGGACCACTATAGGATACCACGGAACAAGGGAACACGGGAACACCACGCAACATGGGAACTCGGAGGCATCTGGAAACGCTCAGTAAGGCTTTCTCCTCAGAAGAATGAGCTGAAGATCAGGCAGGGGATGCTGGGAGTAGCCAGGTTATATAGCCGAGCCAGGAATGCCAGCACCAATAAAGAGGACGCTGGCCCTTTAAATTCTTGAAGAGTCGCGCGCACGCCGTAGCAGCGGAAGCGCGCGGCCGGGACGGAAGGAGGTGCGCGGACCACATGCCGGACCCGAGCGGAGCCAGGAGCCTGGAGAGGTGAGTGAAACGAGGGGGAGCAGGGCAGGACAGCGGAGCACGGGAACCAGACAGGGGGCTGTGTGGCATAGCAGGACATGGGTGTCACCAGTGACACCCTTTGTTTGCGTTTTGGTTCTTTTCCTGGTTATGCTCCCTCTTGCTTTGTGTCATGTGCCATTCCTGACTAATTATGATGATGAAACGTCAACTGGTGAACATTGGTGCAATCTCTGACTATGGGCTACCGCTCATGAATCTTTCTAAAGCAAAGTCCTCACCTTGATGGGGTGGTTTAAACTGAACATTAGGAACATTAGGAATGTACCTGCACTGTTGTCTTGCCATTCTTGAATCCATTGAAACTTATTGGGAATGTTCTCATGCTATATTTAAAGCAGAAGGCATCCCTGGTTATTTAGGGTGCTTCCATTTACTTAAATGGAAAGGCCATGATCCCACTTCATGCAAGTAGCAAGGTCAATACTCAAGGAAACCATACTTACTTTAGACCTCTAGGACAGGATCTTATTGTGCCTTGTATAAACCATGCATAGTAGTATAGAAAATTTTTCTTCTTCTTATAGAGTTATAAAGAGATTCACTAACGCTCCATATTCTTTTGATTTTGGATTTTTTTTGTGTGTGTGTGTTGGTTTCACATGGAATTGAACAGAGACAAATTAAAGTTTGCTTCTTTGTATTTTGTATTACAGAACACCATTCTATAGTGACACTATATTTGTTTATGTAGAGGGTCTGCAATATGATAGATTCTATATATTATCTGTTAAACTACACAAATCATCCTCAGTCAAATCAAATAATATAATAATGTTCTAATTGAATGTTTTGTCTTCTGTCAGTCTTCTTATAAAAGGAGAACACAAACAGTGAAATTAGCACATGTAAGGGAAAATAAGAATGCTGAGAACATTACAATAATAATCTACTCAGGGTAAAGAACAAGTTATATAAATGTGCAGAATCAAAGAAAGACTTCAATCAGACTTGGCTTATCTTAAATATGCACATGCAATTATAAAACAGCCTACAAGACTCAGTTTAATGCATAAAACATAGGCTACAAATAAATAGAACAGCTAGATTTTCCAGAGTAGCTCCATCTTCCTCCACTTGAAATAATTAACAGAAGAACAAAGGTTGTAAATCAAAATAGTTGTTCTTATTTTCATATTTGTTACTTTTGTATAGAGAAATACATGGAATGTTATTTTTGTTTCAAGAGATTTTAGCTGAAAAAATGAGAATAATGTAGAACTGTCACTCCCTCTATTTTTATTTGAATATTATGAAATGATTATCCCCATGGTGCGCTTTTTAATATGTAGATCTGAAATGGAGTATTGTGAATGTATATATAGGGTAGAGTTTTCAGGTGAGAATTTTCCAATTGGCAGCTAGTATTAATGAAAGAAACAACCAACCATGTGGTAGCAATTTTAAAGTTTGCTTTCAAGCTATTCATAATTTATTTGACTGGGTATAATCGAAGTATAATAAATATATGCTTCAATGGGACACGTGAAAAAATACATTTTCTACCTGCAGTTTCAGCATACTAACAGAGACCTGCAGCGTTCAGAGCAAGACACTGCAATGAAGAGGTAAAGGGAGGTGAGTATGGCTCATATTTTTAAATTACCTAACCCTCTGCCTCTGCCTATATCTTTGTTCTTCATGGAAAACCCTAATATGGTCTACCACATCTTGGAAGTGCCTTTGGAATTAGGGTTCCCATCACCTATTTGTCTGTCAAGGGGGTCATTGGCTAACAGATGGCCGTTCCTCATTTAAATGGAAGTTAGAGAAACACTATTTTGCAGCACTCCACCAGTGTTTAGGCCTCATGCACACTTATGTTGTTTCCTCAAGTGAGGTTTTTGTCTCATGGCTGCATGTATTTCTATGGTCTCTGCCTAGGGCCCCTGAGAAAAAAAAAACTATTCTTGGCCATATTTGCGGCTTCGCTCGCCCATAGAAGTCTATGGGGCTGTGAAAAATGCAGTGCCTCAGCTGTGTCTCATCCACCTTTGCAGTTGGTTGCTAGGTAACAGCCTTCCATTTTTTTGTAATCTGCAAAAAACACACAGGGGCCACTTCCCTGGAGACACAGAGAAATTATTGTTGACACGTGGTCCACAAAAACAGCCAATAGAGACATATTTTGCGCCCATAGGAAAATCATGTTTTTGTGCAGGAGGCTGTAGGCTAACTGCACAAGATGTGTTTTTTTTATACAGGACGTAAAGTGTCATTTTTTGTGTTTTGTATGTGTTCAGTCTGAAATCAGTAACTTATCCTTATGATCAGATACACGTTCCATTTGCCATCTGTAAGCCATCCGTTTTTGCAGATCTGCAAAAATTAAAGAAAGGCTGGTTAATTATGTAACTGGCAAAATGTAAGCCATGGGTCATATGGTATTTCCTAGCAACTGAAGTTTGCACATGGATTACACATGCTTCACAACTGTGCTGTCCATTTTCTATGGATTTCAATTCATTTCAATAGGACTGGATCTGATGAGAAAATGTCCAGGAATAGGAAACTCATATCTGAAACTGCATCCAAAGAAAAATAAGGGGGTAGTAACAACGATCAGTGGGCAAGAGTTCATTAACAACTATGTGGATGTATGTCAAAGGTGCAACATACCGTATATACTCGAGTATAAGCCGACCCGAGTATAAGCCGAGACCCCTAATTTTACCACCAAAAACTGGGAAAAACTACTGACTCGGGTATAAACCAAGGGTGGGAATACAGCAAGCCCCTAGTAGTATACAGAAAGCCCCTAGTAGTATATAGCAAGCCCCTAGTAGTATACAGCAGCCCCTAGTAGTATACAGCAAGCCCCTAGTAGTATACAGCAGCCCCTAGTAGTATACAGCAAGCCCCTAGTAGTATACAGCAAGCCCCTAGTAGTATACAGCAGCCCCTAGTAGTATAAAGCCTGCCCCCACGTAGTATACAGCAGCCCCTAGTGTTATACAGCAGCCTGCCCCCACGGCCCTTAAAAAAAATAAACTTATATACTCACCCTCTGATGTCGGCGCGGCTTACCGATGTCCCCGATGTCAGCGCGTCCTGTCTTCTTTCTTCTCCGTGGCTCCTCTTCTTTCTTCCGGTATGGACGCGTCCATACCGGAAGAAAGAAGAAGAGCCGCGGAGAAGAAAGAAGACGGAACACGCTGACATCGGGGACATCGGGGAGCCGCGCCGACATCGGGGAGCCGCGCTGACATCGGAGGGTGAGTATTTAAGTTTATTTTTTTAAGTGGGTAATATTTCTTTTTACTAGACTCGTGTATAAGCTGAGGGGACGTTTTTCAGCACATTTTTTGTGCTGAAAAACTCGGCTAATACACGGGTATATACGGTATGTCCTAAAAATCACGTCACCTGCAGGTAGCCTAAGACAGTTCACAATTGGAAAATTAGCACTCCAGCTTTCCCTTGATAATACAGAGAATTTTCTCACCCGTCAAGTGGTTTTACTATGAAAACCCAACTCAAGTCTGTTTTCAAAGCTGTTTAGAAGAGGTAAAGAAAAAAGAAAAAATGTACAAAATGAGCAAATATGTTTTTTGGTACATAGATTAAGAATGGATCTGTCATTTTTCAGGAGCTGCAGTAAAGCTGAAAAGATTCAGAGAAATCTTGTAAAATAAGGGCTTTGCACTGTTTTACTGAGCTGAAAGCAGCATGTGTGAAGCATCTGCCCACTCACATGACTAAGATAGGTACTGGCAGGGGAGCTTGCCCTTATTGGCTTACAGGCTGACAGGCTGCCTCTATGAGCCAAACAGTGTGAACTAAAGAAAGGAGAAGCCTGCAAACACTTTTGAAATTACCATTATGGGGCAGATTTATCAAGTTTCTGAAAGTCAGAATAACCAATCACACAGCTCAGCTTTGATTTTACCAGTGCTCATGAATATTTTAAAGAGGATCTGTGATTGGTTGCCATGGGCAACTAGAAATATTCTGACTTTCAGACACTTAATAAATCTGCCCCTATATGTTCAGTCTGTGACCCGGAAAGCCGGTTTCTGGATCAGAGCGATTTTTGGTAGTCTCAGCCATCTCATATCTACATGCTGCAATTTACTAGTAGTAAGGCTCAGGGACAGGGAGAGATTAAGGCTAGTAAGGAGAAGAATTAGGTGGTGTAGGGTATGTTTGCTGGAACAGTTCCAAATCCGAAACGTATGGACAAATGCTGCCCAGAACAGAAGTCAAGAGCTGTGAGTGGCAGGCCCCTGCAACGCAGAGTGCACAAATGCTTTTGTTTGTTCATTCCAATTTTTAGGAGTACATTTTTTAAGATTTTTTTTTTCTAGGCATCATCCAAACAGCAAATAAATATGTTCCTCTGCTTCTACGTCCTCCTCTTTTACCTGATTTCAAGATATTTAAGAAGGGTCACAGTACCTTTCCAGTTTAAGATCGTAACTCACGAGTAGGGATAATGTCCTATTGCGATCTTGTTGTCCTGAGGCAGCATTTCCTCAAGGTGTTCGATTGTCTTGTGGCTAGCTCCTGTGTTGTTCCTGGATCTTCTCCACTCACATGACTAAGATAGGTACTGGCAGGGGAGCTTGCCCTTATTGGCTTACAGGCTGACAGGCAGCCTCTATGAGCCAATCAGTGTGAACTTAAGAAAGGAGAAGCCTGCGAACACTTTCCTGGATCTTTTGGCTGGGAAACCCAGCCTCTCTACCTCTAGTTCCGCTTTCTTCCTGTCCCTGCCGGCTCATTACTCAGGATGAAAAGAAGAGTGCACAATAGCACAATATGTTTCAAACATCTTTTAAAATGTTTTATTTTCAATCAGAATACTCACAAATATGAATCACAAGTAACCTGCCAAATGATAAGTAACTACCTCTGTATGTTTAAACTCTGAATTTAATAAGAGACTTCTGGCTTAGTCAGTATATACACTCACCAGCCACTTTATTAGGTACACCGTGCTAGTAACGGGTTGGACCCCCTTTTGCCTTCAGAACTGCCTCAATTCTTCGTGGCATAGATTCAACAAGGTGCTGGAAGCATTCCTCAGAGATTTTGGTCCATATTGACATGATGGCATCACACAGTTGCCGCAGATTTGTCGGCTGCACATCCGTGATGCGAATCTCCCGTTCCACCACATCCCAAAGATGCTCTATTGGATTGAGATCTGGTGACTGTGGAGGCCATTTGAGTACAGTGAACTCATTGTCATGTTCAAGAAACCAGTCTGAGATGATTCCAGCTTTATGACATGGCGCATTATCCTGCTGAAAGTAGCCATCAGATGTTGGGTACATTGTGGTCATAAAGGGATGGACATGGTCAGCAACAATATTCAGGTAGGCTGTGGCGTTGCAACGATGCTCAATTGGTACCAAGGGGCCCAAAGAGTGCCAAGAAAATATTCCCCACACCATGACACCACCACCACCAGCCTGAACTGTTGATACAAGGCAGGATGGATCCATGCTTTCATGTTGTTGACGCCAAATTCTGACCCTACCATCCGAATGTCGCAGCAGAAATCGAGACTCATCAGACCAGGCAACGTTTTTCCAATCTTCTACTGTCCAATTTTGATGAGCTTGTGCAAATTGTAGCCTCAGTTTCCTGTTCTTAGCTGAAAGGAGTGGCACCCGGTGTGGTCTTCTGCTGCTGTAGCCCATCTGCCTCAAAGTTCGATGTACTGTGCATTCAGAGATGCTCTTCTGCCTACCTTGGTTGTAACGGGTGGCGATTTGAGTCACTGTTGCCTTTCTATCAGCTCGAACCAGTGTGCCCATTCTCCTCTGACCTCTGGCATCAACAAGCCATTTCTGCCCACAGAACTGCTGCTCACTGGATGTTTTTTCTTTTTCAGACCATTCTCTGTAAACCCTAGAGATGGTTGTGCGTGAAAATCCCAGTAGATCAGCAGTTTCTGAAATACTCAGACCAGCCCTTCTGGCACCAACAACCATGCCACATTCAAAGGCACTCAAATCACCTTTCTTCCCCATACTGATGCTCGGTTTGAACTGCCGGAGATTGTCTTGACCATGTCTACATACCTAAATGCATTGAGTTGCCGCCATGTAATTGGCTGATTAGAAATTAAGTGTTAAAGAGCAGTTGGTCAGGTGTACCTAATAAAGTGGCCGGTGAGTGTACATTCTACTGTGTTGTGCTGTAATTATGTAATTATTATGTAATGACATTATGTATTATGACTTTTAACCTGTATCTTGATGATTACTCTGCCTCAAAATGTTTTACCTCGCTGCCATGTTGGTTTTGAGCTGGTTGGTATGACTTGGCCCTGTTCTCTGTGTTTTGTCTGTTTGTTTGTTTGTTTGTTTGTTTGTTTGTCTGTCTTCTGTGCACATACCCAAAGTAGGGAATATCATTCAAAAGTCGCTTGCAGTTTAGCACAGGACCAGCAAGTGGCAGAGACATAGGTTGTGGGAAGCTCATGGCTTGCACTTGTTCCGTAATTTTACCTCACCTGAATTCTGCCTGTCCTGACCTTTCTGAAAATTCTCTGTCTTACCTACTGGTTCTTTCATTGAGGCTTTCGGACTTGTCTGGATTTGCTGTCAACTAGAATGAGAATACTCCGAAAATGAGCAACCTGATAATTAAGTCAAAATGCCTTCATGGGATTTACATTGTGTACACCTAAAGTCACAGCTCCCTACCTGTTCCATCTCTCCTGTCATGTTAATGTACTGACCAGCTTTCAGACTGAAGGTCCTCAACTACAATTAACTGACGCAGCATGAATGATCTATTGTTAATAGTTTCTCTATTGTTATTGGAGGAAAACAATGGATACAAACATAATACCTTCCACTTACCATTAATTACCATTGCATTGCAGGAGCACAATGCTTCCATTACCTATAACAGCATAATTTTTTATTTCTGTGTTAGTCAATGGTAACTGAAACTAATGAATGGCTTACTATTTCAATCATTAGTTATTGTAGTTTTTGTTGATCTCCTTTGACGGAAGATAATTAATGATTTGGTGATATGATCCATTGATATAAGACATAGAATCCAATTATTTAAATAGAAAACTAAAGACAAGTGTATTCATAATGGGAAATTATGTAGCGATCAGCCCTCTATGACCCTCTATAGAGTAAGAGGACGCCAGCTGCGTGGGATGGAGCATGCAGTTGCAGGGAGGGAAGGTAGGTAAGTATTATACATGTATTTGTTTGCATGGCTATATACTACGGGGAGCAGGCTGACTATATACTACAGGGGGGGGACTGGCTGACTGTATACTAAAGGGGGGCAGGCTGCCTACATGCTACAGAGGAGCAGAGTGCCTATATACTACAGGGGGGCAGGCTGGCTATGTACTACAGGGGGCAAGACTGCATATGTAGGACAGGGGGCCAGACTGGATATGTCGGACAGGGGGCCAGACTGGATATGTAGGACAGGGGGCCAGACTGGCTAAATACTATGAAGCTGGCTATATACTACAGGGGGAAGGCTGGCTATATACTACAGGGGGCTCTTGCTTACTTTTACTCCTGCTCCTTTACCATAGTAATGATGTGTAACTGCCATCACTGCACATTACCTCACTGAAAATATGTCTCCCCACAACACTGGTCATACTGGATGCACTGGTCTGCTCTGCTCAGAAAAAAATCAACAGAGTGATTAAAGGGCAGTAAAATTTATTCTCTATTACACTGTGTTAACAGCATTTTTCTGCTAAGGGAAGCACAATTATAAATAACAACTAATTATGTTTTAGCTTATATTTTAAGGACCCATTATGCTTATTCCTGGAATACCCCTTTAAGACATTACATACTTACTGAAACCAAGAGGCTGCAGGGGCAGCCCCTGTAAAACAAACCCATACCATTATCCCTTTTAACCAAACTTTGGAATTGACAAGGTACACTCAGGCAGATAAACATTTCCTGGCTGTTACTGAAAACAGAAGTATCCATCAGCTAAAGGGAAAACTGTGAATCATCTCTCAACAGAACATTATCTGAATCCTAATGCAGAGACATGCTTTACACCATTCTTTATGAAACCTCGTATTGGGTTATCAATGTAAGGCCTGCATGAAGATGCTAAATTATAGGAAGCACATGCAGTGGAGTGCTTTATAGCAGTATCATTTCAAACCCAATCTTCTTCAATAAAAACCGTGTTCAATGAACTGACCACCCTTTATAAAGAACATATACGTCCTGGTGGGAACTTCACAGTCTAGAGATCTATATAGCAAACAAGATCGTCCCTAGGGCGTCTAAGGGTACCCCTACTTCCAGCTAATCATGTCAAAACAGCAAACATCAAAGAGAGGTTGGAGAGAGAGGCAACAGAAAGTTCCTTTAGATTAATGCACATTCTAGCTGAGGAAGAAAAAGTCCAGCTAGACAGGCTTTCACCACAACTTAATGCTGCTATTGAAAAGGTGAGGAGCTTCACATCAGATCCCAGCTTTACTAAATACACCTCCCATATAAAGGAACGTAAACACATGCAATATATAAGGGACACTCAAGATTTCAGGGATAAAAAAGTATACAAAGTCCTTCAGAAAAAATTCAAGAAAATACTGGATACAGACATCAGTTCAACAGAGGCAGAAGTCTCTGATGTTGAAAGCAGTATCATACCTAGTGGAACTGGCCAAAACAGACAAAGAGGAGGAAGAAACAGAGGCAGAGGCAGAGGTAAAGGTTAAAGAGGAAATTTTTGAGATTGTCCCCTTGGCCCACCAGCATACCCCTTGAGAGGCAGACAAACTCAGAGCCAAGAAGAACAAAAAACCTCCAAGTGGGTTTCTGCGACTTGGAATCTCTTTTTGCTGAAGCAAGCAGAGAAGAAGGGAAGGGTCCATTTACTGAGCTCAAGTTAAAAAGTACAAAAGCTCCCCCGATAGGAGACTATGCAGAGATTGATCTATTCGTAGACCTTGTAACTAAGAACCTGAAGAAGCTTATCCAAAAAAACTGTCAACATAGGAATTTCAACAAAGAAGATACGGAAGCCATAAATTCCTTGCATAGTGATCCCACCCTTGTCATAAAACCATCAGACAAGGGTGGGAACACAGTATGCATGGACAGAGAAACATATGAAGATATATGTCTATCCATTCTCGGGGAGGTTTGGATTTAAAGATGATTTAAAAATCATTTTGGAAACAGCTTTGGCATGAAAACTCATCTCAGAGGCAGAAAATAAATTCATGCTCCCTAAATATCCTCAAATTGCGGTCTTTTATTCCATCCCAAAAGTACATACGGGGTATCAGCCCCTTAGGGGCAGACCGATAGTATCGGGCATGAATAATCTGACACAAAATGCCAGCTGTTATCTGGATAAATTGCTGAGGCCCTTCGTGTTGTCCCTCCCATTTTATATGAGGGACATTATGGAGGTGATCAAGAAATTGGAAGGACTTCAGATTGACGCAAGCCACTACCTAGCTAGCCTAGATGTGGAGGCCCTGTACTCTTCAATCCCACATGTCAAGGGGATCGAGGCAGTAGGCTTCTTCTAACAGGTAAGGGGGAAGCAGTGCTATCAACATAACAAGTTCCTTATGGACCTCCTCCCATAAGTCTTCAGCCATAACTACTTCCTCTTCGGAGACGCCTTCTTCCACCAATGCCAAGGTACAGCGATGGGGACACCTTGTGCGCCCACCTACGCAAACCTGTACCTCAGCTGGTGGGAGGACAGGGTGGTCTGCGGAGAGGAGATGAGTGAGTGGACAGAACATGTCCCGTTATGGCTGAGGTACATAGATGATGTGCTGCTAATCTGGACATCAACACTAGAGGAATTCAAGAGATTTTTGACAAAACTAAACTGCAACTATCTGAGCCTGCGTTTTATGTCTGAAATCCAGGACCACAAGATAGCCATTTTGGACTTGGAGATCAGCAAAACTGCAGAGGGCCAAATAGCTAAAACAGTATATAAAAAGACCACTGCTACCAACAGCCTATTACAATGGGACAGTTGTCATCCATACCCTTTAAAAAAGGGGATCCCAAAGGGGCAGTTCCTCCGTATGAGAAGAAACTGCAGAAGGTTTTAGAGAAATCAGAAAAAAGTCCAATGAGCTCCATGATCGCTTCGCACAATGAGGATTCCCATCTCAAATCTTGAACAAATCGTATCAGCAAGCCTGTATAACAGACAGAGGTTCCTTACTTACACCAAAAGAGAAAGACAGAAATACCGAACAAACAACTCAAATCATTGGCACATATAATGGTAACAACAAAGAGATCAGAGGCATCATGAGCAACTTTTGGGACATCATGTTGCATGATAAGGAAACCGAAATGAGACATACCCTAGTTAAACATGCCTTTTTAAGCCCCCTGATGAGTTTATGGCAGAAACTAAACATGTTTGGTCCTAGGGTCTCTTGTAGGTGTTGATGGCAGAAGTTAGCTTTGATATAGTCAGCACAGATCAGCAATTCAATGATCAGATAGCTTAGCCAGGAGGAAGCAGGTATAGGGTTAATAATATGCTTACAGCTTAACAATCCAGCGTTAGTGCTTACTCGCTAAACTGTGATAGGAGTAACAACATATAGCTACAGCTAGCTCATATTAGCTTGACAGCAGTGGCCAATATAGCTACAGATAGCCTGTAATAAAAAAGGACCCTTCAGCTACTCCAATCAGATAGCTTAGCCAGGAGGAGGCGTGTATAGGGTTAATACCAAGCTTACAGCTTAACAATCCAGCGTTACTGCTTACTCTCTAAACTGTGATAGCAATGACAAATTCAGCTATAGCTATCTTATAATAGTTTGACAGTAGTGGCCACAGAAAGTCTGTAATAAAAAAAGAACCCTTCAGCTACTCCAACAAGGGCAATAGCATAGATCCATAAGTAGCTGACTTTGCTTAGTGACACTGCTTGATCACCTAATGGTGGTGAGATAAAGCATAGTCACACCACATCAGTTATTAAAATTTTAAGCCTCTTTTATTTATGAGTTGCATGCAATAATGCAGCATTTTGAGGAGGGTTAACCCTTATCACCGACACTAGTTTTCAGCTCAATGACCAGACTCGATTTTTCAAATCTGACATGTCTCATGATAATTGGTTATAACTTCGGAACGCTTTAACATATCCGGGAGATTTTGAGAATGTTTTCTCGTGATACATTGTACTTCATGTTAGTTATAAAATTTAAGTGATAAGTTTTGCTCACCAGGGGGGTCCGATCCACGGGGGACACACTTGAACGCCACGGTCAAGCATGAAAGGGGTTAAACACCCAGGATCGGAGTTTTTCCGATCCCGGGTGTTAGTGCCGGGTCTGGGCTGTGATATCACAGCCTGACACCGGCACCAGCAAGACCCGGTGTCCCGAAATCTTCTTCTGACGCGCCGCCGTAGAAAGGCGTACACGTCAGAAGAAGTACCCTTAATGACCGCCGTAAAAAGCCGATGCGGCGGTCATTAAGGGGTTAAACAGCACATAATGCTTATGTACTTACAATTACATTTATGTTGTTTGTCTGTCATCATAGCCCTGTTTATTAATTTTATATGTGTAAAATAAATGCTTCATTTTAATTTCCAATAAAAATACCTCCATTTACAATAAACCCATACCATTATCCATTTTTATCAAACTTTGCAATTGACAAGGTACACTCAGGCAGATAAACATTTCCTGGCTGTCACTGAAAACAGAAGTATCCATCAGCTAAAGGGAAAACTGTGAATCATCTCTCAACAGAACATTATCTGAATCCTAATGCAGAGACATGCTTTACACCATTCTTTATGAAACCTCGTATTGGGTTATCAATGTAAGGCCTGCATGAAGCTTCTAAATTATAGGAAACACATGCAATGGAGTGCCTTGTGCATAGTTTTTGGTTCAAATTCTGCAGTAATAGAGTCAGATAGCTTTTTTAATGCAAAATGTCTGCACAGAAAATGTATGTGGTCATGGAATATCTAGAAAGAAAGATGTTTCACAAACTGACTTGTTGCTATGATGGCATCCTTTCTGCAAGCTCTTTCAAAAATGTTAGTAAAGACAGACTGTTTTCTTAGCTGCTGGATTTTATACATCTGCTGCAATGAGAAGGAAAGAAACACATGGATATACATGTTAATAATTGTGTTCTTTTGTCCAAATAGCATATCTATTTAAAGGAAATCTACCAAAATAACACATGATAAACCAGGGACACTTACTCATAGACCCAGGCACTGTGATTGTGTTAATTTTCTTATATTTGTAATCCACGCCCTCCTTTCTTCTAATGTTAAATTATGCAAATGAGGCTGATGGGCTCCCCGGGGTGTTAGTAGAGCCCCTCTATGCTGCATACTCACAGGCTGTTACAGTGTGCAAGGCATACTTCCCCCCTCCTACCTTTTGCTGAATCTTCCTCTGCTGCACTTGGATTATATAAGAAAAGGGAGGGGGAAGTGCTGAGGGAGCAGAGGGGAGGGAGAGACAATCTTACAGACTCCAGACTCCTTCTGCTCAGGCAATAAAATCATCCCATAGCACTTTCAGCTCATTAGGTCTATTTGTTCTCTATCTGCTCTCAAACAGAACGATCAATAATAGGAATAAAATGTCTGAGTTTGCTACATCATGATATGTAATCACAACATATGATGTTCTAAATCTGTTCTAGGTAGATATGACAATCACTATACCATTACAAATTAGTTCTATTATTTGTTGTTTATTCAGATAATTACTTGTCACATAAATATGAGTAAAACATTGAAAAGTCACTTTTCCAGTATTTTATCTGTATAGAGCGATTCAAGGCAAAGGCCTTATTGGTGACCTGCATAATACAATAATTATTGACTTACAGGTTAATAAGGAGGAGATGGCTCTAATCAGTTGCTCACCGGCTGTGAGAAAAACAAGACTTCTAACATGCTCTAAAAACCGCTGGTAGGTAAGAAACCAGCAGCAGAAACTAGCCACTTACAATTATTAATTTGATCAATTATTTATTCCACCATTTATTTGAACTACTGTATGTAAACTGCTTGATTTTGCTGTGAACCACAAAGAGAAAACATTGCAATATTTATTTTTTTCACTTTTGATAATGCCCATCTGCAGTAAAACTCTTTTTGTTCACCTTTTCTTATAATTTAAAGGGTCATTTTTCAGTGTGACAGGTTCCAGTAGGCTAATGTTTGCTCATTCTAAAAAAGCTTAAAGTCCAGAGTAATATAGTTGTTTTATAATCTTATATTGTACCTTTCCTGGCTCTCTGCCAGAAGCCTCCTGTTAGTCCCGGGTGGAGGGAGGAGTTTAAAATTCAACTGTTGCTGCATGGAAAAGAGAAGGATCATCCCACCTCCTCTGCCGCACGCTGGTGGGTGCTTGCCCTTGCTACGGCAACTCACTAGTAAGCACACCGCTTACTAACCATCCGGAGTACGACACACATGTGCAACGAGAAGTGAAGACGCATTGCTCTGTCCTCACTTTTCTTGCACATGACACGAAGCCAGAGCTCACCGCAAGTATGAAGAATGCTTGCAGCGTGAACTGATAAAAGCGAAGGGAGCAAGGGGAGAGACAGAGGGATGGGGTAGAAGGAAGAACTGATGTAGCAAGAGTTCCTGAATTTTGAACTACTCATCCTCCCCCTTCCTTCCTCCGAGGACTCGCTTGAAGCTGCTGGCAGGGAGCCAGGTAAGGTACAGATAAAAAAAGACAAATTATTGTGGACTTTGAAAAAAAACATTTAATAATTTTGTTTTCCAAAATCATTAAGAGGAACATATCCCTAGTTACTGAAATGCATAATGATAGTAAAGGATGAAGATATAGTAGAGGAGCTCACTGGCTATCCACTGCAACATGTCATAAACACTCCAGTCTGTAAACACACTTCTCCTCTGGCTTGGATAGTGAAGCACTATATTTACTCCTTTATTTTTAGAAGGCTTATATATACTATCATATAAAATAACAAGTTATAACATTTATCTACTACATACATTTATAATGATCTGAAATTGACCACAGAAGAAAATCACTGTAAAGTGGCTGTCAAGTGTCCTGATATACAGTAAATGAGAAAGTATAGCTTTGAAATTGAGCTTGGCTTTATGTGAATTGTTATCTGAAGCCAGCTGCCTCCTTTCTCCCGGGACTCAATACTATTTGTGTGCTTCATAGACCTATAATTGGAAAGCAGTGTTAACAAGTTATCTGTAGGACAGTTCGGGAGTGCTGTGGCCGGAGAAGAACAGTAGGAACAAGATGGTTTTACTAGAGATTACAGTTTAAATGGATTTTGACAAGAAAAGCAAGCCCATGTCTGACATGATTTCAAGAGAGAAAGGAATGGTAAGTCTGAACAAAACAGCTGTAGAAACGTATAAAGTGCATGCTGTTGGGAGTTGGGACTGTTTATTTTGCTCCAGTTGCAGTCACCTGCTGGTAAACTGGACTTTTCACAAGCAAGAAACTGGCAGGCTGTGTTTTATTCCTCAGTATTTATATGCATAAAAGATCACGTTTTTTGCTGAGAATTGGGAGTTCTGCCCTGTTTATATTTTTATGTACTTATTTATATACACACGCACAAATATTAACTTTGGTTTCTAAAAGTTCTTCATCTGTAAGCTGTACTTTAAAGGGACAAATAATAAGTCCTTTATCTTTTGATACTTTTCCAGCAGCATTTCTGTCATCATCGGTCCTATCTTTTCCAGTGCACACCCCACCTATCTCATGTTGTTCTTTATGTTCCCTTCTAAACTTTAGATGTCATATTTATAGCTTGTGAGAGCTCTGCTCTGATAGGAACTATTTTACTTCAAGTCTGGCTGTTTGTTTTATTACATATTATGAGACCATCGACTAAGTGATTTCTTTCACCTTTCAACAGTATGTGAATTACATGAATTTACTACAAATTTGTTCTGTACATTTAATATTGTTACCATTACAATATGGCTGTTGGTTAATGTTATTAGAATATATACCATACTAATTAGTTCTGTCTCTTTGTTCTCGCATGCACAAATTTTTAGGGCAAATTCAGAGAAGCATATTTTTGGATCATGAACTGCTCATTGACAGTACAACTATATTTTGCTCATTGTACCACAGCATGTGCAAAATTAACACAGCATTCACTTTTTTTAGCCAGTTTAATGGACAACACGGGTTTGGAGATCATGGAGGCAATTGTGCTCATAAAAATGTGTTAACCCAAAGTTTTCCACAACCTTTGACTTTCCATCTACAAAAAACAAAACAAAAAGAGGGTAGGGCAGGATACCCAGAGAGCATTAGCGAACAAGAGGGCTGGTAAGATATCCCCAGTTTACCCACTGGTTGTCACTGTAAGCCTGCGAGGATGCAGATGGAGATTTTACTATAGAGAGTTGCTGAAAGATGATTCAAGAGTATGAGTTGTGAGGTAAGGGGCAACACAGTGTAATGAGACTGTTAGATTGAGTGTTAGACAGTGAAATGTAGTGGAGAACGGTGTCATTTTAACTAGCTGGGCTACATGCACCAAGAGCCGGATCAAAAGGGGGCTCCTGGGGCACGAGCCCCGGGGCCCCCACCACTTCACATTTAAAAGGTTCCCCCACCAAATTGGGGCAATTCGGGCGATCGCATGATTGCCTGAATCGCCAGCAATATATTCGGCGCTGGGCTCCCCGGGCCGCGGGCCAAATCCCGCCGATGTTTCTGCCTTTAGTCTATGGCAGAGCGAGGGAACGATAAGTTCCCTGCTCTGCCATAGATGATCCAATGTAAATAAAGATGGCGGTGCCCTGCCGCTGGGTCACGTCGCAGAGTGTGACGTCACAGCTTCTGACGTCACCGCGGCGCGACTCATGGCGCGGGCTGTAGCAGGGCGCTGCCATCTTTTTTTTACATCCGATCTCCTCCCTGACAACTCGAGGGAGGAGGAAGACAGCGCGCATCGTGGGAACGATGGAGAGTGACTACAATTTTAGTATTATATCTAGAACTGTATATGGTTATTATTGGGGGGGGTTGTATATATTTATTATGTGGGGGGTGTATAGCAATAGGAATCTGTATATAGTTGTTATAGGGGGGTGTATATAGCTATTATAGGGGGTGTATATAGTTATTATAGGAACACTGTAAATAGATATTATAGGAGGGTTTATATAGTTATTATGGGGGGTATATATAGTTATTATAGGGGCATTGTATATAGTTGTTATAGGGGGGTGTATATAGTTATTATAGGGGCACTGAATATAGTTGTTATAGGGGCACTGTATATAGTTATTATAGGGGGGTGTATACAGTTATAGGGGTGTGTATATAGTTATTATAGGTTTCTGTTTATAGTTATAGAGGGACTGTATATAGTTATTATAGGGGGTGTATATAGTTATTATAGGGGGGTGTATATAGTTATTATAGGGGCACTGTATATAGTTATTATAGGGGTGTATATAGTTATTATAGGGGTGTATATAGTTATTATAGGGGTCTGTATATAGTTATTATAGAGGGACTGTATAAAGATATAATAGGGGGTGTATATTGTAATTGGGGTGTATATAGTTATTATAGGGGGGTTATATAGTTATTATGGGGGGTATATATAGTTATTATAGGGGCACTGTATATAATAATTACTGGGAGCTGTATATAGTGATTGCTGGGGGAGCTGTATATAGTGATTGCTGGGGAGTCTGTATATAGTGATTGCTGGGGGAGCTGTATACAGTGGTTGCTGGGGGAGCTGTAAATAGTGGTTGCTGGGGGAGCTGGAAACAGTGGTTGCTGGGGGAGCTGTGTACAGTGATTGCTGGGGGAGCTGTATACAGCAGTTGCTGAGGGAGCTGTATACAGCGGTTGCTGAGGGAGCTGTATACAGCAATTGCTGGGGGGGCTGTATACAGCGGTTACTGGGGGAGCTGTATACAATGATTGCTGGGGGAGTTGTATACAAAGATTGCTGGGGGAGCTGTATACAGTGATTGCTGGGGTGGCTGTATATAGCGATTGCTGGGGTGGCTGTATATAGCGATTGCTGAGGGAGCTGTATATAGCGATTGCTGGGGGAGCTGTATACAGTGATTGCTGAGGAAGCTGTATACAGTGATTGCTGGGGGAGCTGTATACAGTGATTGCTGGGGGTGCTGTATACAAAGGTTGCTGAGGAAGCTGTATACAGAGATTGCTGGGGGGGCTGTATACAGCGGTTACTGGGGGAGCTGTATACAAAGATTGCTGGGGGAGCTGTATACAAAGATTGCTAGGGGAGCTGTATACAAAGATTGCTGGGGGAGCTGTATACAGTGATTGCTGGGGGAGCTGTATATAGTGATTGATGGGGGAGCTGTATATAGCGATTGCTGGGGTGGCTGTATATAGCGATTGCTGAGGGAGCTGTATATAGCGATTACTGGGGGAGCTGTATACAGTGATTGCTTGGGGAGCTGTTTACAGTGATTGCTGAGGAAGCTGTATACAGTGATTGCTGGAGGAGCTGTATACATTGATTGCTGGGGGAGCTGTAAACAAAGATTGCTGGGGGAGCTGTATACAGCGATTGCTGGAAGGGCTGTATACAGCGGTTACTGGGGGAGCTGTATACAAAGATTGCTGGGGGAGCTGTATACAGTGATTGCTGGGGTGGCTGTATAAAGCGATTGCTGGGGTGGCTGTATAAAGCGATTGCTGGGGTGGCTGTATATAGCGATTGCTGGGGGAGCTGTATACAGTGATTGCTGGGGTGGCTGTATACAGTGATTGCTGGGGTGGCTGTATATAGCGATTGCTGAGGGAGCTGTATATAGCAATTGCTGGGGGAGCTGTATACAGTGATTGCTGGGGGAGCTGTATACAGTGATTTCTGAGGGAGCTGTATACAGTGATTTCTGGGGGAGCTGTATATAGTGATTGCTGGGTGAGCTGTATACAGTGATTGCTGGGGGAGCTGTGTACAGTGATTGCTGGAGGAGCTGTATATAGTGATTGCTGGGTAGGCTGTATATAGTGATTGCTGGGGGAGCTGTATATAGTGGTTGCTGGAGGAGCTGTATATAGTGATGGCTGGAGGAGCTGTATACAGTGGTTGCTGGGGGAGCTGTAAACAGGGGTTGCTGGGGGAGCTGTATATAGTGGTTGCTGGAGGAGCTGTATATAGTGATTGCTGGGGGAGCTGTATACAGTGATTGCTGGGAAGGCTGTATATAGTGGTTTCGGGGGGAGCTGTATACAGTGATTACTGGGGGAGCTGTATACAGTGATTGCTGGGGGAGCTGTATACAGTGATTGCTGGGGGAGCTGTATACAGTGATTGCTGGTGGAGCTGTATACAGTGATTGCTGGGGGAGCTGTATACAGTGATTTCTGGGGGAGCTGTATATAGTGATTGCTGGGGAGTCTGTATATAGTGATTGCTGGGGGAGCTGTATACAGTGGTTGCTGAGGGAGCTGTAAACAGTGGTTGCTGGGGGAGCTGGAAACAGTGGTTGCTGGGGGAGCTGTATATAGTGATTAATGGAGGAGCTGTATATAGTGATAGCTTGGGGAGCTGTATATAGTGATTGCTGGAGGAGCTGTATATAGTGATTGCTGGGGAGGCTGTATATAGTGGTTGCTGGTGGAGCTGTATACAGTGATTACTGGTGGAGCTGTATACAGTAATTGCTGGGGGAGCTGTATATAGTGATTGCTGGGGGAGCTGTATATAGTGATTGCTGGAGGAGCTGTATATAGTGATTGCTGGAGGAGCTGTATACAGTGATTGCTGGGGGTACTGTATATAGTGATTGCTGGGGGAGCTGTATACAGTGATTGCTGGGGGAGCTGAATATAGTGATTGTTGGGGGAGCTGTATATAGTGATTGCTGGAGGAACTGTATATAGTGATTGCTGGTGGAGCTGTATACAGTGATTGCTGGGGGATCTGTATATGGTGATTGCTGGGGGAGCTGTATATATTGATTGCTGGTGGAGCTGTATACAGTAATTGCTAGGGGAGCTGTATACAGTGATTTCTGGAGGAGCTGTATATAGTGATTGCTGGGGAGTCTGTATATAGTGATTTCTGGGGGAGCTGTATATATTGATTGCTGGGGGAGCTGTATATAGTGATTGCTGGGGGAGCTGTATACAGTGATTGCTGGGGGAGCTGAATTTAGTGATTGCTGGGGGAGCTGTATATAGTGATTGCTGGAGGAGTTGTATATGGTGATTGCTGGGGGAGCTGTATACAGTGATTGCTGGGGGAGCTGTATATATTGATTGCTGTTGGAGCTGTATACAGTGATTGCTGGGGGAGCTGTATACAGTGATTTCTGGAGGAGCTGTATATAGTGATTGCTGGGGAGTCTGTATATAGTGATTGCTGGGGGAGCTGTATATATTGATTGCTGGGGGAGCTGTATATAGTGATTGCTGGGGGAGCTGTATACAGTGATTGCTGGGGGAGCTGAATATAGTGATTGCTGGGGGAGATGTATATAGTGATTGCTGGGGGAGCTGTATATAGTGATTGCTGGAGGAGCTGTATATATTGATTGCTGGGGGAGCTGCATACAGTGATTGCTGGAGGAGCTGTATATAGTGATTGCTGGGGGAGCTGTATACAGTGATTGCTGGGGAGCTGTATATAGTGATTGCTGGGGGACCTGTATATAGTGATTGCTGGGGGAGCTGGATATAGTGATTGCTGGGGGAGCTGTATACAGTGATTGCTGGGGAGCTGTATATAGTGATTGCTGGGGAGCTGTATATAGTGATTGCTGGGGGAGCTGGATATAGTGATTGCTGGAGGAGCTGGATATAGTGATTACTGGGGAGGCTGTATATGGTTATTGCTGGGGGGCGGTATATAGTGATTGCTGTTCCCTGTCTGGACTACATTCAATGGGGGCCTCCACCATGTTTTGCGCCCAGGGGCCCCCACCAACCTTTAACCGGCCCTGCGTGCACCTATCACATTGTGGGTGAGGTTAGAGACCATAGGTAGCTGCAAGGTGGAATGGAAATGTACTGACAAGAGAGACTGAGAAAACTTAAAAGGGCTGTCCACTTTCAGCACATTTCAGTAAATAATTAAACATTTTTGTTTAAAGAAAGGTTATACAAATTTAGTGTATACTTGCTGTATCAATTCATTACAGTTTTCTAGATATCTGCTTGCTGTCATGTCACAGGAAACTTCATTCTTTACTTCCTGTAGATAAACACCGGTCCATGGTCATGTGATGTCACACTGGTGTACGGCTCGTTATAACACACAGCTCAGATTACTCTCTGTGATATAACAGGTACACCTGTGTTATATCACATCACCATGGACCCGTGTTTATCTACTGGAAGTAAAGAATAAAGCTTCCTGTTGCATGACAGCAAGCGGATATTTAGAAAACTGCAAAGAATAGATAGAGAAAGTATATTGGGAAATTGTATAACCTTTCATTACACAAACAATATCAATTATTTGCTGGAATGTGCTTAAAGTGAATGCCTTTCGGTATGAACCTTGAGCAGGTGGTTAGAACTGCCATTATTATAATTGAGACCACAACTATGTAGAATTATTGAAGACTGTGGGGGAATCCATTAAGACTGACATTTTAAAAGGCAGGATTTATTAAGAGGCCCCAGTCTTTTTGTAGATATAGAAGTGATATGCAGAATGCCAGTGATCCAGAAGTGAGCTCTTGCCGAAATTTTAACTATCGATTATGGTAAATATGGCCAAAGTCTTGTGCAGGACAGAAATTCACAGAAACTGATTGTATTGGGGCTTATTTCATGCCTTACAAGGCATAGTAGATCTTTCCTTGTGTCTCCACAGAATCAGTGGTATGCATGTATGTGCCTCTATACGGCAAATGTTAAACTGTTACATAGGTGAACAAATAAAAGTGATTTGTAACTGTCTGCCCACTGAGAATAGTTCTGCAAAGGAAATTCAAAAACAGCTGTGCATTTGCTTCTTCAATTTCCACATAGCCATCCATTTTGTGGACCCTATTACTGTGTCATTGTGTGACTTTTATTATTTATAAGTCCAGAAACCCTTTACATAAATTTTTGCTCTCTGTATGTATAAAAACATGAAATATTTACTAAATCACAAAACCAGAGACAGGACGCGATGATCCTGAAACATTAAATGTACATTGGAAAGCAATCATCCTGGTTTCTGTGACAATGTATCATGTCATTACACTACACATTTGAGTCCTAATAAAATACGTCAGCTCCCCAAGTCCAACATAATTGATGGCCTTGAATCAGTAAATAATCTGTGCTTGAAATGAGATAAGAAATATTTAGGCCATTGTATTCTATCACGGAAGCCCCAAAGAAATAGCTTTGCGAGGTATTTACTGAGAATAGCACATTGTATCTATTGTCAATCTGGAATATACTGCCAACAGAGTGAATAGATTTTTGTTGTAAAATATAAAAAATAATTGAAAATTGAAAACTCATTTTCCTGTAGAAAGTGCAAGGAGAAGGTACAAAACACCTGGTGCAAAAATACAGTTACACCAAGCACCACAACAAGAAAAAAATACATAGTAACCCCTTACCGACATGTGATGTAGTATTACGTGATGTAGTATTACGTCACGCGTTGGCTGCAAGTGAATGTAGAGGGCTCACGGGCTGAGCCCTCTCCATAGCCGGTAAAAGTTTGCTGTCAGGTATCGCCACGTCACAAAATGCCCAATCAAAATATAACATTTTTTCACAGCGTTTAACCCTGTAACTGAAAATAACGCCCAAAGTCAAAAATGGCACATTTTTGCCATTTTGAAAATATAAAAAATTCTATAAAATGTAATCAAAAGGCCATGTAGTACATGTAGTACAAGTGTGATACACCTTACAGTTGATCATTGCAGCCTTGGACTGAATATAGTAAATTTCAAGCATCCAGAAAGGTTCACCAAAGGTCAAAGTGCGCAAAGAGATCTGTTTGTCACTAGGTCAGTTGGTCTTAAGTTGGGGAGCAGCTGTATAATACTTATATCCTTTTGATTCCAGCTGAAGTGCTTTAATTATACGTATAGGATGAGGAACCTGATTTAAAGGTTACTATAGGAACTAATCCATTTTATTATATTCTTGCATCAGAATTGCTGTGTTCTTAAATTAAGCATAACAGGTTTGCATAATACTTGTGCTAAATCTATCTTACATGCAGCACATGAATATAACCAACTCATACCCAATCCAAAATCAAGTCAAAATGATTAACGTCCATGTAAGCAATCACTATTCACAGCTGTATATTGGTGATCCAAAGTGGGAATTTTCTAATGGACTGTTCATATGGACTACTGATCATTTGTAAAGCGGATGTTTTCATGCAAAATTATTCCAAATATGGTCTATGTAATTTTAAGCCACCTTGACACAAATATATCTTTAATTGAATAGTCAAGTAAACCATCCCAGAAAGATAGTTTTTAGGACTTACTTAATCACTTGTCTTGCCATCTAAAGCAAATAAGATACAAAATTGTATCTGACTTAATTTCCACATTTTAGTTATCCTATTCTTTTGCCAAACTATTTTTATCATTGATGTAAAACAAACAAAATGTGATGAATGTCCTACTGCACTATTTACTTTACATTATATCTGTGCTGGAGCTTTCAGCTGAAACAACAAATAGCTGTCAAAAATGAATTAAAAACCTTAATGTTTACAGAGATACTGTAATGTTGGCAATTCTTTCAGGAGAACTGCTAAATTTAAGATGAAAAGGGCTACATAGTAACTTCTTTTTAACCATAGTCATGTTAGAATAAAACATGACATGTTATAACTTTTATTTTATTTTAATTTTATTTATATTCACACTGGTTTGTACATCACATACCTGGAATAAAGGATAGCCAAACATTATACAAATCATGCAATATTATACATCCAATTATGGAGAAAGAAGAAAAAAAAACAAGTAACCAGGAACTTATCTAAACCTGCCGGGAGGGAGAGGAAAGGACAGGCAACAGGAGGTGGGAAAATGGGAGAAAAAAGACCCCCCCCCAGCTCCATCCCTCCCCTTCCCCTCCCTCTCTCTTCCCTGCTCCTGTACTCTTATACTTCTTTCCCCTAACTTCTCCCCCCTCCAATATACCCCCATTAATCTCTGACCAATTTATAATGTAAAAGTTTTTTTTTTTAAGAGCACAGATTCCAGCCTGAGTTTGCAAATTTTTTTTGTATTTATTATCCCCCCATTGCGCATATAAAATTTGCGATCCCTTAGTTTATTCATCCCCCGGATTACGTTCTCTATCGAGGGTATGCCGTTGCTTTTCCATTTGCCCTGCATCTCTAATCTGGCTATGGCACAAAGTCTATAAAAAATACCTTTCTTTCCCCCAGAAAGCACGATATTTTCCCCTAAAATGTTCAAAAGGAATACTTCTGGTGAGGCTAGGAGCTTCTTCTTACACAAGCCTTCGGATAGGCTTATCACTTGTGCCCAAAACTCATTGATAAGTGGGCATTTCCACCAAAGATGAAAAAGGTTGGCCTGTTCGCCCTCTCCAACAAATACTCCAACAAATATTAGGAAGATTGCTATATATATTTGACAACCTAGGTGGAGTTAGGTGCCATTTTAGAGCAATTTTTTAGGAGGCATTCACTGTGATTTAAACAGGTTAGGCTGTTTTGTGTGTCATTTATGGAAGAAGTTCTACTGGAAGCTAAAACACTGGTCTACAGAGCTGTATCTTCTCGGAGATCTAGCTTTATGCAAGTATATTGTCAATTTTATAAAGTATTTAAAAAAAATCAACTAAAAGGAATTCAAAAAAAGAGATCCTTGCTATGCATGCCTAATCACATAGGCTCTGGGGACATGTCAATTTTTGCAAGTCAACAGCAAAAGAAGTTCTCCCCAGGTCCACTTCCCACTTTGACATACAAGTAAATTTTTTATTTGCAGGGCTGGAAGTAATCATGCCTCTGTAGGCAACTGAGATTCCACCTTTCAATTTCGTTTTTGTCTTCAAAAATGTTAGAAACGTGGGCAAATTTTCGTCTCTTGTAGATAGTTTCCCCTTGACCCTCTCAGATTTCAAGAACATTTCTATTTTTTTAGAGTTAAGAAATTCACCCTTGGGGATGTTGTATGTTTTACGGATATCCTCGAAGGGCTTTAAAATTTCTTCCTTGTAAATGTCGTCTATGAAGAGGATGTGTACTTCTTTCCATTGAGCCATAGACAGGTCTAGAATACACAGACTTAGTACATCCAATCCAACGTCTTGTCGCCCTAGGTACCATCCGACCCTTCTAGAGCGGTAAGAGTGCCAGGCTGTTAACATGGACTTGGTAGTATCTAGCATTGGTATATCGATCATACTCTTCAACCAGTCTCCGATGATTACATTTTTCAGGGATGCCTTTCTTATTACTTGCTCCTCTATTATAATCCATTTTTCATACTGCAAATTTTGCCAAAAAATTTTCAATGGTTCTAAAAGTATCGCCTCTTGATATTTTGCTATATTTGGGTGACCAGCCACTCCCAAGAATTTCGGAGCATGTAAAGTTTCCCTAGGAAGCCATAGGGGTTTGCCCTTCCAAATGTATCTGTCAATGTACCTCTGAATCCTTTGAAGTTCTTCCTTTGGGAACCTCAATGGAATGCATCTCATATAATAAAATATTATTGGTAGGATATTTCTCTTGACTGCAGCTATTTTATTTAGCCAAGTCAGACCACAACTTGTCAGATATTTTATTGTATTGATAAATTTGTTATTTAATTCCGTTATGTTGCTTCTTAACGTTTTTTCAAGGGTGTCTGCCACATGTATGCCTAAATAATGGAATCCTTCGGGGGACCATAAATATGTGAATTTCTCCCTGATATTTTTTTCTGTCATCGGAGTACCGTTTACTAATAAATGTTTGCTCTTACTTTCATTAATTTTATAATATGAAACCAGGGAGTACCTATTTACCACAGTTCTAAAAGTTGCTAATGAAGCAACTGGGTCTTCACATGAAATAATATTATAGTCGGCATATACTCCGATGATATATTCGGAGCCCATAATGTTCAGCCCTTTTATATCCTTATTAGCTCGGATGGCTTGTGTGAGAGGTTCTATGAAAATATTAAATAAAAGTGGGGATAGAGGGCACCCTTGACAGATGCCATTGGTGATTGTGATTGTTCTCAGAACAGAAGTCTATGCCACTTATAAAGGCAGAAGGACATTCGTATAAACACATTATCATTTTAATAAAACCAGGGGAAAAGCCAAATTTGTCCATAACTCTCTTTAGGAAGTCCCAATGCAACTCTGTCGAAGGCCTTCTCGGCATCGATCGACAGAAATGCACATGGGACCCCCCTAGACTTGGCAACCTGAATCAGGTCCACCCATCTGCTGGTGGCAGAAATGCAAATTTTTGGTCAATTTAATGGCAATTATAAATTTTTTCAGATTTCATGTACATTATACAGAAAATGAAATGGAGCCAATAGAAAGTACAATTTTTACCACAGATAACAAACCCTTACGTAGCTCTGTAGACAGAGCTAGGGAAAATAAAGATGAGGAAGGGCTTAATGATATTAAAAGAGCTTAGCACCAGCAGTGATGATCACAATATTGTAGCTTATCTCCCATCCAGTACATAGTACATGGATCCATCTGTTTTCAGCTCAGTACACTATAATTATGGTTGCAGGGTCCAAGTTTTCAACCCTAACAATCTACAATTAATGACATATTAGTGTCTAACAACACCTTTAAAGGGAACCTGTCACAACACTAATCCTCCCAAACATACAGGCAGTACCTACTTCTGTAATATGTGCATCCCCTGGAGGTGTTTTAAGCATATTTCTAGGTTGCAGCATAAATGAGTCATCCTTTATTCTTTTGTAGGATGCAGTCAGACAATCCGGTAACCCCGCCTCCTGCAGTCAGGTAACTCCTCCTCCTGCAACTCTGCCTCCTGCAACACTGCCTCCTGCAGTCAGTTTGCTCTGCACACTCCATGCATGTGATGTCCCAGCCCTGCCTCCTAATTGTGATGTCATACTCTATCTATCTGGAGATCTAGGAGTTAGGGCTGGGATGCCAGATGCATGGAATGGGCAGAGCAAACTGACTGCGGGAGATGGGGTTACCTAACTATCTTACTGCATACATGTATGCATATGTATGGGACATATATATTACAGAACAAAGTACAGTTTGTGGGTTTGGGGGTTACTGTGTTTTGTTTTTACCCATATGCTGCATCCTTCAATAAAGTATTTTGCATTTGTGAGTACCTACACTTTGTTTATCTGGAAAATTCCAATCATGTAAAAATAACATTTAATATTTAGAAGCTATAATGCATTTAATTCAATTGTATGGTTTTATCTTATACATTGTATTTATCTTTATATAGCTTTATATAAAAATCTGATCATTGTATTTATCTTTATATAGCTTTATATAAAAATCTGATCATTGGGGCTAAATACAATATTTGCGGTAATCATGGTGTTATTATCTGGAGGAACCATTCAGTAATGTAATGTTCTACAATTCAGCAAAATATTAAACTTATATAAAAGTTATCTTGATTTAATATTTGTATTGCAAAACCAGAACAAACTTATCTGTCCTCAGTTTTCTGTGTTCGCAAAACCCTTACTTTACACTTTCTCTAGGACTTTATTCACAGACTTCTTAATCCTTAGTTTTCTGTACCTAAGTAAGCAGATAATTTAGGAAATCTACCATTTGTTTTCATACATTGTGAAACAAACATCCATTGAAAATGCTATAGCTACAATGATGCAGAAATATATCTCATTTAATCCCTGAGCTGAGGGGTTTTGCTGAAAAAACGATTGTAAAATTCAGGATAATGATGCTCCATTGCTCCTTTGCCTGGCTTGGCGCTTCTCCTCTTAAACTGCTTCAGCGAATGATATAATCATTGTGTTGTGCCTGACAGGCAGAAGTTATCAATCGCTGCACCATCCTGCTGCTGTGTATAAGTCATCCAGCTCAGGTTGATTAGTCCTGTCGGGACAGTTCAGGAAGGTCCGTGCAATGAGTTTATGAATGGCAAGCAGCATGCAACCTGGGTTTCCCAAGGTCCTGAATTTTATAATTGTTTTTATCAGCAAAACCACTCAGCTCAGGGATTAAATAAGAAATGTTTCTGCATCAGTGTAGCTATAGCATTTTTAAGTTATATTTGGTTCATAATGCATGAAATAGTAAATATTAGATTTACTTTATAGAGTAAGTAAAGTTTTTTTCCCACAAATAAATAGCTTTTGGGATGTAAAACAACTTTGCCTATTAGCTTTGTTACCTATATGCAGCTTTTTCCTTGCTATACCCCTCAGATTATCTGCAGTAGCTGCTTCCCCTGCCTGTACAGACTTCTTGAAGGTAAAGGCTGCTGCTCCTACCTGCTCACAGAGGATGAGGTCATTTGACAGAGCTCCGTATTTAGCAGAGTTGGATGTTTTCCAGACATTGGATAAAGATGTCTCCTGCACAAAATAGTTACGCTTTCAGTAAAGAATATTAAAATTAAATTTTTTAGCATTTAATTGCCTACAAAATATCTTGATTTTCTACTCTGGTGGTTTACAGTGCAAATTTACATTTTAATTATAAACTTCCAAGACAAAAAACAACATTTTTTAAAGTGGATGTTATGTTAAAATTATTTTCTGATATGCAATTAATAAAAAATAAACAATAACGAAATAAAATGAAATCTGTATTCTAAGTCACTCTCTTGGGGATTTTCTAAGTATGCTGCCTGGATTGATGCCAGCATCAACTTAAGCTATAAACTTTACAATAAAGTACTCTTTGTCTGTTCCGCTACCAAATAAATGTCCCTCAAAACAAGTGCTTTAAAGATTACAAATAGGGAGGCAAAATGATCCCAAGTAGAGATGAGCGAGCACTAAAATGCTCGGGTGCTCGTTATTCGAGACGAACTTTTCCAGATGCTCGAGTGCTCGTCTCGAATAACGAGCCCCATTGAAGTCAATGGGAGACCCGAGCATTTTTCAAAGGGACCATGGTTCGCGAATAAAATGTGTTAATTAACTGAAAGAATGTCTTCTGATAAGTTAGCAGATGTATGCAAACATCTGCAATCTATTCTTCACTGTTCCGTGCGTATATTATCTCCCGACAAGTTAACAGATGTGAAGAACAGTGAAGAATAGAATAAAAACAGTGAACACAGGATGATTTAAGTGAAAAACGCAGTGAAGAATAGATTACAGATGTTCTGCACATCTGCTTACTTGTCGGGGTGATACGCTGTCCCGGGATCCGCTCCTCTTCTTCCACTGAAGTCTCCCCCGTGCTGCCCGATGTCTGTGTCCCCCTGGCTGCCCGATGTCTGTGTCCCCCGGGCTGCCCGATGTCTGTGTCCCCCGGGCTGCCCGATGTCTGTGTCCCCCGGGCTGCCCGATGTCTGTGTCCCCCGGGCTGCCCGATGTCTGTGTCCCCCGGGCTGCCCGATGTCTGTGTCCCCCGGGCTGCCCGATGTCTGTGTCCCCCGGGCTGCCCGATGTCTGTGTCCCCCGGGCTGCCCGATGTCTGTGTCCCCCGGGCTGCCCGATGTCTGTGTCCCCCGGGCTGCCCGATGTCTGTGTCCCCCGGGCTGCCCGATGTCTGTGTCCCCCGGGCTGCCCGATGTCTGTGTCCCCCGGGCTGCGCGATGTCTGTGTCCCCCGGCTGCCCGATGTCTGTGTCCCCCGGGCTGCCCGATGTCTGTGTCCCCCGGGCAAATGTCTGTGTCCCCCGGGCAAATGTCTGTGTCCCCCGTGGTGCTGCCCGATGTCTGTGTCCCCCGGGCAAATGTCTGTGTCCCCCGTGGTGCTGCCCGATGTCTGTGTCCCCCGGGCAAATGTCTGTGTCCCCTGTGGTGCTGCCCGATGTCTGTGTCCCCCGGGCAAATGTCTGTGTCCCCCGTGGTGCTGCCCGATGTCTGTGTCCCCCGGGCAAATGTCTGTGTCCCCCGTGGTGCTGCCCGATGTCTGTCTCCCTGCTGCCGTTCCGCGCATATCTTCCGACAGATAAGCAGATGTGCCGAACATCTGTAATCTATTCTTCACTGTGTTCTTCACTGTGTTTTTAACTTAAATGATCCTGTGTTCACTGTGTTCACTGTTTTTATTCTATTCTTCATTGTTCTTCACTGTGTTTTTTTAATTAAATGCTCGATCTCGAGCAGGGGAAATACTCGTCCGAGCAACGAGCCGTTTCGAGTACCTTAATACTCGAACGAGCATCAAGCTCGGACGAGTATACTCGCTCATCTCTAATCCCAAGTAAATATGCTCATCACTAAAACATGCAAAAACAAGGTCATCCCAATGTTTAAATCAAATCAATGTTTTCTATTTAATTAATACTTTTCTAATAAAATTCACCACATTCCAACTTATTATGGAAATTGGATTTAAGTGTCATAAAGATTACATTTTTGTTTTTTTCAATGAAACTCATGGATGCTATTGTGTCTCAAGGCTCGTTGAATCACTGAAATCCATCTCAGACACCGGTTATACCATACATAGGTTGGCAGGTGAGCCCAATTAAAGGAAAACTACTTAAGAAGGATGTTCCACATTATCAAGCAGGCCACAGGTTTCAAGTAACATGGGAAAAAAGGATCTCTCTGCTGCCAAAAAGCATCAAATAGTGCAATGCCTTGGACAAGGTGTGAAAACATTAGATATGTCACTAAAACTTAAGCGTGATCATTGTACTGTGAAAAGAATGGCTGATTCAGGGCACAGAGGGGTTTGTGTAGATAAAAGTAGAATGAGGAAGGTTTCTGCCAAGCAAGTTCATTGGATAAAGAGAGCAGCTGCTAAAATTTCATTACAAACCAGCAAACACATATTTGTAGTTGCTGGTGCATCTATAGTCCTGTGAACCTCAAGGTCTAAGATCCTTCAAACACTTGCTGTCATGCATAAACCTACTATTTGGCCACCCCTAACCAGTTATCACAAGCAGAAACAGTTGCAGTGGTTCCAGACATACATGAAAACAAATTTTTAAACAGTCTTGTTTACTAAAGGATGTTGTGCAACCCTGGATGGTCCAGATGGATGGAGTAGTGGATGCTTGGTGGATGCTTGGTATATGGCCACCATGTCCCAACAAGGCTGCAACGTCAGCAATGAGGTGGTAGACTCCTTTAGGGTTCCTGAAGGTGTGAAAATGACTTTGAAAAGTATATAGAGTTTCTGACTGACCACTTTCTTCCATGGTTCAAAAAGAAGAATCTGCCTTCTGGAGCAAAACCATCTTCATGCAGGACAATGCACCATCTCATGCTACAAAGATTTTTTTTCAACATTCTTCTGGTTTAATAAATACAGTAAATACAAAACCACATAATCATCTTTGATAATAAATCATATAACATAATATCCAATAAAATATTGTGTAACCCTAAAAATAGTTACACCCATTTATCAGAAAAAAAAGTTATGTGATCAAATTAACTTTTGACCCACCCATTCCTACCCCTAGCAATAGACAGTTGTCCCTGAAATGTTGAAAAACAGGTAATCTAAAACCATCCTTTTTATGCCTACTCTTGAAACAAAACTTCACCCATTCCTAAATCCTCCTGCTGCTCCCCGTATAGTAAAAGATCCATTTTTTCCACCCATTCTTTTATCCTTGACAAATTTCTAATTTCTAGCTAAAGGCAGCCCTTTCATTACATAGTGTACACACCATAGTGAACCAATCACCACTTCACCAAACTTTTACATTCATCAGAATATTGCATCTAAATATTGACTTCAGTTTACCAATAACATTTAACCAACAGAATTTTGGACATCACCATAGCATAAGCATATGATCCACATCTATCAGATTTAATCATTTCAGGATATAGTGTACTCTGTGCATTATAAATATCTGAAAAATAATATAGTACCCATAGTGTGGAACATGCATAACCACCAAGTTCACTTTTTCATATAATATATATATATATATATATATATATATATATATATATATATATATATATATATATATATATATTTCCATATAATAGTAGTATAATAGCAATTAACAATAATAATATTTGTGTAAGGTTTTTAAAGTTATTGTGACATAAATCGATGCATTGAAGGGGTAAATGTCATTTATCAATGAAATTTAATGGCTAATGACTATGGAAGAGCTACTTTAGATTTTTGCATTACAGTGAATTGTGAACTTTACAGTGAATTGATTCTATTAGCCAGAATGATGGTTTGAATTGTTTCCCTTATTTGGCCTATTCATAATGGTTTTACTAGCGATAATGGTCTTTTTAAAGTGTATTTATTCAGTAATATAAAAAGAGGAATTCCTGCTCCTCCCATTCCACAGACCAAAAGAATGATTCTTTTATTCCGGTGTTTAATACATATTGACACATTGAATTTGTATGACAAATAAGGAATACGTATGCATTTGTCTTTTGTTAAGTGGTCTACACTTTTAATTTTTAATAGTAAAAGTTAGGTTTTAATGATTTAGTTATCTCCTTGCTTAAACATCTCTAATATGTCAATACTAAACAGTAGAAACGATAAATGGTAATGTGCAATTCAGCTGAGAAGAGTAACTTTTGCCACTTTAAGTGACTGGAAGAAGAGCCTCTCCTCAGACTTCTTTATAACTAGAACTATGCTTTTGGATCTAAATCTGCAGCTCACATTTTGAACTATGTCTTGAGCTGCCTGTAGAAAAGAACCGCAAATCTCATGTGATTTTAAAGATGAGATTTTTATCTTTAGTATGAATGGTTCTTGGTGCTATAGAGCTAAGAAACATCTAAAATCGATATCTTCTTCCTGTCTTCTTCTTCAGGGAAAAAGATAGACTTCTCATTTGTATAATTTGGTCATTATTTAAGGTAGATTTACTGCTGCATTGCAGAAACTTTAAAATTTAGTATGACAGCCCCTTTAACTAAATGTATAACAAATAATGACAATTGCATTGACAATGCAATTAAATGACATGCAGAAAGCTGCTGAGCTCCCTCTGGAGTTGGGAGCCAGGCATTTATCATTTAATTCTACGTCTACAGTATCAAGGGGATTTGGAGTTATATATCTGAATAATAGAGCTTTGACCGCTATAAAGATTTATGATAAAATAAATCAACACTGCAATTTGTTCCCTCATGGCCACAAATAGTAGTTTAATCCCAGATTCGTTTTATATTGCTTCTTCTAAATCAAGATGTAAGGTATGCATTATGTAAAAGGGAATCAGTTAATAGTATGAATAATAGATAACAAGGTAATTTTTGACATTTTGGCTTACAAATCACAGGACTAACTGGACACTGAATAAAAGCAATAGTAGCACAATTGAAAAGTAAGAGCCCATTTTTCACAGGAAACTACACATTTTACAAATTACAATACATTTCTTATATCGCGAATGACATAAAAATACTTGCCATTTAGAGAATCTATGTTATTTTTATAACATATGTTATATGTATTTATATATTGTATATTCATACTAAATAATTACTTTTATGGTAACTGTGACAAACACTCTCAGGTCATGCAATGCATATCTAAGGCAGCCATGAGCTAGATGCCGGTTTTGCGGCTAGTTCACAACTGCCTTCATGCAACCGGTGCATGGGGCCTTATAGGTGAAATCCGGGCTCTGTAAGACTAGATAGCTAGCCAGAGCTACCATGGATTGCATGCAATCAGCAGTTCAGTTCACTACCTGCAGTATTTAGTTTTTTTGTGAGGTAGGTGAGGGGCTTGGCAGGGGTACAGTAATTAGGCAACTTATGTAATTGGGCAGCTTATGGTACACAGCCGTTTCTAAAGGACATTATCTGTTTCTTTGTTTTGGGTGTGGGCCAATTGGTGATGGACCTCCCTGGCTTTGGCTCAAGTGGTCCCCACCTACCAGATGCCCCAGGCACTGCACCTCAGTCATGCCCATCTGACACTTTTCAGGCTTGATGTTCAGACCAGGTTTCTGGATTCACTTGAGCACCACAAGTAAGGTTCAGGTAATCAACAGCAAACCTTACTTATGTTTGGTGATATTGCTGAGTAATTTTAAAAGGTTTGCTGTTGATTACCTGAACCTGACTTGTGGTGCTCAAGTGAATCCAGGAAGCTGGTCTGAACATCAAGCCTGAAAAGTGTCAGATGGGCATGGGCACTCTCAGGTCATATCAGGTCATATCATGGGAGACAATTATGTACTCATAATTTAGTACATAAAACCCTGCCTACCTATACAATATGGCTTATACACTAAATTCTACTCGCATAGCACCAAGTACCCACTCAAACATTTAATTTACTTATTAACTTATAATAAGAAGGCAAATAGGCACCTTTCTACATAAATCCCTCAACAATAAAAAAAACTTAAAATACAGATAGCTCAACTAGCTATAAGTTTCGTTAACAATAAAAAGTAGCCTTATCTCTTTAGGAGCTTAATGTAACTTAATGTAGCATCTGTGCCAGTGTCGTCATTTGCATAGTTATAAAAGCCTTTAAAAAACAGGGTATAAGAATATAACAGAACCTGACAGCGGGGCACACACCAGCATGTAAGTGTGCTTGGTTTAGAATCCTTGATCCTGATGGTAGATTCCTTTATGGATTTAAATAATATAAATCAACATAAAGCCTATGTTTTAGATTCTTGAATATTAAAATCTCCATAGCTGTTTTAGAAGCTGTCAAGCTATTGTAATATAAATGGATATAAATGGAAACTGTTTAACTTCATTGTCTGGGAGTGATTTGCAGCAAAAAGCACTTATAGAACCATAAGGGTCAGGGGAAGGTTTTATGGCTTGGTTTTAAATGTCATAATGTTAACAATGTGGTTGTTTTATTTTATGATTTGTTTATAGTAAATACATTTTTCATCTTTTTTTCTGGACATTTGTTTTGAAACTTTAAATCTTTTTTAGAAATGTTCATATGCAAGCCATTGATTAGAATCAGCAGATACTGCATTTTTATAAATCTTTTAAGTCCCCTTTTTAGATAGAATAACTTTAGTTCTTTTATAGAATCATCAAACACTGTGCAACATTTCATATATTGCAGACTACCTATTGGACAAATGGGTTTATGACAGAGATTTAACTCTTGTATGACAAAAAGGGTGTGGCATTGCAGAATGTTGCTTAAGGGACATCTACCACCAGGATGAAGGACTGTATGCAAATGAGCCTGAGGGGCTTCAGGCTTCATTAACACCTACAGAGCCTGGAGCCCCTTAGGCTCATTTGCATACAACCCTTCATCCTGGTGGTAGATGTCCTTTAAGTTGCTTCAAAATTGAAACAAAATGTGGCTTCTATTTCTGGCATTAAATATAGCAACAAATAGACAGTGAAAAGTTAGACTAAACAATCCTAAAAAATGCCAGATTTGTCAAGCTTGCACAATTTAGGTACCAGCTTAATCTTGTGTTACCTACTTTAACCCCATAGCAAAATTAGGACCAAGCACTTCGATATGTTTTGTACCGTTTTAATACCTTCAACATGTAAATTACAGCAGTAATATATGACGTTTCAGCCTTTTTTAAATGCAAAGCTGGATAGAGAACCTGGCTTGAATAACTGTTGCTGGGGATTATGCACACTGCACGCCAAGGGAAGCGCATTTTGGGGATCATTATTGTTTTTAATGAAATTTGAAATATAAAATATTAGAAACCCCCTAATTATCATGCCATGCAAGGGCTTATTATTTGCAGGCTGAGATACATTTTTCAGTGGTACTATTTTGGGGTAGCTATGCCCTACTATTTATTAATTTATTGACTCTTTTTGTGTAATAGACCATTTTTGTATTGACACGGTTATTTGATCAATTTATTGCATTTTATGTGGGTCAAAATGGTTCAAAAATCATAATTTTTGGTGAGTTTTTTAAATTGTTTTTACAACATTCATCGTATGGGTATAATAATGATTTTGTTTTATTGTACAGGTCATTGCAGATGTGAACATATTACATATGTGGGGTTTGTATGGTGATTTTCACTTTTTTATGTATATGTAAGTGTAATGTGTAACGGGGCTTTTTAAATACATTATTAATCATTTGATTGCTTGTTCATTATAATACTCTGCAATACTGATGTATTGCAGTGTATTAGCACTGTTAGCCTATGCTGCATGAAAGCGCCTGTATGAAATAGGACCTTACAGGTATTTAGACAATAGACAACCCTGAGGTCTTAGCTCAGACCCTGCAATGACTGGCACCCCAGAAAACACTGCGGGGGCACTGATCAAGCAGGGAATCTCCCTGCGGCCATTTAAATGCTGTGGACGTGCTGAAAGCGGCATTTAAAGGGTTAACTTCCATGATCGGAGCTAACTTACCGCTGACACCATGCGATTCCCAATGCTGGCTCAGCTCCAGTGCAGAGCTGGACCGGCATTGGCTCAGCGCCGTACTAGTACGGCCCTGAGCGCTAACAGCAGGAGCGGAGAGGGAAGGGGTTAAAGCATATAATAATAAGTATTTATTTACATTGCTCCATCATATTCCTCCTTGCTTTACAGAAGAAGAATTTACTCAGGTAAAAGTATATCTCAGAACCTGAAAATTTATAGTCTTTTATAGTTCATAGCTAATAAATTTACTGTACACCATGTATAACTTGTATCCAGTGACCTGTGAGTGGGAGTAGATGAGTCACCAATTGTCTGTGGAAATATCAGTAATTAGTCTAAGTAGTAATTAGAGTCCTGTGTTAACTACAAAAATATAAGTTAAATCTAATTATTAAAGGCATTACATACAGAGCTGTGTACAGTGAGTAGTAATTATTTGTATACATGTCAGGGGTCGTTCATGTACACAAGGTAAAAACTAGCAATGAATAATTGCTTAGTAAGTCCAGTTATGTCAGCAATAGTTAGTATGGGCAAGGGAACATTTCAATGACGATCTAAGCTCTTGAGTGTTACTAGAGGAAATTTAAGTGAGTACATGTATCACAGGGAGTTGATCAATGAAAGGATGTCTGCTATGTGCATTAATCTTATTCTCTTTAACCTTATTTTCCCTTCCGAGTGCTTGTAAGGAGAATCAGCAAACAGCCATTTATCAGATATTTATTGTCCATATGTCTGTGAAGCTAAAACTACTTGACACATTTTATAGTCTCACATTGATAACCTCGCCTTCAGAACTGGATCATCCTTACTGCAACATTATTTATGCAGACAATTTTGCGATGTTTATTCAGTTGTTATTTTACATAAGTTAAATTAGAGTATCATTGATTTTATATCCACTTTGCTCCTGTGTGCTTTTACTATCACCTTCAGTGCATCACATTTTATGACTGTTATTGAACTTAAAATTTTAAATATGTAGCTACAAGTAATAATGGGTTGGATATTACAAGACAATAAGGTTTACATAGTCTAGCAAGGATCATTAAGTTTAAGCCATCAATAAGGTTTAATCACAATTTTTTAGGATTTGCCTACTCTTTGTGGTTTCTATTTTAATTCCATTTAGTGAACTAAAGATTTATCCAATTGCTGACCTTCTCTGTGAAGCTGGTGAAGTTGTGAAGTTGTTCCCATGACAGATTTTCTCTCTAGTATTAGACACTTCAAGCACAGGACCATAAATTTCAGTGCACACCAAAGGATTCTTTCTGTTCTCGCTGTGGTTGCTTACACCACTCTAAGCGGTGAGTTGCTTACACAGCTCTGAGTTGTCCTTTCTGCTTTCTCTCTGCTATAGTATCATATTATCATTACTTTCAAGCAGAATAGTTTCTCTCTTTGTCTCTTACTTTCACAGTCAGCTTTATAATGAATGACAGACTAGGCAGAGATTGACATAATCATTATTAGAACATAATGCCAGTAGAATATTATAGCTAGTGAGAGAGCAGAAAGGGTAATTCCTCTCTGCTTAGATTTGAATAAACAAATGCAAGGAGATTAGATCAAACCATGATGTTCACCTCACAGTCACATCCTAAACAAGCTGCTATTAAGGGTTTGTTCACACATTGCAGTTAAAACTGCATCACAATCAGTTTTGAAGTGGTTTTAGGTGTAGTTTTGTTTAAATTTAAAAGACCTGAACTGAACAAGTGAATTTCATGTTGATGGGAAAAACTGTTCAATAAATATAATTCAACTTGTGAACGCACTTAAGGAGGGAGCTCTACAGTTAGATTTTTTTCAAACTAAGCTGAATTTATCAAAGTACTGTATATTAGAAAAATGTCCACATCACTCCAACTGACACAATATTAAAAATTATTTCCAAGGGAGGTTACGCTTTCATATAAATCAAATGGCATAGCTGCGAAAGCACCGGTAGCTGGAAACTAAACTTTGTCTTTTTGTCCTGCTAAAGGAGGGAGAATTTTTTATTACAATGAACATCAGGAAGGATGATTGAATTGTTCCACATGTATCAACAGGTTTCCTTTAGAGGACATTGCATGTAATAAAACTCAAACTCCCCACAAGCCTAATAAATAGATGAAGATTCAGTATACATTATATGCATATAAACAGGCTTCCTTTTGTACGCATTGTGCACAAATGCAATCAAACCCAACCTGATTCTTACTGTTATTATTGTAACCGAAATAAATGTGTATAATTAAAATACATTTAACTTGCCCTCAAATATAACCATATAGGAAAATAAAACCAACATCTTAGAATCATGTCGGTATAAACCACCAATCCTAAAAATACATATGTAATGATTTACCCATTTGGAGTCCAGAATAACTGCTTATTATGGTATTATGATTCATAGTAGAGCTTAAGAAATAGTCCATGATAAAAATTTGTCTGATTCAATTAACTTTAACTCTTTTTTGCCTTGTGAGGTTGAGTAGTGCAGTAATCCCTCCTAGGCTGCATCGATACCTTGTTTTGTCCATATGTTGTACGGACATGTTGGGAGTGTTGTTTACAGTAACCCACTGTATGCTTATAAAGTAGGACACATCACATGGTGCCCCCTCTTTCTCTCTGAATGGGAGGGGAAGAGTGAACATCAGCAGCACCATGTGATTTTAAGCAGCTTGGAAACACAAGATGACTGTAAATCTTTCTCTGTCTGGGTCTTCATGCAAGATTATTCAAGATGTTGCAAGACTTTGCCTTCTGAAAAAGGTAAGGAATCAGACTAGAGTTACATGTGAGGACCGGGTCAATGATCTGAAGTGAGACCTGGGACCAGAGCTGCAAGATTACCATTGGTAACACAATATGCTGTCATGAATCAAAATCTTGCTAGGTCCCCTTGCCCACACCAGCATCTGTCCAAACATATTTGAAGTTCACAAATGACTATCAGAAAGATTTAGGTCATGTGGTCAGAAGAGGCAAACATAGAAGTTTTTGGTATCAACTCCACTGTGTTGATGGAAGAGAAATAAAATCCAATTAATACCATTCTAACCATGAACCATTAGGATGGAACATGATACTTTGGGAGTACTTTCTTGAAAACGGAACAAGATGACTGAACCATATTGAAGGGGACATTGAAGAGGCCATATATCACATGATTTTGGCTAACAACCTCCTTCCCACAATAGCAGCATTAAAGTTGGGTGGGTTTTCCAGCCAGGAAGCATTTCAAGGTCCTGGAGGGGCCTAGCCAGTCTTCATACCTGAATCCAATCATAAATCTTTGGAAGGTCATTTATTTGCACATTTTTTGAGGGGATTGGGCTTGTTTAATTTAACTTATAGGGTGTTAAATTTCCCCTCTCTATGGGAGGAGTGGGTAGGGGGGAGGACACACACTGGGGCTCTTGTCTTCCCTCATATTCCTGCTGGAGCTTCCTTTGGTTGTTGGTATGGTCAGTCATATAGATGAGGGGGGGGGGGGGAGTGCTGGTAGTTGCAGTGACTACTAATGTGAGAGCTGGCCTGTGTTAGTGCCTTCACTGTGTTCTGTGTCCCTACTGCTGCCTGTGCTATCCTGGGCAACAGAAGAGTTAATTTAAAAGTTGACTTTATATAAAGTACATAAGTGTGTATGTAGATAAAGGCAGTGTGCCGAAATGCTCATTGGGGTGTCAGTCATCTGTGTAGGCGTTAGCGTTCATCACCACAGGTAAATGTCCTAGGCACTTTACTGTACAATAAATATCTTGGTAAGACTGGCTTTTATGCTATGACTTTGGATTGGATATACAGTATGTATAGACTCACATTTTTTTCAATTGAGATTACTCCATATGCCTTTGTATAAATTGTACAAAATGTGTTTGCTGCTACCATGTGTTGCTGTCTGCCAATGTCTCTCTGGTGTTTGTGTGTCCCTTCAATGTAATTAACTCATTTAAAAAAATGTCTGTTTCCACTTTATTGTGACATCCAATAAAGATTTACATGTTATATTTTTGATTGAATGGGTTGTTCAAGTCTGGCTTTTTGTGTAGGTGTACATTTAAATTTATGCAGTTGTTCTAATTATATATAGATAAATGTGTATGTATAAGTGCATGCTTAAAACTGGGCAATATAAAGAAGCATTGCTTGTATTGGAGGTAGTACACAGGGCCATTATTAATGTATGATTTTTTATTTTATATATATAGGTTCGGGAGATATATTTACCACTGCATGGTGGTAATATAGGTATTCCTTGGTGGGAGCCCACTCAAATGGGTTAGCTACCCCTGTGCTGAAAGATTCCTACCTTATTACCAGTAGAATTAATGAATAAATAACTACAAGGAGTTACTAGTCCTTTTGTTAAAGGAATGTGTACCTATAGGACGATCATATATCTAAAGACAAAAGACAGACAATATTACCATAGAATTTAACTATTAATACCCGTAAAATAATATGGAACATTGGGCGGACAATGTTTACACAACACACAATCAAAGATAAATAAGTATAGTAACACAACCAGGGGGAATCTAGTGTACACCCCATCACAAATGTCTGAATGTGCCAACATAAGCCAATAAGAACTGAAATAATGATGCAAAGGTAGCAGGCATATAATGGTAGGTTCCAATAGTAATTAAGCTATGAAGAACAGGTATAACCCAAGTGGTGGGTAACACAGAGATACCAATGTTAATGATAATAATTGAAATACAATCAGATGTGGCTGGGGAACCCCCAACACATGTTTCGCATTACTGCAGGGTTCAAGCAGTTAGATTATGTACACTTGGGACATGCCGTTTTCTGTCTATTAACTTTGCATGTTACATCACTTCTTATTGGCTTATGTTTGTACAGACATTTGTATTGGAGTTTAGACTCATTTCCCTCTGGTTGTGTTACTAGACTTATTTATCTTGGTTTATGTCTTGAGTAAACGTTGTCTTCCTGATGTAGTATATAATGTGACAGGCATTAATGAAGTAAAAATCTATTTTTATGGTAATATTAACCCTGTCTATTGTGGGAGGTGTTACCCATTCTAACCTTTTCTCTTTAATTGTTGCTTGAGAATGTTGTGGTTAATACAGTCTGATCCTAGCAGTGTAATTAGATAGTTGACAACTAGTTATGCATAGGTGTCAATGTATTCATAAATAACTAGGAATAAAACTAGAGTTATGGTACAATACAGATATACAGATATTTACAAAAATGAACATCATGAGTAATTGCAGGTCTTCTCACATATTCTAGGTCCCGCTCCTGGAAAGCCTAATATTATTCTTTATTTATGCCTATTTAAAACATCAAGGTTGCAATAAATCCACTCATCAAGACATTTTAAGCAGTTATACTGCTCTTCATCATGAAAAGCAGTTTATCTGCTTGAAACACGTTGACATGTGGATTTTACTGTAGCCTGGATGTTTTAAACATGCGTTAATAAAGAAGAATTTTAAGTTTTCCAGTAGCTGGAATTGGTTTATTTGTTATTCAGCCCTTACAGTGGGATGGACCATGCTTGAAGGGAAACAACTAGGAGGATGGTGAGCTGGAACACACCATTGTTTATTGCTTCTCAAGTATTCTGCCTGTAAGTCTAATGGCAATATGACATTTGAATGTTAATTTTTTAGATATTGCAGTATCTTTTTAGAAATTGAAGTATAATAATCTACTTGTAAAATAATTAATAATAGATATACTGCAACTATAGTTATGTGAATGTCAGATCCAGTAATGATTCACAGCAATAGCACAACTGGAGGGTGGAGAACATCCTGCAGTTCTTGGCTCAGTATAAAACACCTGCTGACACACTTTGTATTCAGCAAGAGAAATGCACAATAGTTAAAAATAAAAAGCTTTATTATATAGAGAAGTGTCTCTTTTCTTCCTTGGATCTGAAGAATGCACCTGCTATATGCACAAGGTACAGCTATATTAAGTATCAACTTAGAAACATGGCTTAGTAGATTGTATGGTGATGTCAACAATGTGTATCGTAGCCAGTAGTACACATTGTTACTAATTGCTTTAGTCTGACCAAAAATGTATTAGGCGGTACAGGTTTACAGAGAACAAAATGGATACATGCATTAATCTTATTCAATGTAGCCAGTGTTCAGTCACACTTTAATAAGAATCAGAATTTGCCAACCATCTGATAAAATTGCAAATTGTAGTCAATATATTTTTTGTCTCCATTTATAATTTATTTTCTCCATTTAATGCCATACCCCTTTTATTATAATAGGCTTTTGAATTGTAAGAACGTATGTATTAATATTCCAGTGGGATACAATAACTCACAATCAGCACTAGAAGATCCATGGCTCATATTGTAACATCATTTCGCAGTCAATTGTTTATTATGTTTTAAGGGCTTCAAGTGATTGCATTTGCTGTCACCAGCTACCAATACCAATTCCTTATATTTCTAGAAAGAAGAGTTCTATAGATATTAAATGTATATTGTATGATGTAGAAATCAGATCAACATTTTGCCATGTTTTAAGTTTGGTTTAATGCAGGCTACAATCTGGCATTATTCTGGTATCCATTAAATTCAGATTTTCCCTTTAACAGACTTAAGCATCATATACCTCTAACTAAGTTTTGGCATTGTATGATTAAAGGGCTGTTAAAAAAATAAAGCTGTACTTACCTCCTCCGACACCACTTGCACCTGTTTGATTACCTCTGCACCAACTGCTTCAAGCTACCTGGCAAGCTCATCTGTCTCCATGTAATTTATGTCTGTTTTGCCATCATCTGCAGGATGCTTAAAATTTGTCATCCAAATTTGCAAAGTGGGCTGGCTTGTAGTTTATCAAAGGTTTATTGTTAGGATTTGATAAATCACCTGCTGTACTTTCCGGTTTTCATGAAAGATAAACCCTCTGTATAGATGAAATACGCACTGAAGCTGTTTTACTTAGCAGTCTCTCAAATCCTTACCATTATTTTAATAAAAGTTTAAAGATTTCATTAAATGGATTAGCACACAAAAGAAATTTGAATAGAGCCTTTCTTAAAAAGTTGCTTTCATCTGCTGAAATGAAGAAATCAATGAAGATTGTAGTTATATAACAAATGCAACTACGGTAAATGTAGAGCTGTTTATTATCTGTCTAATATATGAAATTATGGTTAATGTTTTAAGTATCAATCATCTCTAAATATAATTACCATATTCAATTGTAAAATACATTTTTATTACCCATATAAAATTGCAATGTTCTATGAAAGATCATGATGCTGCTGAAAACATTACTACAAATAAAATTCATTACTTATTCAGCAGTAGACTTCTTTGCTGTCATAATTTGATGAGTGTACTCTTCTAACGTCTCATCATATAGTACTTTAACGTCATGATTTTTTAAAGTAAATCGGACAGGTTTATGCTTATTCACCCAATTTTTAATTTTGACCTTGAATACTGGTCTTGGAAATGGCATAGTGAGAGGGGAGAGCAGTCTGATTTAAATGTTGATGCATGAATGTCCTATAGGTGTACCTATATCCCTATGATATTTTTCATCTATGTTATCAATATGATTAGTTTATATTCATAGTGACATATTTTGCATCACTTTAATTATTGAAATAGCAAGAAACAGGAACAAGACTCTGCTCAAACAGAGCTTAAAATCTAAATGGATTTGGTAAAGTGTCTGCATAGCTATATTCAGGGGTATTGCTTGAGACATAAAAGATATGGGACCTAAGCCCTATTTTCTGTTCTTCACTTTTTACATTGTTAACTCCATCCTGGACCACTAAAAGTGTCATCCTATTAGTACCCCTAATATTGCATCGCCAAATACTGCAAATTGTGACCCCCGCCCCCCCAGTGCGAAACAAGATCCCTGTTACCAACTTAGAAAAGGGGCCCTGATATGTCTAAACACTTGCTGCCAGTCCCATTCCACACGTTATTCTTCAGAATAAACATATTTATATATACACTCCACAGACATATGCATACATACACTATGGGGCTCATTTACTTACCCGGTCCAGTCGCGATCCCGCGGTGTGTTGTCAGACGTGGATTCGGGTCTGCCGGGATTCACTAATTTGGTGGGCCCAATATCCGTGTACTCAGACGTGACCCTATATTCCACATCTCGTTGAAGATTTTGGAGAAGAAACCCTGCCAGTACATCTAGCCATCGGATACACTTTGGGATTAGACAGTTATCCCTTACCTTGTCTTTTCCTATGCATTGCTCTTGATTTATTGATATCACCTCTTAGAATGGTCGACTTGTCCTCTTACATGCTTACATTGTCCTCCCGTGTTGTTCTTCTTCTCTTTTCTGCATATTGCCTTTGATTAATTGTTACTTAACCATGGGGTGTTCGATTTGTCCTCTTACATTCTGCCTGATATTGCTCTCTTTTGCTGACTTGGCCTCAGTTTCTTGTACGCTTATTAACCTATTTAATCATGGGGTTCTGTGTCCCTTTGGGGTGTTTTCTCTCCTCCTCCCCTCCCCTGGATCATGCAGTCACGTTTTACTTTTAATGTGTAATAGTGCAATGGTTAAATAAATTTTTATATTTTTACTCTTAAATTTACATGTTTTTCTGTCACTCAGCACACTCCTTTGTAAGTGTGCTTATAAGTGTGCTTGTGTGTTTACTTTTTCTCTCCTTTTACTTTTTGATTATTGATTGGCCTTTTTTGATTATAGTACGGATATTTTATTAATCATGAAATTTACTTGAACTTTTTATGAGACCTCTGCGCTTGATTTCGTTGTAATTTCTCACATGCGATACACACTGTTTTATGAGGACCATTTCGGCAATGATAATATGCATCTTACGTCTTTATAAACTTACCTTGGTATGACTGATACTTTGTATCTTAATAGGTTTGATTTATCTATCTACCCTTTGGAGAGCGCATGCGCATACTTCGCCACTTCTATTACCATCTTGATACTATAGTTATGAATGGATATGACCATAATCTCGCAATATCTGATGCATCTTCTACCTGCCGATAACTTGCGTTCATGTGTGCAAAAGCGCTATCTCGCGATATTTCGCCGTTTGCCAGTATATACGGGAGTCCTTACAGTCTCCTGAGAGTGGTAGCATACTCTCGCGATATGTTGCGTCACACCAGTTTTTGGGAGTTCTCATTATCAGTGTCTCGAAATGTTTCCATCGGCGTTTCATTCTGAACTTGCACTTTGTTTTCCGCCATTGCTGCTGGACATTGTTGCTATTTATGCATCTGTGTATTTGTTAGGGTTACTATAGCAATTGGTTGGGGACCTGTGTACATTCTTATTATTTCTTGAGTAAGCTTGTTCTCTTGTCTGCATTTGAGCTATTGTATTTGAGTATATACAGGCAGTGTGGAGGGGAGTATCACTGTTGCACTATTGCTTAGCACGGTCAGGAGCACAGTGTTTAATGTAACGCATGGGTTACATTTTTTAGATGTTTTTATTCTTTGTATGTTGTATCAATTCAATAAATATTTCAAGATTTGTTCATTTGGGTCACTATTGCATCCCTTTGTTCTTGAACTTTTTGGTACGATATCCAGCAGGTGTCACTGCTATGCCGAGGTCTGCCGGAATTCACCTTCTTCTTCCCGGTGCATGTTAGTGCTTGATCTTGCGACACAATTCGGTTTTTAAATTATGCTGATTCACCAAATCCATCGAGTTGTCCGACGGCCATGCCCCCAATTTCTGTCGCATGAAAGACGGCGCCGATGCGCCACAATCTGATCGTGTGCGCCAAAATCCCAGGGCAATTTGGCGCAAAATGGAAATATTCAGGAAACCCGACGAAAGTGCAGCATTCAGACCCTTAGTAAATGAGCCCCTATATGTGCATAACACACTTAAATAAACAGAGCACTGTATATACATATATATATATATATATATATATATATATATATATATACACACTCACCGGCCACTTTATTATGTACACCATGCTAGTAACGGGTTGGACCGCCTTTTGCCTTCATTCTTTGTGGCATAGATTCAACAAGGTGCTGGAAGCATTCCTCAGAGATTTTGGTCCATATTGACATGATGGCATCACACAGTTGCCACAGATTTGTCGGCTGCACATCCATGATGCGAATCTCCCGTTCCACCACATCCCAAAGATGCTCTATTGGATTGAGATCTGGTGACTGTGGAGGCCATTTGAGTACAGTGAACTCATTGTCATGTTCAAGAAACCAGTCTGAGATGATTCCAGCTTTATGACATGGCGCATTATCCGGCCATCAGATGTTGGGTACATTGTGGTCATAAAGGGATGGACATGGTCAGCAACAATACTCAGGTAGGCTGTGGCGTTGCAACGATGCTCAATTGGTACCAAGGGGCCCAAAGAGTGCCAAGAAAATATTCCCCACACCATGACACCACCACAACCAGCCTGAACCGTTGATACAAGGCAGGATGGATCCATGTTTCATGTTGTTGACGCCAAATTCTGACCCTACCATCCAAATGTCGCAGCAGAAATTAAGACTCATCAGACCAGGCAACGTTTTTCCAATCTTCTACTGTCCAATTTCGATGAGCTTGTGCAAATTGTAGCCTCAGTTTCCTGTTCTTTTTCTGACACACTCTGCAGGTAAACTGCACATACTAAATCTGGGCCATAGTGTTCAGTCCAGGTTAATGTAGCAATTGTTAATTATTTCCCATTTCACTGCCATTCCTTTCATTTTAAGTATTGTATTAAGAAACTCAATCATTTATAAAAGACAGATACCATGAAACACTTCCATTTTTCATCATTTGGTTTGTGTTTAGTACTGCGGGCCCATTGCATCTTATTATATCCCCAATAGGCACAATTCTTTTCATTCAATTTAAGAACCTTATGTTCCATAAATTCTATGCATGTTTACATTGGCTTTATTGGACAGACAATGCTTCCTTCTGTCATGTTTTGGACTTGTGGAATATTATACCTTTGTTCCCCCTAGAAATGTTTGCACTGGTTGCAATTTAATTCTTTCTTTCTATATTTTTATTTCTTTCTCTCTGTGTTTTTGTTCACATGCACAGTAGACTTCTATTCATATTTGTACTGCAGGTATGAGTGACAGTTTGACTAGTTATTAAAATTGTGGACTTGGATTTATTCCCCCTATTACCTACAGCTTTATAGAAATCCATTATCATGAGCAATAGAAATTTGGCTTCAATATATTAACTTGACCTTAGAATCCGTAAGAGAGGAAAAACTGGAATATAAAAATAACAAAATAATGTATGGTAAAAGTCCATGTGTAGAACGAATGAAGAGTACAATTGACTAAGCATGTTAGTCTTCCAAATCTGCATTGTGGATTCTGTTTACAGTGGAAGACACAATGTTCTACCGGGTTTGCTGTTTGATGGATATACAAAATTCTTAGGAACCCTTTGACTTTGAATTTAGTCTATTTCTGAGATATTGAGATATATGAGGAAAGATATTGCAGATGCTGACAGAGGGGAAATAGCGCTGACTGGCATTCCTTTATTGAAAAAGAATGGCACAGCATTTAGTGTACCGCAGCATTACAAATACTATGGATATAAATGCAACTACCTTAGTCACCCTTGATGAAACTAGGTTGGAGATGGAAAGACATGTGCTTTAAATTCTAGGTATTGATGCCCCAGGAAAAAATTAAGTCCAGTTGTATTTAAAATGTTATATGGTAGATAATTTTACGATGTCAATAGAAGTATTGCCAGCAATAATGGATTTCAATTTATACTGTTTCAACAATATGAAAGGAAGTTTGGAAAGGTTTGGAAAATGACAGCTTCACTGAGAATTCCACATGGGAATTCCAGGTATAGAGCACATGCAATGAAACTTGTGTTTTTAATGTGAATGATTGCAAAGTATAGGCAATGGCCCACATTTATCAAAACTATTGCAGTCTGTACTATGTGCAGTTTGCCTGTGGATTGTGCAGAGTGCGCAAGATTCATCAAAACCGGTGCACGGTCTTCATGAATCTGGCCCCCCTGTACTACTCAAGAAGTGTGCACAATTTTTTGGTGCACTTTGTTGTGGTGCAAACTCCGACTTAACACTTACAAGCCCCTTTATGTACACATTTTTCTGTCTTGTCGGACACAGTGCAGCCATTACACAAAACTGGTGCTGACACTTTATAAGTACATGTGCAAGCAGTTTGCATGTTCTATCTAGTGCAAGGTCATTCAGAAAACTGGCGAAATAATGTGGTTCTATTTTCAATAATGTGATCCGGGGCTTATGTTCAGCACCTTTCTTTTGTCTTCTATCTGATTTCAGTCTGCAGGTTGCAAGCTAAAAAAAGATATCCCTTTTTTGCAAATTAATAAAAGTTTGAGATGTACGGAAATAGGGAAGAAATCTTTAGTCAATGCTATTTTCTACAGTGCTGCATACCTGACATGACTAATGCGTCCTAACCGCTTGTTTTGGCTAGAATAAAAAGCGGTGTACTGTATATAAGTTGAAAACAGATTTGGGCTTGAGAAACACTTTCTATTCTTGTCTCCTATACGCAACTGATACAACATGATAAATCCATGTAGAAAACATGACTGTGACCTCCAGAAAACATGAAATATTAATAGGGAGTGTGACGTGATCAGTGCAGGGTTCCTTTTAGACTGCTCCAGACAATGCTGCGTATGGATTTGTTAGCAGCACTCTTACATACAAAATTCCATACATAATTCATCCGTGTTCACATTCTCCAGTGGCAGCCACTAATAATTTAGTTGAAGGAGTAGGATTTGTGACTGAGTTATGAGTGTTTCATCAAGGCCAGCTGCGACTACATTATTTCCTAAGATGTACATGTCTTGAGTTGTCACACACTTCAAGAAGGTCAAGCTACTTTTGTGCAGCTCTATTTAACCTAGTCAGATCATTAGACAAGTCTCATAAAAGAATATGTAAAAATAATCTCAAAGGTTTCAAGGCCAAGCTGCAACAGGTTGTAACTATGGTGTTTCTTTTCAAAGTATAATATATTAAACCAAGTACATTGGAAACTCTACAAATAAAAAAGAACATCTTTTTATCCTTTTGTATCATAAGTCCTCAATATTATACACATAATATAATATGTATAAAGCAATAAAATGATTTTTGTTTTTTTTTAGAATGCGTCGTCTTTATTTAAAGGACAAGTTCAGTTTTGAGAGATGGCAGCAGCAATATGTAGTGTTTTGTGCATGTTATGAACAATATCTTATCTTAAAACAAAGACATTACATTATGCTTAGATAATAGTCATTAACATTCTCCGGAGCCAGAAGGGACTTGAAATCCCCAAAGAAAACACTAGTATTATAATTGCCATATAAAAATATTGCAGGTTGTACACTGAAGACCAGGGACTTCAAGCAAAACCTCTAATTCACAATATACTAGGAGGTAAAGTTCTAAGCAGCTAATCCCATAGCTGAGAAATATAGCATCTTAGAAAATACATAAAATAACTAGAATCAGATGTGTCCAAACTACAATTATAGATCCAAACAGAGAGGAATCAAGAGGAAAAAGAAATACACAGGCGAAAGGTCGAAAGTGTGAGTTTCCCATACATCAAAAAGCCAATTCCATCAATTTCTGGAGCAATGGAAAATGCTTTTCCCCTGATGTATGTGTTTTATCACCTTTCAATAAATTTATCATAACACTTATTTTATTAAACTCCTCATGATGTGTTTTGTACAGTATGTTTGGGTATTTTTGACAACCTGCTTCATTAACAAATTGTCTAACAGATCTATGACCTTTCCTTACACTATAAGAAGTCTCTACAGAATATTGCTCCAGTGATATCATGATATGCAGATGTATTAAGGCACCAAACCCTATATTCTCAGGACCAATATATTTACAGCATTATCAAAAATTTTATAGATTTTCTGACATTTTTCTTCTTTTGCACAGTAAAACAGTTTTCAGGTACATTTATACACATATTATATGCTTTTCTACTACCTTTTATTTTCCTACAACTTTGTGTAAGATATTTTTTTTTATTTTGTTGGTGAAACCTGATGGTTTTCTTTCTGTAATGTCTTATTTGGTAACAACAATTCTTGTAGTTACCTTTTTCTTAACAATTTCTTAATGTGGGAAAACAAAATTATGGTTGTATAGTTTGGGTCATTATGGTCATGGCTAGGGATGAGCGGACCAGAGCTGCAAAGTTTGGGTCAGTAACGAACATGGCGGGTTCAGCACCCATGACTCCTTAGAAAGCTATACCCACATTTAGCATGGCGGTGTTGGCTAGGTGGGACATGTGACCCTGCTGTATAAGAGGCATGGTCACATGTCCAGGTCCCTTTACAGACAAGAGACAGCGATAGCTTTCTGCTCTTGATAGGTTCAGTCAGACAGGCAGGTACAGGCTGCTGTGATTAGGAAAGGAGAAAATCTGAAATGATTGCCCTTTTTAGGGCACTCTAAAGAAACTGCATGTTGCTACTCATAGTTCAGGGCCAGTGTTAGTACTATTGGCATTTCCTGCATCATACAGCAATACTTTAAAAGAACCATTTATAGTACTAATTAGCTTTTTTAAGGATCATACATCAATACTTTAAAGGAGCAGTGTGGTGATAAGATCTAAATTTTGAGAGAGAGACTCTGAAAATTCTTCTGCTATTCTAAATACAGGCTGGAGGTCAGGACAGCCCAGCAGTGCTCACACATACCCCCTCATAAAATTAATGGGGTGGTGAGAAGAACCTCTCTACATCATTTCACCAGTTCAAGTATGGGTTATAGGCTACTCACAAGTCCCCATCTTGATTTATAGATCAAAGGAAAATGTGGCATAATCCATATTTAAGCTTCACCAATGTCCTTCATAATTACCAGCTGGCTTCTGCAGTTCCTATGTCAACAGCTAAGAGACGACTTTACTACAACAGGAAGTAATTACCTTAATTCTTAAACTATTACAACTAAAATCATAATGCCTAGTATGCATGTGCGGGGCATTATGAGGGAAAAGCTGAATCAAAACCAAGTTTATAGGATGCCCACAGAGCAAGATATCAGCCAAGAAATATTAGGAGGCATACAAGGTTTATTTATAGCTCCTAGTAATGAAAGGCAATTATGAATGCCATGCACCCTGGTGTCATCACAAGCAGGGGGACTGATCAGTGAATCTTAGAATCTATTTAGATGAAAGTCTCCATCTAAAAATTATCATTCTTTGGGGGTCTCTCGTGGACAGATTGATCAGACCTTTTTTGCTTCCCTAGGCACGAGACTTAAAACATCATATATTGTTTTAAGCTCTGTTTTCTTTATCTCATTATATGTTACCAAACTGTGAGTTTTTATGTCTGTTTAATGTGTCACCCTATTTGTATAATAATGCTTTTAATTTGTACACACTGTCCTTTGGATATTAAACTTCCATTTAATACGAGACTTCTTGTGCTCTAACAATTCCATAACTCTTAGGAGATGTTACCTATTGATTGGTACATAATATATCCTAGGTGTCTCGTCAGCCTATGTATGATGAATGGTGGCAGTTAAAATCACTCAGGAGAGTAGAGAGCTGTCAGAGCACGGTCCAGTAAGACCCGGTAGGCTCCCTTCCTGAACCTAAGTTAGCTCCAGTCAGCGAGCAGCAAGGTACATGACAAGCAGTTTTAGTATTTGCTATTTCGCTATGATACAGCAATATCTTAAAGAACCAGTGTAGTACTTTTTGCAGTTCTGGCATCATACAGCAATATCTTAAAGGACTAGTGTTAGTAAGAAGTAACAAGTTGTTGGATATTGTCAAAGGTGCTCCCACGATCCCTGTCTCAGATCGCGGGCGCACCCATGCCTCTCCGTGGTCCGGTGGCCGGCCTCACTTACCTCCCCTGGCTCCAGCGGTGTCCTCTGCAGCTCCCACGGCTCGGCGCGCACGTCCCCGTCGCCTAGGGTGGGCACGCACCGGCTTGCTGAGATTTAAAGGGCCAATGCACCAATAATTGCCGCTGGTCTGATTTAAATTCCAGCCTCTTCCTGTTACCCTTGCTGGATCTTCAAACTTCCTGAAGAGAAAGCTCACCTGTTATTCCTGCGTTCCTGTGATCCCTGCATTCCTGTGATCTGTGCATTCCTGAGTCTCTGTTCTGTGTTCCTGTGTGCCAGTCAGTTCCGTGGTCCTGTGCTCCTGTGTGCCAGTCTGTCCCTGTAGTCCTGCGTTCCTGTGATTCCTGTGTGCCAGTCCATTCCTGTGGTCCTGTGTTCCTGTGTGCCAGTCCGTTCCTGTGGTCCTGTGTTCCTGTGTGCCAGTCTGTTCCTGTGGTCCTGCGTTCCTGTGTGCCAGTCCGTCCCTGTGGTCCTGCGTTCCTGTGTGCCAGCTCCTGCGAATCCTGACGTGAGTCCTGTGTGCCTTCCACTGCTATCCTCCTGCCTCCACTCTGGGTTCAGACTGTCTCCTGTGTTATTACCTTGGCAGCCACCGCGTGCTATTTGTACTTGTGGAACGACCGCAGCAAGTCCATCCCACTTTGTAGCGGGCTCTGGTGAAAACCGAGGGCCACTTAGACTTAGTGAAAGGAGAGGGCTCACGGGCTGAGCCATCTCCATAGCCAGCAAAGCTGCTGGTGGCTTCAAAACAAATGGCAGCACATGGGCCCTGCCATCTTGCTGAAGATCACTGCTCCCCATAACGTCATTGGCTCTGATTTCTCATGCAACCTTTTATAGAAGGGAGTGTGAAGGTTTGACTTCTTGAGTAGTCACTTTCAGAATGGCACTAAGGGGCATTGCAATGTTGAAACTCACAGTGAAAATGGCAGTGGTTTCTGCTATCATCAGAGACATGCAGATTGGCTGCTGTGGAAGATTTTACCCTGTTTATTCACAATCCTCTATTTTCTGAAAAGTAATCTACTTATTTAACTTTTACTGTTTTTTGTCCATGTTTATAAAAATGGAAACAAAGAATAAAGAAATAACATTTTTCTGTTCATGTTAATGTTAAGAAAAACTAGTTTCTGCCCATCAAAAATCAAAGAACATTTAACAGAACCTTGTAAACATAGTAATTGGATGGTAGATATCTCATCATTGTACAGTAGAATGATTTGCAAGCTTAAAATGTTAAAGAGAAACAATAGCATCCACTTAAATAGTTAATCACCATGCATTCATTTGTGACCTTTAATCCTCAGTGATTTGTTATTGGTTCTTTCATGACAGATAAGTTAGACATCCAATAACCCACAGACCAGCGTGTTCCTAGAAAATTGATTTATTGACTGCTTGTACTGACATACTGTGTGCTAACAATGTGTTCTTTACACAGCCATATGTTAAACTTTCACCTGTATTGACCAGGTAGTAAATGTATGTAGCGTATGTAGTCACTGCTCTGCTTTTTTCTTTAATTAGGACAAGTTAGTGATTAACTGCAAGTCAGCACAAGAATTAACATGTTCCTATGTGCAGCTATTACAGTGAAAATGCTAATCCTGTCCCATGAATATAAATAGCATTGTTTCGATTCTCTTATAAATTAACTCCTTCAGGACTATTTTGGCCTCAAGGACACGGCCCCATTTTTCAAATCTGCCCTGTGTCACTGTAAGTGGTTATAGCATTGGAATGCTTTAACATATCCAGGGAATTTTGAGATAGTTTTCTCGTGACACATTGTACTTCAAAGTAGTTTACAATTTTGGATGATTTCTTTTGCGTCTAGTTGTTAAAAAAAGAAAATGTGGCAAAAATTTCAAAAGATTCTCCATTTTCAAAGTTCTAAATTCTCTATTTTTGAGGCAGATAGTCATAGCACGCAAATTAATTCAGAATTTACATTTCCAAATGTCTGCTTTGTGTTGGCATAGTATTTTAAGAATCCACATATTTTAATCAAATGTTATGAGGCTTAGAATATGGGTGCCAGTTCTATTTTGAGGGACCTGCTCAACTTTTAATCCCAGTGAGAAGCCTAAATAATAGCAAGACTCATAAATTATCCCCTTATCGAAACTACATCCCCTCAATAGGGGTTAAAACAAATATTTTTTTTTACAGATGGAACAGAATGTTTTTTGTGTATTTGTGTTTTTATCATTTTTTTAAGTATTTGTGTTTTTTATACTTTGTTATAATTTTTATATAGTGTTTGAGGAGCTTATATTTTATTTATTTTTTATTTATTTTAATAATATTTTAAACTTATATTTTCACTTACTTTACATAACCTTGGATGCTCTGATATCGCTGGTTCAAATCCAAGACACTGCACTAGAATACTAATGCAGAGGTATGCACAGACAGTTTATAGACAGACCCAGAAGGGGACTGCCCTGAACTTGGCAAACCTCGGGGCTGCCCTGAAGAGTATCGGATCCTTGACCGCAGTGTATAAAGGCTGTGGTCAAGCTGAAATACAGCTGACACTCCCTGCTTCTGGTGCCAGCTCAGTTCGTGAGCTGGTGCCAGAAGCTGGACGTGATAGTCTTGGTGTGGGAAGAATCTTTCCACATGGGCATACTATCCAAGTGAAAATAATTTGCACCATTTATACAAGAAAACTTAAACTTAAAAAGGCTTATTTTGGTCACAGTTTCTGAGTGTAAGATCATACATACATCATTCCACCAAAGGAAATTCATATTGTACACAAGGAACTACAAAAGAGTAAGGTTTGTGTATTATTAATGACACATATTGCTTTTCAATTTCTCAAGATAGAAACCAAAGAGACTAAAAAAGTGGCATCTATTCCTCTGAGCATAGCAAGTAGGAGATTTACTGAGTTTAAGTCAGCAGCTTGCTGGTCCAATGTGACCTACATGATCTGCACCACATTCATTATTTTACAATTTTTTTTCTCATACAAAATATTTTGTTTTGTTTCTTGTATTTTAAAGAGGGACAATGATAAAACCATTGCCCACATTTTCTGTCTGACTTTCCACTAGAAAGAACCGAATCGATTGCACATGTATTTATATGGTGTCAGCTCCAGTTTTGTGTCGCGGCTTCACTGTGTCTGGCAAAACAGGAAAAATGTGCACCAAAAGGGGCGTGTTATTGCTTAGACGGACCATGCGCCACAATTTTCTCCAACCACAATTCTGCAGCATGAACAACTTGTACCAAAAAAATGGTGCTTTCTGCCAGAGCAGTTCAGCAGGTGCCAGATTCATGTAAAATGTACACCACAATTCATGTATCTGGCGCACTCTTCACACTCCACAGGAAAACTGCCCATAGTACAGACTGCACTGTTCTGATAAATGTGATCCCATGTGTGACATTATTCTAGTCCAAAATTCTAGCTCCAAGTAAAATTAAGAGGACTCTTGTTGGAAGTGTGGCCGTGAAGATTATAATCCATTACAAAATTACTTTTTAGTGACACTATTATGTTAACAATATACTATACAGCTACTAAACAATTTTGTAATGAATTATCAACAAAATGCATTAATGTAATGCGGCTTACTGTAAGTTCAATGCAGCTGTCAATCATGAGACACAAGCTCACAATACATTTTGTGCATAACCAAATTTAACAGAAACCAAATTAAATTGAAATGGAATGAATGGTATTTTTTCTACACATTTTTATTAGCTACATCAAAAAGATACATTCAGCTTCAAGAAACAGTATCTCCAATTACTTTGGGTCAAATGTTTTGCTGAACAGTTCCTTCAAATATGCTTGACAGGTTAACCAGGAAAAGACAGATCGAAGTTGGTAGAAGTCCCTGGGCATAAAATCTGATAGGCCTCTCAATCTTAATTTCAATAATTATGGTGCTTCTTTAGTGATTCTACTTAAAGGACACTTGTCATCAGGTCTGTGTCACTAGTCCTGTCACTACTACCTGTTGAAGCAGCTCACAAGGATCCCATCACAGCCTTTATCTAGTTATTTCATACATTAATCATTGTAAAATCATCTTTTCTCTATTATGTAAATGAGGCTGGTCACATGGTCAGAGGCAGTGATGTCACCCCTGTTACCCCTCCCCTCTCCTCCCCCTGCTCATGTCTGTGTGTAATGTATAGTAAAGCATGGCTGGTGTGTGCTGCTTCTGCTGACATGCTGCATCCTCTTAATACACAGAGACAGACATCAGCTACACAATTACCTGACATGTTCTGCTATAACATGGCTGCATCCTGGAGCTGTTGTATCTCTCTTATACACACACAGGCTGCAGGGGGCGCCAGCACCAGGAAGCACATCATTATACAGCCTCACATCATTATACAGGTTGTCAGTCAAGCACTGGGGGGTGTGGCTGTACCTCCCACTCATGAATAAGCTGGACAGCTTGAATATGCTAATGACTCATTGGACATTTCACAGGTCATTTGCATACAGCTTTAGGACCTCATTGCTTAAGTTTACAGGCATGTAGAGGGACAATGAAGGGATAGAGGCAATGCTTTCTAATAGCAGTTTATGAAAATATATTTAGTTTAGGGGGGTTATTTTGCCTGACGGGTTCTCTTTAATTGTAGTGCCTCCATACATATACAGATATCGTATTGTAAAATAGACCTTTTTGATTCTTTGTTTTCATCCTGCTCCATACCTTTTTCCAAGCTACAGAATCTATTCATCCATTGTATTAAAAAAAATACCCTTTATATGCTGTGTAGACCTTAGGCCGACCACAGCGTTTGTACAGACCACAATATAAATACAGACCACAGATTAAACCAATAATAATTACAGACTTCCTAAATACATAATACATATCAGACCTCTGTAAATACAGATCCCAGATCAAATTAATATTTATTGGTCCCTGCCCCCCCCCCCATGTACCCCAACTTATCACACGTCCTGTCTCCATATGCATTCATCATTATCCCACAGCCCACATTCCCTTGTTCCCTCCTTCTCACACAGCGGCACCATCATGTCCTCTTTCTTTTCATGTCCCCCTCCTTCCCATGTCCCCTCTTTGACATTTTGAAAGGTCTTTTGGCCCCTTCTTCCCTAGGAACTTAGACTAGGGTCTTACTAATGGCAAATGAGCCTAAATTCTCAAAACGCATTGGTTCCTGTGATCCTTGATCTTGATATATTAGGCAATTTTCTATTATGGTTCCAATTGAATAAAAAAATCATTTTGCTCTATCTTAGCCATGCACACAGTCTCTAAACATTTATTGGTCTATAGAGGAGCCCCTGACTTATATTTATAATATAATAAATATTATCTTCATAGTTTTGATTACAATATGAGTATAGATTTTCAATATAAAGAGTACAAAAAGGGAAATAGAAAAATCGTTCCTGTGGTTTTACAGTTCCTTTAGATATGTTATCACTGATATGCATAACCAACGGAGTCCCCTAAAATAGGAAGTTGGGTACAGAATAGATACCATTTTGGTAGGAGTTGCAGAGCAGTTTAGAATGGAATTTATAATGGAATGATTCTGTTTTTTATTAAGTGATTATATATGCCATATAGAGTTCTGTTCACAAAGGACTCCTTTATGCCTGAGAGCAAAATAGGAATACAAAAGGAAAATTTCATTCAATTCAATAGCTTTCTTAGTTTCATGTCTGTGCATTTTGTTTTAAATCTTATTCTGAACATTTCTTGAATATTTTTTGAGAATCTAAAATTGTTGAACGATATGCACTACTGTGTCTCACAGAAGAAGGAAACTGAATAGTTGGAGCTTTTATACAGCAAATTACATTATTTTATATGATTTGGGGTACATATAAAAATGATAACATATTTCAGCAAATGGGCATGTGTTAATATACAATTTTTCCTCATTTGCCTCTGCCTCTGCATGGTAAATATATTATAATTTTATTGATGGTTTATGTGTTTCTAGGTTGCTATAGAAGATATCTCTTGATGTGATGCTCTCCATCAATTTGGTGTATGCGTTTTCAATAAATCCTTCAAAAGATTTTTAAAAATAATTTTTGAAAGATATATTCCCTAGTTTACATCAAGAGGCAGTAACTTTTTATTTTCTCTGTGGGCATGTCTCCCAGTGCTGTTCTAAAATAAATTGTTACCACCCTCTTGGCTTCCAGGAGCTAATTCCAACTGTAAGAATAATTCTTCAAATTGCCATTTAGTGTTTTGTACTTGGGGACAGGTCTCTTTGAATGCTTTAACCTTCCTCTAGTGTTAGGGTCGTGGCCGGGCCGTTTTAGGTTTTAAATGCATACAAATTCTACATTTGTTTATTGCATCAAGACTTTTTCACTTTGTCAGTAACTTATTTATAAACAAAATACAATAAAATAAAACTATTTTACTAAATTGTAAAATGCTCTTATTAAAATTATAACATTTGTGTTGTTGGGGTCAATTTCGACACAGGACTAATATAATAGTAAAAAAAACAATAATAAGTCCCAAAACTGAACTCATAAACACAATGTAAACCAATAGCCGACAGCCAGCTCTACCTCCAACAACTTCAGTTAGGGACATGGCCAGGCATGTATGGCCAAATCAGCTTACATTTGGTACTTTGCAGTGTATACATCTTCAGTTTACACCATGCAACAATGAGGAGAAGATTAGATGCAAGCCACATTCCGGATTATATCTTGGATGATAATGAATCAGAGGACACACAACAGCAAACTGATACAGATGAACAGGTTTCCAAGGAGGAAGATGATGTGGAGTATCAACCAGAAGACATAGACAGTTCTGATCAATCTGATGAGGAGGTCACCGGTGCTGAAGCTGCTCCCGCTGAAAGATTCAAATCCAAAAGTGGCAAGATCATTTTGAGCTCAATACCTCCAGATGTACATGGCAGGGCAGATGCTGCAAATGTCATAAAAATGATTCCTCGGATCACAAAGTTTGCTGTGACAAGAGTAAGTGACATCAAGACATGTTTTGATTGCCATTGTCAATAAAAAAAGTCATTATTGCTATGACAAACCTTGAAGGAAAAAAAGTCCACGGCAACATGTGGAATGACCTTCATGATGATGACCTGGATACCTACATTGGCATTCTTCTCCTTGCTGGAGTGTACAAATCCTGCAAAGAGGCCACTGATAATCTCTGGGATGCATCGACAGGCAGGATTATTTTCCGGGCAACAATGTCACTTCAGAAGTTTCAGATGATATCAAGAGTCCTCAGATTTGACAACAGAGACACCAGAACAACATCTGACAAACTTGCTCCCATCAGGGATGTTTGGGAGAAATGGGTGCAGCTCCTTCCACTGATGTTCAACCCAGGGCCAGAGGTGACAATAGACGAAAATGCCCCTTCCAGCAATACATGCCAAGTAAGCCAGGCAAATACTGCCTAAAAATCTGGGCAGCCTTTTATGCAAAAACTAGCTATGCATGGAATCTACAGATTTACACAGGCAAGTCTGCAAGCGTCATCCCTGAGAAAAAGCAAGGAAAACGTGTAGTCCTCGATATGACTGCTGGACTGCAGGGTCACAACATTACTTGTGACAATTTTTTTATCAGCTATGACCTTGGGAAATCACTAGGGTGGGCACAGTGGAAAAAAAACAAACCTGAGCTGTCCGCTGAATTGTTGCAGATAAAGGACAGGGCTTCACTTTCTTCAAAGTTTGTATTTACAGACACCACCAGTAGAAAAGCTACTTTTTATTATTATTGCTATTAATGTTAATATAACTTTCATCTTTTATTTGTATCAAAGTTCTATAGTAAAAAAATCAGTTTTTTGCCTTTTTTATAAAGTAGTTAGATATGGGTCAAAATGGACCCGTAACACCATAGATGTTAGTATAGTTAATAATATAAAATATATATATGTGTATATTTTTTACATTTAAGAAATGTGTTCTAAAACCCTTCAGTAATAGTCAGTTAATATAACAAACCTTTTATTCTCTTGAGATTCATTTTACAATATTTTTATATTGAAAATGAAGGGTACGCTCTCAAATGAAAGGCCCGGGGGCCAGAACAAAAATATTAAAATCAATCCTTCCATGAATGAGAAACCATAACAAGGTAACTAAGAGGTAAGAAAAAAATTGGATCATTAATAACTGTTTTTAGGGTATCCTAGGGGTGATTTAAGACACGGGTCAAAACCGACCCGTTAACATAAGCAAGAGTAACAGAAAGCTAACACTAGAGGAAGGTTAAGAACTAATCTTCATGCACAATATGAGTAGTATGCTTTCATCTTCTACTTAAAGATAGCTGACAGATGTTGGCTGCTGATACTCTCTGTCCTTGGCAGTCAATATATGATTTACTGACAAAAGTGATTTATGGGCGGAATAGAGCCTATAAAGTGATTTGTGTAATAGGAAAGATTAGGCTAGGTGACCCATCACCAAAATTTATTGACATGGAACAGAAAACACACAATCAAGTGAATTTAAATGGTAATTTAGTCATGAGATAGATTTATGTGATAAGATGTGAAGTATAGAATTTCCCTATTTACCAACACATGACATGTGAACCATTTAATAGAAATGCATTGAAAGATTGACTCAGTGATATGAAATGCAATGTAGGTAAATAGTTCAGTTATCCTCATATCTTCATTTGTGAAATGTGTCCTCATTTCTTTATTGGAAAAATATTTATTTACCCTAGTCATATGCTATGATTTCCATCCGATAAATAATTTTACAAGTTGAGTTTAAAGTAGCTCTGTAATACGTACTTTCCACATAAATGGGCTCTAAGAAATTCACTTTTATATCATTCTTAAACAGTATTAGGGCTCTCCAGCACTCTGACATGTGCTCTTCTGGTCGCCCGGGCATGCTGTAAAAGTATCTGCTCAGAATCTGTTTTCTAGGAGAAATAGCATTGCATGTGGCACAATTTTAATAATTAGAGATGAGCGAGCACTAAAATGCTCGGGTACTCGTTATTCGAGACGAACTTTTCCTGATGCTCGAGTGCTCGTCTCGAATAACGAGCCCCATTGAAGTCAATGGGAGACCCGAGCATTTTTCAAAGGGACCATGGGTCGGGAATAAAATGTGTTATTTAATTGAAAAAGAATGTCTTCTGATAAGTTAGCAGATGTATGCAAACATCTGCAATCTATTCTTCACTGTTCCGCGCGTATATTATCTCCCGACAAGTTAGCAGATGTGAAGAACAGTGAAGAATAGAATAAAAACAGTGAACACAGGATCATTTAAGTGAAAAACGCAGTGAAAAACACAGTGAAGAATAGATTGCAGATGTTCAGCACATCTGCTTACTTGTCGGGAGATACGCTCTCCCGGGATCCGCTGCTCTTCTTCCACTTAAGTCTCCCCGATGTCTCCGTGCTGCTGTGCCCACGATGTCTCCGTGCTGCTGTGCCCACGATGTCTCCGTGCTGCTGTGCCCACGATGTCTCCGTGCTGCCGTGCCTACGATGTCTCCGTGCTGCTGTGCCCACGATGTCTCCGTGCTGCTGTGCCCACGATGTCTCCGTGCTGCTGTGCCCACGATGTCTCCGTGCTGCTGTGCCCACGATGTCTCCGTGCTGCTGTGCCCACGATGTCTCCGTGCTGCTTTGCCCACTATGTCTCCGTGCTGCTGTGCCCACGATGTCTCCGTTCTGCTGTGCCCACGATGTCTCCGTGCTGCTGTGCCCACGATGTCTCCGTGCTGCTGTGCTCCCGATGTCTCCGTGCTGCTGTGCCCCCGGTGTCTCCGCGCTGCTGCTGTTCCCCCGATGTCTCTGTGCTGCTCCCCGGTGTCTCTGTGCTGCTCCCTGGTGTCTCTGTGCTGCTCCCCGAGTTCTTCAATGTGTTCTTCACATACTATTTTGTTCCGCGCGTATCTCCCGACAAGTAAGCAGATGTGCCGAACATCTGTAATCTATTCTCCACTGTGCTTTTCTCTGTGTTTTTCACTTAAATGATCCTGTGTTCACTGTTTTTATTCTATTCTTCACTGTTCTTCACTGTGTATTTTTAATTAAATGCTCGATCTCGATCAGGGGAAATACTCGTCCGAGCAACGAGCCGTTTCGAGTACCTTAATACTCGAACGAGCATCAAGCTCGGACGAGTATGCTCGCTCATCTCTATTAATAATCAAAAAAAATTTAAGACTAGTCTAAATGTCTAGTCATAAGTTGCAGCTCCTATTAATTGGTGCAGTAAAATCTGCCAGAGGTACCATTCTCAAAAGTATCTAAACACAGACTGTGACTGAACACAATGCAGTTGCATCACAGTGAAATATTCAATGAAACAGCTTTTCCGCCAGCAAGCAGGGACTCCAAGCATCATATTTCACTATGATGTAGGAACCCACATTGCACTGTGCTTGGTCCATGTCAGCACACAGTCTGGTCTTAATGGGTCTAGCAGGTTCATATGAGGCAGTCCTAAGTCTGCACATTTGTATGCACATTCTACAAGTTCAGCTGTTTGGAAAACCTGGCCTACTCTTTTGTAATCCAACTCCAGGCCCTTTTCCATTTTTTTTCATGAGGCTAGTTCAGGAAGTTTCACTTTTCACTACACACATTACTTGGAGCCCCCCAAAAATGTATTGGAGATGTACGCTCAATAATTTTAACATCAAATACGATACAATATGATACAACTTGATACTATAGGAAATTGTTAACTACAGATTATTATAAAATATATATTAATATATACACAGAAAACATTCACATTGCAGTAAATGAGTTACATAATCAGTTATAGGTGGGCATCTCTGTATAAACTATTATAATATAGTGTATAATATTTTAGGGATAGCATGGTAGCTCACATAATACACTTCAGTTTAAGATAAAATGCACCCTGTGTGGTTTGAATTAAGAGATTGTATTGTATGATCTTTTAACCTCTCAACGCTGAGGCCCTTTTTCATTTTTGCGTTTTTCATTTTTCACTCCCCTATAAAAAATATATAACGTTTTAATGTTTCCATGTAAAGAGCTGTGTGAGGGCTATGCATCATGGTGACGGTATTTAATATTCCATGCCTTGTACTGGAAAGCGGGAAAAAAATTCTAAATGCAGTGAAATTGGTGAAAAATGTAATTGCACCATTTTCTCGTTAGCTTGGAATTTACGGCTTTAACCCAAACGACATGTCTTCTGTATTCTTTGGATTGGTATGATCCTGAGGATACGAAATTTATTTAGATTTTATAATGTGTTCATAAATTTCCAAAAGTAAAAACCTCCTCTACCTCCTCTTCTGGCGCTAATAACTTTTTTGTACCTCAGTGTATGGAGCTGGTGTCATTTTTTGCATCTTCTGTTACAGTTGTATTTTGATAGATCTGACATTTTAGGACGCATGTTTACATAACATGTTTATGATTTTTACTGCTCTTGTTTTTTTTTTTTAAATTTAACTTTAAATGTACTTTAAACCTAGGTTGTCTGATTGATCCAACCATATACTGTCATACTACAGTAAGGCAGTATATGGGGATTTTCCAAATCATCTATTAAAATCGCACATTGTAATACATTGGCTAAAATTAGACAGCCTTGTGTCTTTGTATGACCCGAGGCTATCATGGTAATAGATCCCCACGTGACACCGGCTTTTTAATACCACCAACAACTTATCCTGCAAAAGCTTCATATACCGTAAGTGTTGCTTTTCTGTTACACAGAGCTTCACTTTTTCCCTTGGTAGCATGAGATTTCTCTGCTGTCTTTTTACAGTTATACTTCTATCACATCTAATCTTTACTGATCACAGATAAGCTCTGGTGATCGATTAAATGCTTTCGTTTATTCATTAACTAAGTGATACATTGTACTGTAATCAGTTGTGCCTTAAGTAACCCATTTTAAAATACAATAGAATAAAACTTTATTTATCCAAATGGGAAATGATTTGTACATCATGGACCCAGGCAAATTATTACATAGTAAAGAAAAACATCAGAAGATGCAGAAAATGTGTAAACAGGAAATGTGGTTGGCAGAAAGTTGTGTTGGGGATCTACCAGTTCCAGAACTTTATTTTGGCCATCTTGTCTTAAATATGAATAACTTGTGCTATCTCAGAGTCCAGCAGTACATCTGTTTATATCGATTGCTTCAAGTACTCCGTTGTTGTAGAATCGTGCCATGAAATGGGTGTCCGGTGTTTGCAGCCTTAGACTTAAATTTCTTAAAGCATCTTTGCCAGACCTCCTCAAAGGGAAGCAGCGCTTCAACTATCATTCCTTGGGCCCTTCAAAAGGTTTTAATAAGTCTGTTCTTTTCCTTACTACTTATGTCGCCTCCCCAACATTTGACAACTGGACATTGCTTTACAGTATACCTTATTGTTCTTTGTTCACTAATTTAGCATGTCATTAATGTACATCAACTAGTGTCTAGTGAGGTGTTCTCCTGAATTATAGATCTTTTGTCCCCTAATAATGTCCGGGTATGACTGTAAGTAAGTATGAATTGAAAGCGGTCCAAATGCCCTCAGACCACCTCTTTCAGGTGCATTATTAGGACCTTTTCGAATGCCTTCATGGCATGAAAGGTCAGAGAAATGGGTCTGTAGACATGGATGGTTGTTTTTTTTAGTATGCATGAGGTTTTCCAGGTCACTGGTGCCAACTCATGGATGGTGCCATTTAATAACTATGCTAGAACGCCATAGAATTTACTGACACAGGATTTAATAAGATGATGCCTTGTTTGCTTTGAGGGCTCTCAGCACGTCCATTATAACTATGTCAGTTCCTAGTTGATCATAGTTATGCTCTTTTGAGAAATTATTGAAAAATATTCACTCCAAGTTTCACTTCTAGTTTTAATTTTAAAGGATTATGACATATTATTATTATTATGTCAGATTACACAGAGCTTGCCAGAGCTTGCCCTGTCCCCAATGGGGCTCACAATCTAATCAACCTAACAGTATTTTTTGGAGTGTGTGGGAGGAAACCGGAGGTCCTGGACGAAACCCACACAAATACAGAGAGAACATACAAACTCTTTGCAGATGTTGACCCTGGGACTTGAAACCAGGTCCCCAGCACTGCAAGGCTACAATGCTAACCACTAAGCCACCATGCTTAAATTGTGTACTAGGGAAATTCAAAGTACTATTATATAATTGTGTAACCTTTTATCTGACCGTGTGAGATATCTAGTGTACACAATGTAAAACAAAGAGTTGAACATACTGACAAAGCTGATATTCCTAAGGTTCAACATTTTCCATAATGTACTAAAAGTTGCATTTTAATTCTTCCATTTTAAAGAGAACATTTAGCCTTTCCTGAAATGTTTATTTTATTAAATATTTGGATTCCACATGAAATAACTATTTTGGATGTTCTTTTCTTACTTAGTAAGACCAACTTCACGTGAACTTAGTAGGTCCATGGAAAAGGGACTATTTGCACATAAACATGCTAGCTGCATGGAAATTGGAGCATTTGCTGGTTGGGTTCTATGGACCAAACTCGGTGGCAAGGACTGGAGTCCGTGCAGGGGCATACCCAAAACTGACTAGTAATATCCTTTTGACTAATATGTTATAGCATTCTAGAATGAATAATAAAGGAACATCAAGACAAAAACTGAAGCAATTATTTTGATAAATCATCCAAGTAAGGAGATGTAGAAGCTCTTAGTTAAAGGGGGTTGTCTCCATTTTTAACCACCAAGTGATGTCTACATAATAAAGATTTTTTTAACCCCTTCCATACAATTGTATTGCTGTTTTTGCTTCTAGGATTGCAGTGTGGGTGGGCACTAGCTGAGCAGACTCTTCATGATTCCTCAGTGCTAGATTAGCAGGGTACAGGGTTTAGCCATACTTTTATTTAGCTTCTGAAGAGTGTACTAGTATCTGACACAGAAAGATGAGACAGATCAGAATCATGAGATGGATATAAGACACAATGACACACAATGACCCCTGCTACCTCTTAAACATACATTCAGCACTGCTATGCATCATACTCTCATCAGATCAAGACTTTATTGCATCTGTAAAGATTGTAGCTCCTCTGAACGCTGCTGCTGAACAGGAATTTCCTCTCTCTGCTGTGCTTTCTGCCTCCTGCCCCTCCCTGTGCAGTACAAGAGAAGTTATTCATGTGAAACGAATCTGCCTGACCATAGTCAGGAGTTTATGTTCAAACCTAGGAACAACCAAAATATAATCACCAGAATTTTATCTGTGAAATGCTGGATTTTTTAATAACATTGAATTAGAGAATTATCCTGAGTTTATTTAAAGGGGTATTCCCACAATGACAATTTTCTTATATGTACTCAGCAGAACAAAATTATACATTGTCTAATCACTGTTATTTACAAAAATTTAGCATTTCACAGATATCAGTCCTGCTGTATACTATTTCAGTTTCCCCTAGACACGACCCTGTATCGTCATACTTAGGGTCAGCACCATCTTGGATTTTTGTGTGAGATCGTGCAGATGAGATTTTTGTGTCTTGTGCGTGTAGCCACACCCCCTGCGGTCCTAGCCTTGAGCTTACAGACACATATTCACTTCCTGGCAGGAGATTGTGAGAAGAGACAAGCTACAAAATACAAGCTACAAGGAGATAAGTGATCTGGGGGAAGGGGAATGCAGGCACATAACTGTGAGAACACAGATGTAGCAGTGCCGTGTGTGCATCTCTGATCTGTCTCATCTCTTTCTATGTGTAAGTATGTTAGTACAATGTCAGAAGCCAGGTGGAAGTGCATAAACACCTTGTACCCTGATAATGTTACCACTTTGTCACCCCACAGAACTAGATAATACAGTAATGTGTCTGCTTAGAGAGGCCCCACCCACACCCTGGGATTTTGCACTGAGCACCCTAGAGAGTGATAGGAGCTAAAACAGCAACAAAACTCAGCAAAATTGTAAAGCAAGGGGTGAAAATGATCTTTATTGTGTTATCATCACTAGGGGATTGAAATGTGAGAATTTTCTTTTGTGGGAAAACCCCTTTAAGAATTTTGTTTTTGTGGGAATTCCCCTTCAATCAGCATTTTAATACACACACCATAAACTGTATAGATAACATGAAATATAAAGAGCAGGACTTGTCTAGTAATAATATTCAGGAAAATAGATGTTTGCAAACATCTGTTCTCTTGTAAACATGCAGATATGTACAAAATGAGGTAACTTCACAGAGCAACATGGAGAAGTAATTTGAACAGTGCATAAAATGTGAATCAGTAAGAATACACATCACTGCACTATGCAAAGCATGCTAGCCTAGAAAATGTGCACAATGCATGATCCAATATCTTATATCAGGATACATCTTATGCAGAATCTATATTTATGTACCGTATATACATGTAATAATATTTATTCCATGTAAGACATTTTCTCCACCTAAAATGTTTGTTTATGTAAATCAAATGTGACAGTTTGAGATAGAGAAAAGTAACACTTTGGTATTTACACCTTCTGATTCCTTTCTCTAAGTGCCAAGTTGGCATCGAACTAAGGACAAGGTAATCTGAGAAAGGCTTGTTGCTAGGAATAAACTGTAGTTGTTAGATTGTGTGTCCCTAACAACCAGACTGACTCACATGACTCAGCTGTTCAGTCTAAAGCTGCTCCGGCACCGTGCTGATACAGAAGAAGTGAAAATGGAGCCAGGCTGGGTATTTCCTCACATGACTTTCCTTGCATCAGATATACTTTTTTATCTACTGAGCACAAACTAAACTGCATAAACGAACAGTGTAGCAAGTGTCATAAAAAAGTTGGGGCTGACTGACCTCAATGTAAGTCATACATGCGACTCTATATGGAGCCAAAATATACAATATTCTGTTTTTATTGTGTGGCAAAATAGTGAAATTTGGCCATTTTTTTCTAATACAGGAATAATCATTTTTGATTTTGGGATGCAGCAATATATATATATATATATATATATATATATATATATTAGATATATGATTGTGTTTGTGTATATATTTTATTTCTTTTCTAGGCAACAAAAAGTGATTTTAACTTTTATGTCTAAGTCTCATAGCAATGGATCGTGGCCACCTGCTGACCCATCGGGGTGATCCTAACCTATAAGTATCAGACTCCAGGGGTAGTGGACCCACTGGACCACTACGGACAATGATGTAAGCCATCACCTGGAACCAGAATCTAAGTGGTACTCAGTTTTCACCAGAGCCCACCGCCCAGCGAGTTCGACTTGCTGCGGCGTGGAACCACCAGGGTGTTCCAGAGGTGCGACTTTGCCCACAGTGGCAGCCACGGCAAGGTACAAAGACGTTGAGCAGGATCTTAGTCGGAGACAGGCAGGAGGTCAGGACCGTCAGTAAGGGATCAGAGTCAGGAACATAGCAACAGATCAAGGCAAGCATCAGAGGAGCGTAGTCAGGAACGGAATCAGGGTCACAACAGGAAATCACAACAACAGCACAGGGCATCAGGAACAAATCTTTCTCTAGGGCACAAGGCACGAAGATCCGGTGGGGAGAGCAGGGAGAGGCTATGTATTAAAGGATTCTCGGAAGGGCCAGCACCAATAAGTGGTGCACTGGCCTTTAAATCTTTGAGAGCCAGAGCGCGCATGGCCACCGGAACAGGAAAGGGAAAGGAAAGGGCACAGGTAAGTACCCAAGGTATCCGAAATCGCAGGAAATCACGGGTCGTGGGAGCAATTGATATGCAAGCAGGTCATATATATGTTGGAGTATGCTAGTTTTTGGCACATGGTTAACTGCAATTTATTTGCATCTAGCCTTGATATGTAAGCCTTGGTTTTCACAATGCATTTTTTTTGTATTTGTTTCGTGCAATTCTGGTGCACAATTGTTGAAAATCCACATTTTGCTGTGGATCTAGGAAAAACTTTATGTTTCTATGATTTTGAAGTAAAACCATGGCAATTTGAGAGATTCAGGTCACACGTTTTGGTGCAGCAGCTGTATTTCAATCCATACTATAACCTGTTTTATAAAAACATTATTAAATAATTCTAAAGCACTTATTTTAATGAAAAATTTGCATGGATTGGAGCACAAAATGCCTAGTACCATAGTAGATAAGGTTGAGAAAAGATGCAGGTCCATCAAGTCAATCCTGTTCCCATAAAGCAATAATTTTGTTCTCCAGAAAGCCATCCATAACTATCTCCTACGGCAGAGAGGTCAACCGTATTGCTGTTCTTGCAGTAAAGAATCCCTGTCTATGGTGATGGTAGAACTCTCTCTTCTCTAGGTGCAGAGGATGCCCCATTGTTTTATATACATACCTACGTATAAAAAGGATCCATTTGTGTATTGAGGTCTCCTCAAAGCCATCTTTTTTCCAAGCTAAAGAACCCCAAATGTGTATTCTGCCACTATATTCTAGTCCAGCCATTTCTTAATAAAATTGGTTGCTCTCCTCTGCACCTGTTCCAATTCTACTCTGACCTTATTATACACTGGTACCCAAAATTGAACTGTAATCTAACCAATAATTTGTATAAGGGCAAAACTATCCTTATGTTTTGTAAGAGCAAATATCCCTTTTATGCAGAGCCAGCGCTATGGGTAGGCAAAGTGGGCCCACATGAATTTTCCAGGAGAATCTCTTCTTTCCAATGAATCTAGAATTGTGTTTCTAGGTGCCATGGATCTAGAGATATTCATGTTTAAAGTGAGAACACCAGGTACCATTTTTATTAATAAAAATCACTCCCATTGGCAATTTAACAGTTAATATCTCCATTTTCCTGACACTTAGAAACACAAATTCCGATTCATATAAAAGAGGAGACTCTCTTCTTTCATAGTAAAGAATAAATGAGGTTCTAGGTGTCACAGAGCCAGAGATACAGCCCCCTGAAATGCACCCCCTCCAGATTCTTAGCCATCAGGCTGCAGGGAGAATTTGCTGCACACATGAGCTTCTGCACCTCACAGATAATAGAAATATTCACTTTGTATGTTCCTACACTCTGATAAGGAAAAATATCAACTAATATTCATGTTTTTAACCCTCTCCCATCAAGAACTATCTAAGAACACACTTTCTCTCTTATTGCCTTTTATTTTGTGATAGTTTTTTTTGCGAAAATTGACTGATATGAAAAGCCTCTTCACCTAATGTCGCTATTATATATTACCACCGCGACCCAGAACGTGTCCATAAAGTTATATGTAACACCAAAAACACACACATGTTCTGGAATAAAGTTTTTATTTCACACCATCCTCCATTATTTACACCTATGTTATGGCGTTCTCACTCTCATTCGTATGAAGAGCGGAGGGTTCTGTTATTGAGCTGCTAATACAATGGCGCACATCTAAAAGTGACTTTTATTATCTCATTAGCTTGGTTTATGGATATATAGTTGGGTCACCATTGTGTAAGGGAGCATACAATGATCGATCTATGTGATGTGCAGTGCAATTTTCTGCAAACATAGTTTGGTGTCCCCTGTGGATTTAACGTGACTTAGGGACAGTGAAACTGCCGCTGTGGTAAATAATACCCATTTAAAAATTCCCTATTTCCATCCCCATTCAATAAACACAAGTACTCTGCGATAGGTGGAAGAAAAAGGCCACAGCGGCCAACTTTATTTATTTTACAGGAAAGGAAAAAATTGGAGGGGTCCTCGAAGGCGCTTTCCCTCAACATTATTCCCCCCAGGTCTCAACTTGCCCGCGGTCGTTGATCACCAAACCTGCGGGCACCCCTTGTTGAAGACCTAAATCCCATCCTGGGGTCCTTGCCCGCAGGAATATATCCAACCTGCTGGGTGCTTATCCCAGCTTAACTGTAAACTTACATTCCCAAGAACTGGAATCCTAATTCCAAGTTCTCTACTTTAAAACGCCTTGCCTTCGAGAGCCCCCTCCTCCCTACCGCTGCGACAAATTAACCCCTTATCACCGACACTAGTTTTCAGCTCAATGACCAGACTCGATTTTTCAAATCTGACATGTCTCACGATAATTGGTTATAACTTCGGAACGCTTTAACATATCCGGGTGATTTTGAGAATGTTTTCTCGTGATACATTGTACTTCATGTTAGTTATAAAATTTAAGTGATAAGTTTTGCGATTCATTCTGAAAAAAAGTGAAAATTTGGCAAAAGTTTGTAAAAATTCTTCATTTTCCAAGTTTGAAATGTTCTGCTTTCCAGATAGGAAGTAAAAATACCCAAAAAGCTTGATAAATTACATTTACGGAATGTCTGCTTTATGTTGGGATGATATTTTATGCTTCCGGTCATTTTTCTAGGATGTTATGAGGTGCAGAACTTTAGGTGCGATTTTTCTCATTTTCATGAAAATTGCCAAAACTCACATTTTGAGGGAAAACTCAGCTTCCAAGTGACTTTGTAAGGCCTAAATAATAGTAAAACCCCATAAATTACCCCACTTTAGAAACTTCACCGCTCAATGTATGTAAAACAACTTCTATTAAGTCCATTAACCCTTTAAGTGTTTCACATGGGTTAAAACAATATGGACCTGCGATTTAGAAACTATGGAATTTTTTTGGAAAATACATTCATTTAGGCCAAACTGACAGTTTCAGAATAAATCAAATGATGAAACGCACTGCAACGTTTGATGCCCAATTCCTCCCGAGTGTAGCGATACCACATATGTGAAGGTAAACTTCTGTACAGGTGTACGGCCAAGTATAGAATGAATGGAGGCGCCATTCACAGCAGATTTGTATTGTCACATTGTACTACCTATACATTTTTATTTTTTTTGGTAATGCAAACATATGAGGGCTTATTTTTTACGGAATGAGATACAATGTATAGATAATTCATTTAGGGGGGTCTATAGCATGAGATTTTATTAACTATTTCAAGGGGGACACAAACAAAATCATCAATTTTAATTTTGGATTTTTAGCATTTTTTTCCCCCCTGCTCACCGTAATGTAAAAATAATATTTTATCTTTATTCTCTGGTTCACTACGATTGTGGTGATACCTCATTTATATAGTTTTTCTTATCTTTGCTCAATTTTCTTGAAGCAAAACCAATATTGGAGAATATCGCATTGTTTTTACTATTGACAAATTTTTAGGGCCATAACTTCTGTATTTTTATGTTGTCAGACCTGGTTGAGGGCTTATTTTTTGCGAAAAGAGTTGTTCTTTTCAGTCGTATCATATTAGGGAATGTAGCTTTTTTTGATCACTTTTTATAACATTTTTTGTGATGGTGTTTGATGAAAAATTGTATATTACGGGAAGTTTTTCGTAGTTTTTTTTTTCATCATTCACCGAGCGGGTTCAATATTGATTTAGATTTATTGTACAGATTAATACGGACGCGGTGATACCAAATATGTATGTTTTTGTGTTTTATTTACTGTATTTGCAATTTATGTGTTACTGGGGAGATTATGGGACTTTTATTTTATTTATTTATTTAATTATATTATAAAAAGATTAATTTTTTTTTTTTTAACTTTTTTACATATTCTACTTCTTGGCTTGAATAAGCGATCATCCGATCGCTTATTCAAGCCTTTACACTGCAATACACTTGTATTGCAGTGTATAGTGTAAGTAACTGAGCATGCCGCGCATGCTCAGTTACTTACAGCCGGGTCCTGCCAGGAAGGCAGGACCCGGCGAGAAGAGGAGCCGACAGCCTCGGGTCACTCGTAGGGACCCGGGGCAGCGGCAGGAGGGATCGGATCCCCCGGTAAGCACACCGGGGGGGTCCGATCCACGGGGGACACACTTGCACGCCGCGGCGTGTAAGGGGTTAGACACCCGGGATCGGAGTTTTTCCGATCCCGGGTGTTAGTGCCGGGTCTGGGCTGTGATATCACAGCCCGACACCGGCACTATACTGACCCGATGTCCCGAAATCTTCTTCTGACGCGGCGCCGTAGAAAGGCGTCGCGTCAGAAGAAGTACCCTTAATGACCGACGTAGAATCCCGATAGGGCGGTCATTAAGGGGTTAAACATGTTCATCATAAATAACAAAACATTTTTTTTTTATAAATATATCAAACATCGACACTAACAACCTTACAAATAGGGCGGGTGGGTGGGAAAATCTTTCTGGTCAACGTTCTCCAGGCAAATGGTGAGTACTTTATTAAGGTTATGATTCTTAAATCATATGTCCCACCTCCCTGCACGTATTCACCTGCTCTAACATAAACAATCCCCCTCCCATCTAAACTCTGTGTGACCTACACAACAACTCCGCTTACTTCACTACCCTTGTCATGTGCTGATTGCATTACACTGCGTTCCTTTCCATCGCATACTTTCCCTTTGCTGCATATTTTGGTGAATATACACATGTGGGGTATGTATGATCTCCTCACATCTTGCTGTTTTAGGAAAGTGTGTTTTCTTTATACAAGTATTCTGGATTTGTACAAATTTTAGAGGAAATTTTGAATCGTTATGCAATTTTTGCATTTTATTGCCGTTTGCTGCAGAGTTGCATGAAGGTGGTAGTGTGTATGAATTAAAAAGTTATTCTTGTTTATGTTGTGATTTCTGGAAGAATTTGATTTTGACAGAATAGGAGTGTAAGTTCTTGATGTTGTGTATTGTAATCTTTTTATTGCTATATTTTGCAGGTTGTGACCATCTTAAAATTTCTAGCTGAAAAGCAGATATTCAGTTAGAGTTATTGGGGGATATTTATCATACGCTGGTGCTCATGCCCCTCTGCGCAAATTCGCAGCCCGATACATGAAGAGGCTTCCTCGTATGAAAAGTCGCCGGCAGTAGCGAGTGCGCAGGCGTGGGGACAGTAACGCCCAGCGCCGGCCCACTCCCGGCCGGCCGCGCCCTCCGCTCGGTCGGCCGCGCCCCCCCCCCTTCACTGGCTTGAAGGTGGCGGATTGGGGAAAATAAGCAATAAGCTAGCATTTGCGATTATTTCAGGGCCTCTGCGTCACTGGCAGTGCGCAGAGGTCCTGATAAATATACCCCATTATGTTGATTTATTTATGTGAACATATCAATATGAGGCATTTGTGAACTCTACACATGTCCATTTATTACATTTAGGAGATGTGATGAGATGCGATGAGGAGATTTGATGTCCACATTTTTGGCCATCAAAGTCAAATTTTAAGTATTTTTTTATAAAATGTTTCAGTTTGAATCAAAATTGCATGAAGGCGCCTATGTCTCTTTGATGCAATTTAGAAAATGGGGCAAGTGTCTGCTTTCAGAAAATATATGGTTTGCTGCGGTTTAATTCTTTTTGCCTCTTGGTTCAATTCCTGAGTGAAGATGCTTATCATCTATCTGTCTAGTTATCTATCTCCTATAATCTGACCATTTATATATCTCGCTTTTTCTCTATTTTTTTTTATCAACCTTCTATTTCTCTTCTACTGTATTAATCTCTCATATCTACCTACTGTATACACTCACCGGCCACTTTATTAGGTACACCATGCTAGTAACGGGTTGGACCGCCTTTTGCCTTCAGAACTGCCTCAATTCTTCGTGGCATAGATTCAACAAGGTGCTGGAAGCATTCCTCAGAGATTTTGGTCCATATTGACATGATGGCATCACACAGTTGCCGCAGATTTGTCGGCTGCACATCCATGATTCGAATCTCTCGTTCCACCACATCCCATTGAGATCTGGTGAGTGTGGAGGCCATTTGAGTACAGTGAACTCATTGTCATGTTCAAGAAACCAGTCTGAGATGATTCCAGCTTTATGACATGGCGCATTATCCTGCTCAAAGTAGCCATCAGATGTTGGGTACATTGTGGTCATAAAGGGATGGACATGGTCAGCAACAATACTCAGGTAGGCTGTGGCGTTGCAACGATGTTCAATTGGTACCAAGGGGCCCAAAGAGTGCCAAGAAAATATTCCCCACACCATGACACCACCACCACCAGCCTGAACCGTTGATACAAGGCATGATGGATCCATGCTTTCATGTTGTTGACGCCAAATTCCGACTTTACCATCCGAATGTCGCAACAGAAATCGAGACTCATCAGACCAGGCAACGTTTTTCCAATCTTCTACTGTCCAATTTCGATGAGCTTGTGCAAATTGTAGCCTCAGTTTCCTGTTCTTAGCTGAAAGGAGTGGCACCCGGTGTGGTCTTCTGCTGCTGTAGCCCATCTGCCTCAAAGTTCGATGTATTGTGCGTTCAGAGATGCTCTTCTGCCTACCTTGGTTGTAACGGGTGGTGATTTGAGTCACTGTTGCCTTTCTATAAGCTCAAACCAGTCTGCCCATTCTCCTCTGACCTCTGGCATCAACAAGGCATTTCCGCCCACAGAACTGCCGCTCACTGGATGTTTTTTCTTTTTCGAACCATTCTCTGTTAACCCTAGAGATGGTTGTGCGTGAAAATCCCAGTAGATCAGCAGTTTCTGAAATACTCAGACCAGCCCTTCTGGCACTAACAACCATGCCACGTTCAAAGGCACTCAAATCACCTTTCTTCCCCATACTGATGCTCGGTTTGAACTGCAGGAGATTGTCTTGATCATGTCTACATGCCTAAATGCACTGAGTTGCCGCCATGTGATTGGCTGATTAGAAATTAAGTGTTAACGAGCAGTTGGACAGGTGTATCTAATAAAGTGGCCGGTGAGTGTATATAGTCTTCTTTTTAGTTCTGCATCTAGAAATCTCTATCATATTTCATATTTATCTGCAAAGAGTTTGTATGTTCTCTTTGTGTTTGCGTGAGTTTCCTCCGGGTCCTCCAGGTTTCCTCCCAGACTCAAAAAACATACTGTTAGGTTGTTTAGATTGTGAGCCCCATGGGGACAGGGACCAATTTGACATGCTTTGTGCAGTGCTGTGTAATCTGTGTGCGCTATATAAAGAATTATTATTATAATTATTAATTCTTCATTTACATAGCGCACACAGATTAGACAGCGCTGCACTGTGCTTGCCAGATCAGGAAACCAGAGGACCTGGAGGAAACCCATGCAAACACTTAGAGTACATACAAACTTTTTGCAGATGTTGACCACTGCTGCAAGGCTGTAGTGCTAGTTACTGAGCCACCGTGCTGCCCATTGATCTCCCTATCATCTATCTCCTATAAAATTCTCCCATATTACAGTTTGTTTTACCATACTTAAGGAGCCTCTTACTGACTGGCTGGTCATAAAATAGTTTTATTTTGGGGTCCCCCTTTTAGTTTTGCCCAGGGCCCCACTTTGTCTAGAACTGGCCCTGCATTTATGCATATCTTCATACTGGACATCATTTAATTTGTCTTGTTAGCAGCTGCCTGACTATGGTCACTAAGTTTTTTTACTGCAGCAGCTTTACCAAGTAAGGCCCCATTCACACAACTGTAATTGTGAGCATGATCTGGCTGCACAAATTGCGTCCAGATTACAGTCACAATAGATGGCACCCGATCATTGTGTGGTGAGCACACTGTGGTAGATCTATCACAGTTTGTCTGGTTTCTTGTACTAATGTTTGATACTTTTTGGTCTCATCTAAGACTGAGCTGCAATTCATCAGACATGTCCTATATTTTTACAGATCTGCAGCAAGGGAGAGGGAAAGGGTGAGAATTGCTTACTTCCCCTCCCTTCCCCAGCCTACCACGCCCAGGATATGATCCAAGTGAGCACATGGCCCTGTGAATAAGACCTAATTCACAGTTTAGAATATAATTGTAATTTTTTGGCCCAAGTGCTTTAACTTACATTGATCTACATTAATCTTTAGTAGCCATTTCTCTGGCTAAGCCTCCAGCTTCCATAAACCCCTCAGCAATTTTATAATGTCTTCTTCTGTATTAATTACTTTACAGAGCTTAGCAACAACTGCAAATATTGAAAATCTACTGTGTAAATCCTATATGAGCTCAGTAATAAAAATATTAAAAAGAAGTCCTGGCCCCTGTAGCGCACCATTAATTACAACCCTCAGTTTTCTATCAATAAATCCCAATTGTTAACCCCAACACACAGATTTTCCCAGAGTCCCAACAGTCTCATTCTATGTACAAATCTTTTATCAAATACCTTGGAAAAGTCTAGATACACACCATGCACTGCCTCCCCTTATCGTCTCAAAATATTCTGCAGGATGAAAACTGTAAAAGAGCAATTCATACTTGAGTCTTAAAAATCATTTGTCAGTTTCACAAAGTAATCACATAGTATTTGTGCAGTTTCCAAATCCCTTGATATATAAGTTGCTATATTGTTTAATAAAATTAAAATGAAGTAGAAAATTGAAAATACTTGTAACAATTACCTGCAAGTGTAGGCATTACAGTGGCCCATATATTGTACAATAATCCACCTCCCTATGGGCTAGCCTCACCAGAATTATTAGAGACTCCCTAAAAATTCTGATGCATTATTTATACAGGAAATCAATAGCTGTCTGGATTTTAGTTATAATCTGCTCCCGTTTTCGGGACAGGTCAAGGTAAATCTTGCAGGCTAAGGCTTCCCAACTATGGCCCACCATGTTCTCTGACCGCTCTGCCCATCTTCTTCCAGAAATCTATTCTTGCAATCAATGAAGGGTCACTCCACCTTTGTGCTGAAATTACATATGGTAATGAGAGGTTGATGTCACCTCCCTGTAGAGCTTATCTTAGGAGTGTTCTTCTCTCTTTCTACAGATAAATAGACTAAAGAATAACCGGATAGTTGCCCTACCCTAGCCATGTCCTCCAGTAATGGTTGTAATGATGTCTCAGGTTCAGACACTACAATTCAGTATTTCAGTAGTACTGGACTGTACTCGCACCTAAATTTGGAAATTTTTGAAAAGTCGCATTTCATAAATCTGTGCATCTGGATTCATTTTTTGGCATAGGTTGCCATAGGTTTGTGGAAGTGCAAAGTAGAGTGCACAATGATAATAAATCTTTATATCGCACCAACATATTCCCTACTGATTTCCAGTTTGATGGGTAAAAATACAAACAAAATAAGACCTAACAGAGTAAAAACATTGTCAGATGAAATTATACAAACCCTTTATCACCGACACTAGTTTTTAGCTCAATGACCAGACTCGATTTTTCGAATGTGACATGTATCACCATAATTGGTTAGAACTTCGAAATGCTTTATTATATCCAGGTGATTTTGAGATTGTTTTCCTGTGACACATTGTACTTCACGTTAGTCGTAAAGTTTTGCGTTTCTTTCTGAAAAAAAAAAAAAATTTGGCAAAAGTGTGTAAAATTTCTTCATTTTCAAAGTTTTAAATGTTTTGCTTTCCAGACAGTAAATAAAACTACCCCAAAAAGGTTGATAATTAATAATTACGGAATGTCTGCTTTATGTTGAGATGATATTTTATGCGTCCTCTCATTTTTCTAGGATGTTATGAGGCGCAGAACTTTAGGTGCAATTTTTCTCATTTTCATGAAAATCGCCAAAAAACACATTTTGAGGAACAACTCAGTTTCCAAGTGACTTTGAAAGGCCTAAATTATAGTAAAACCCCATAAATTACCCCACTTTAGAAACTTCACCCCTCAACGTATGTAAAACAACTTCTATTAAGTCTATTAACCCTTCAAGTGTTTCACATGGGTTTAAACAATGTCAACCTGCAATTTAGAAACTTTAGAATTTTTTTGGAAAATACATCAATTTAAGCCAAAACTGACAGTTTCATAATGAATAAAATGATAAAATGCTCTGCAACGTTTGATGCCCAATTTCTCCCAAGTGTACTGATACCCCATATGTGGAGGTAAACTTCTGTACTGGCGCATAGCCAGGCATAGGATGGAAGCAGCGCCATTCACAGCAGACTTGTATCGTCGCAATGTACAGGCGATAAAATTTTTATTTTTTTTGGTAATGTGAACATATGAGCGGGGTGAGAAACACTTGTAAAAATAATTCATTTTGGGTGTCTACAGCTTATTCGTGAGATTTTATTAACTATTTAATGGGTGACACAAACAAAATCATCAATTTTTATTTTGGAATTTTAGCCCTCCCCCCCTTCCGCTGACTGTAATGTAAAACTAATATTATATCTTTATTCTCTGGTTCACTACGATTGCAGTGACACCCCATTTGTATATCGTTTTTCTTATTTTGCTCAATTTTACTGAGCAAAACCAATATTTTAGAAAATCGCATTGTTTTTACTATTAACAACTTTTCAGAGCTATAACTTCTGTATTTTTCTGTTGACAGATCTGATTGAGAACTTATTTTTTGCGAAAAGTTGTTCTTTTCTTTCATATCATATTGAAGTGCATAACTTTTTTTGATCACTTTTTAGAACATTTTTTGTGATGGTGTTTGATAAAAAAAATGTATATTACGGGAAGTTTTTTGTGTTTTTTTTTACGTCGTTCACCAATAAGGTTCAATATTGATTTAGATTTATTGTATAGTTTAATATGAATGCAATGATACCAAATATGTACAGTTTTTTGGTGTTTTTGTGTTTTATATACTTTATTTGCATTTTATGTGCAACTGGGAAGATTATGGGCTTTTATTTTATTTATTTAATTATTATTATAAAATAATTTTTACTTTATTTTTCTTACATCCGATTGCTTGTTCAAGCCCTTACACTGCAATACACTTGTATTGCAGCGTACTATGCAAGGAACTGAGCATGCTGCGCATGCCCATTTACTTACAGCCAGGTTCTGCCAGGGAGGCAGAGCCCAGCGAGAAGAGGAGCCGGCAGCTTTGGGTCACTCACCGAACCCCGGGGCTGCGGCAGGGGGACGTAGTTACATGCCACAGTCATGCTTGACCACGGCGTGTAAGGGGTTGAACACCTAGGATCTGAGTTTTTACAATCCCAGGTGTTAGTGCCGGGTCTGGGCTGTGACATCACAGCCCGACATTGGCAACAGCAAGACCCAGAGTCCCGAAATCTTCTTTTGATGCTCCGCCGTAAAAAGACAATAGGGCGGTCATTAAGGGGTTAATGAGTCACTGCTGGTGGTAATCAAAAGGCACAATAATGGCACAAATCTACCAAAGTAATTAAAATGCTGCTGGTGACTGTGTCAGTGGTTTTTGAACAGTTAACACCTGTAATCAGTGCCACAAATGGAACAGGGTTTTAAAATTAGAATGTTGATGTTTCCGTTCACTGGTCATCACATATCACAAATAGCATAGGGACACTGTAAATATAAACTTTATATATGTTTCTGTATGTAGTTGTTAGTGAACCAACTTGATGGCTCATATATCTAGATGACCCTTGATGTACCTTTTTGACAAAAACACATAGGGGCACATTTACGAAGAGTTTGCCTGTGTGGTCTGTGTGCAGAGGGCTCCAAATTCAGGATTCAGGTGGCCATTCTTCATGCCCTAATAGAGCACAACACTTTTTTTCTTGGCACCTCTAACATAGGGCATGTGCGACACATTTCTGTTGGACTGAGCACCAGAACACCCGCTTCAGTACAGTAATGCAGCTGCGCCACAAAACTGTTGCGTGCGACACAAATGTGGTGCAGACACTTCTTAAATACCTGAGAATGCAATGCAACGTGTAAAGTCAGTCAGAAAACTGGCGCTCAGCCCTTAGTGAATGTGTCCCATTATTTTGTGCCTAAAACTTACATCCAAGCTGGGAATCACACACAGAAACTGTGTAAAAATAAAAAAGGAATTTATCAAGGAGTGAAAACTTTATAATTGTCAGGTTTACTGGTTTACTGACATTTTAATGAGTGAAATCCATAACTTTGTAGTTTGTAATAGTTTTTGGAAACAAATGCACCTATACTTTATCAAACATGATGTACTGTCATATGATAGCCATAACTCTCCTTGCTTTATGACAATAAAGTGTTAAGGCTTTCCTAATTTTGACTTTGTAAGTTAGAGGATGTTTTGTATATGTGAAAAAAAAGCTTACAAAGATCTCTACTTTGTAAATGTTTAACGGTGTTGGCTGCCATTTAAAAGGCTTCATGTTCCGGCTGTCAGAGGAAAATAGAGATAACAGTATCAAACAACCTCTGAGGAAAGCTGCACTTTACTAAACAACTGCTAGCTTTGTTTTTGAGACAAACATTAGTTGAGCTGTCTGACTGCCTCATTTAAACAGAGAAACTATCATGAAATGTTACCCACGGCATTCTAGGCATTGCCTCAAAGATACACATTAAGTAGGAAAAAATACATTACTGGTTGGTTTTTCACAGTTGGCAGGTGCTACTGTCATTCATCCCAGAGCAAAAGCAGAGGGGATGGGCAAGGGAAAATAAGAATATTTATAAAAAACTGACAAAATGATATACTCTAGGAGCTTTTTATGAAACATCTGTGTTTAGAGGAGGTTATATACCAAAATCCATAACAATTTGGCAACATTGATGAAGCATTTTTGATGTTTCACTTATCTCTATACAGGAAGGATTCAAGTTTCAAATTCAGTATCCTCCTGCTCCTTTGTAGTGAACATGGCAAGGATCCCAAGGAGTATACAATGAATGAGTAGTGTGCATAGCCAATCTGAAGAGCACAGTATTCCAAACTGTCTGTAACCTACTTCTGTTTGCAATTAAAGTAGAACTCCCAAACAATGTTTTATTCTCATTTTACTTGACGATGTGAATTTTAGGGGCAGTTGTCTTACCAGTGTCTGTATTTATGTGTTATCCACTCCATTCGGGTTCTCAGCTGTATAATGTCAGCAGAAACTAACTGCAATGGTTTCTGCATCCCATGGGCACCGCTATTTTGGATGGCCAATCATCGACATCATCGGAATACCCAACGATTGGCTGCCCTGAACAGCTAGGAGCCTGTCGTTGGGTATTCTGTATTACAGTCTGTCAAAGACAGACTGCAATACAGAAGCTGTGTATTAACAATATACCACAATTCAATTTTATTACAGTATATTGTAGGAGTGATAGGGACCTCTTGGATTAAAGTACCCCAGAGGGCATGAAATAATGGTAAAAATTATGGTGGGACATAACATATAAGTATACGCTATAGGGAAAAAGTTATTGGAAAACTAAGAATTTTTTTGTACAAAAGATTTAAACTTTTTTAAAAATATTAAAACATAATAAAACCTATATGAATTTGATATCTGTGTGATTGTACTGAACCAATAAATAAAGGTGAAATGTTATTTTGACTGCACAGGAAAATATGTACAAACAAAGCCCACAGGAATGTGTGTTTGTGCCACGGGTGCTCCCACGATCCCTGTCTCAGATCGGGGGCGCAGCCGCGCCTCTCCACGTACCTCCGGTCCCTGGCACCACTTACCTCCCCTGGCTCCAGCAGCGATCTCCGCTGCTCCCGCAGCCTAATTTAAATTCCAGCCTCTTCCTGTTACTCTTGCCGGATCTTCAAACTTGAAGAAAGGAATACCCAAAGGGCAGTATCTTTGTGTTAGAAGAAATTGCTCAGAGATGGCAGAATATCTGTCAGCAGCATCAGACTTGAGATCAAGGTTCCATGAGAAAGGGTATCCAGATGATGTTTTGAAAGAAGCTCACCACTGTGCAATCAAAAGTAACAGGGAAACACTCTTAACTCCAAAAACTAAAAGAGAGTCGGATGCCCAAACACATATCATAGGGACCTATGATTCTCATTACAAGTGAGGGATATTCTGGCGGCTCATTGGAAAATGTAGGTGGCCAAATTGGTGACTATCCACAGATCACGTACAGGAGGGCCCAGAACATATGGGACAAGCTGGTTCATAGCCATCTTACACCAGTTATACAGGAAACCTGGCTCCTGCAGCCCCATCTCGGTATATATAGATGTGGCTCCTGTAAGGTATGCAATTTCATCACACCGGGTAAATCCGTGACCAGCTCGGTAACTCTGAATCTCTTTAAAAATCAGCAATTTATCAATTGCAAGAGCACTGGAGTCCTTTACCTGATGACATGCGTGTGTGGAACCCAATATGTGGGTAAGACACATAGAGAGTTCTGCGTGCGAATCCGAGAACATGTCAGGGATATACTGAACGGGAACGATACCACCATCGCTCGACATGTATGTGAAAATCACGAGGGGAACTCCCTCAGTATCAAATTCCATGGAGTGGAATGGGTGACACCCCCCCATACGAGGAGGGGATCTAGATCGCCTCCTGCTCTAACAGGAGGCGAGATGGATCTGTACACTATCCACTGAGAAACCGCAGGGTCTGAATGACCCTATTAGTTACGCATGTTTTCTCTAAGTCAACATACACACCATGTATTGTCATGCCAGACAGTCCTAATCAGTGACATGTTATCGGCATATATTGACTATGTGGATATAAATCCCGCTGCCTTTAAGTGGGACTCCCATCCTCTACAAGTTTATTTTGTCATTCTTTGCTGCTAATCACTTCCCCTACTTTGGCCGTTTCTCATCCCTAGTCCATTTCATACTTTTGGGCTTTGCCACAATACAATCCCCATGCTACATATATCCAATATACAAGGGAGGACCTCAGGACAGTGTACTATGCATCAATAGTCACGAAGCATAGCGAACGGGGCTGAAATAAAAGCTATACTGTCTCTGATGGTACTGGTCCTCTCTGGCATACTGGGAATGATATTTAACCCAGTTCATGCTGTACTGTGATGGTGAGCCTCGGAACAGTGCGATTGGCTGCCCAGGCAAGAGCCCTCTTCTTCTGGAACGCCCACTCGTTTCCTATTGGAGGACTGTAGCTGGCAGTCCTAGGTGGTGATTGGCTGCCCTTCCTCTGGGGAGGAGGGGCATTTCCTTTATATGTTGCGTGTGCATTCACATGCGCACGGCTTCTAACAGTGCCGACAGCTGACCGGCGGGTGCACACAGAAATATGTGATGTGCAACCGCACTTAAATATATATACATTTTATGCATCCATATGCCTCTGATGATACAGCTCCCAAATAGGGAGGCTGTGGAAACGCGTCAGGCATAGGGTATATTAGGCAGAGTAGGCAGAACATTATGATCCGCAAAAGGACTTGAATTGTAGCCTAGCTTTTCTTCTTTTAATAGTGTTCTAGTGCAGTGTGCATGTAATTGATGAGAGTGAGATCTTGCTAAACTGGCTATATCTTAATCTCGCTGACTGACACACAAGCCCTGAACCAAATATTGTTTCACCGTAGTTCAGTGTGGGGGTAAAAACGTGATAAAGTGGGATCTGATAGGGTTTGAATATCCTTGGTCTCATTTTCCCCTATGCACACTGAAAGCCTGAATTGATTGTTTAGTGGCTGAAGAGTTAAAAGTGTACAATAAAATAGAATTTTAAGTGTTCTACTTCAGGCAGATATTACACTTACTCACATGAACACAAACCTTCTATTTGATTTTGTATTTTCCTATTATGGATCTTCAAACTTCCCTGAAAAGAAAGCTCCTCTGATTCCTGCGTTCCTGTGATTCCTGCGTCCTTTGATTCCTGCGTTCCTGTGGTCCTGCTTCTCTGTGTGCCAGTCCGTTCCTGTGGTCCTGCGGTCCTGTGTGCCAGTTCGTTCCTGTGGTCCTGCATACCTGTGTGCTAGCTCCTGTGATTCCTGACGTGAGTCCTAGTGTGCCTTCCTGTGCTATTCACCTGCCATCACTCCGTGTACAGGCTGTCTCCTGTATTACTACCTTGGCAGCCACCACGGGTTAGTCGCACCTGTGCCAGTCCGTTCCTGTGGTTCTGTGGCACTGTGTGCCAGTCCGTTCCTGTGGTCCTGCGTCCCTGTGTGCCAGTCCGTTCCTGTGGTCCTGCGTTCCTGTGTGCCAATCCATTCCTGTGGTCCTGCGTTCCTGTGTGCCAGTTCGTTCCTGTGGTCCTGCATTCCTGTGTGCCAGTCTGTTCCTGTGTGCCAGTCCGTTCCTGTGTGCCAGTCCATTCCTCTGGTCCTGCATACCTGTGTGCCAGCTCCTGCGATTCCTGACGTGAGTCCTAGTGTGCCTTCCTGTGCTATTCTCCTGCCGTCACTCCGGATACAGACTGTCTCCTGTATTACTACCTTGGCAGCCACCGAGGGTTAGTCGCACCTGTGGAATGACCTGGTGGTATCCCGCCACAGCAAGCCCATCCCTCTGGTGAACACCGGGTGCCACTTAGACTCCGGTCCCTGGTCGGCTAGTACCATCTCCCGCAGTGGTCCAGAGGGTCCACAGACTCCCAGTCCTGACAGTAACATCCGGCCATGGACCACGCCAAGGAGCCACGTCAGGTGATGGCTGAACTTTCCAGTGTTGTCATCGGCGGTCGCAGCAGATTGCTGCCCGAGGAGAACTTTTAGGCCAAATCGCTTCCACTCTTCAACAGCTGCTTGACTCCCGGCCTTAGCATCAAGCCCCAGTGACTACACCTGCAGCAGTTCCAGCTACTACCCCTGCTACTTTGCCTGTCATCCTGGCTTTTCCACTGGCACCAGATTCTAGGCCGAGAATGGGTCATGGAACCAGCTAAAGAGTTGCGGCACGAGCAACCTCTAGTCCAACCTCCATGTCTGCCTTGGTTGGCTCCGGTCTTCCAAAAGCCATTCCAGCCTCCAGTCGCTCAGTCTGCTGGTGAGCCTATGCAGGTTAACAGAGCTCAACTTACGCCTGGGGAACGATCCAGACGTTTCCAAGAAAACCTCTGCCTGTACTGTGCCAGTCACAAGCTCCTCATTGGGACTTGTGTCCAGTGTGTCCCCAACATCTGGGAAACACCAGCACTTTGGGATTCTGGGAGAAGCGTCCCTAAGTGGGAATTCAGCTTCTCCACGTCTGACTATTCCGGTGCTCCTCAGTGTCAGCACCGGTGTTCCCATGCACGTCTTGGCATTTCTGGATTCCGGTTCTGCGGGGAACTTTGTGGATGCCGCTCTCATCTCCCGACATCACATTCCGGTGGCCCCCCTCAAGTCTCCCCTCGGACAGCTTGTCTCCGATCATCCGGTCTGGTACCACACTGAACCTATCCGAATTCAGGTTGGAGCACTACATCAAGAAAACTTGCTCTTCTATGTCCTGCCTCGCTCCACATCAGCTCTTCTTCTGGGTCATCCTTGGCTCCAGCTCCATGCACCGGTTCTCAATTGGAAGATTGGTGAGATCCTGCGTTGCAGTGGCACCACTTCCGGACTTGTCCTCTACTGTGTCTTCCAAGACTCTGGAGGGTCTGCCAGCTTGTTACAGGGACTTTTCTGATGTCTTTTCTAAGAAATAAGCGGAGACCTTGCCACCACATCGTCCCTATTATTGCCCTGTGGATCTCCTGCCGGGGACCACTCCTCCCAGAGGTCGTGTCTATCCATTTTCGGTTCCAGAGACGGCTGCGATGTCTGTTAAAAACCGCTACCCTCTGTCGTTGATTACGGAACTTTTTGATCATCTACGCGGTTCCAGGGTGTTCTCCAAGCTGGATCTTTGGGGTGCTTACAATCTCAGCCGGATCCGCAAAGGTGACAAGTGGAAGACGGCATTTAATACCCGTGATGGGCATTTTGAATATTTAGTAATGCCTTTTGGACTTTGTAATGCCCCTGCCGTCTTTCAAGAATTTGTTAACAACATTTTCCGGGATCTTCTCTATAGGTGTGTCGTGGTCTACCTGTACGACATCTTGGTATACTCTACAGATCTTGAATCCCACCAGACACATGTACGTCAAGTATTTGGTCGACTTCGTGCCATTCATCTGTATGCCAAACTGGCGAAATGCCAGTTTCACAAGCACAGTCTTCCATTCCTCGGTTACATAATTTCCGACAGAGGCCTTCAGATGGATCCCGCAAAACTGCCTGCTGTTCTTCAAAGGCCACACCCAGAAGGCCTCCAAGCCATACATAGATTTGTGGGGTTTGCGAATAATTATCGACAGTTCATTCCCCATTTCTCCACTGTTGTGTCTCCCATCGTGGCACTCCCTAAGAAGGGTGCGAATCCACGTGCCTGGTCTCCTACAGCTGAAGAGGCCTTCTCCAAGTTGAAGTCCGCATTTGCCTTAGCTCCAGTCCTCTTTAGACCTGATACAAACAAGCCTTTTCATCTTGAGGTGGATGCTTCCTCCGTAGGAGCTGGAGCAGTGCTCTCCTAGAGAGGGCCTAAGGGCCGAACTTCCACATGCGGCTTCTTTTCCAAGACCTTTTCCCCAGCTGAAAGAAATTATTCTATTGGAGACATAGAGCTAATGGCCATCAAGCTTTCACTAGAAGAATGGCGGTATCTTCTGGAAGGTGCTCTCCTTCTCGTGAGTGTGTACACTGACCACAAAAACTTGTTATACCTCCAGACAGCCCAGTGCCTGAATCCCAGGCAAGCCCAGTGGTCTCTGTTCTTTTCCCGTTTTGACCTGCTGATCCATTTCCGTCCGGCTGACAAGAATGTCAAGGCTGATGCCCTGTCCCGGGCTTCGGATGTTGTCGGAGAAGAACCTCCTCGACACAATTTCTCTGGACCAGCTTGTTGTTGAAGCTCCAGTGGATCTTTGGCAGCTACCTCCCGGCAAGACGTATGTTAGACCTGCTCTCCGGTGTAGGATTTTATCTTGTGATCCAAACAAAACAAGAAAAAGGTGGGATGCTTACACAAGCCTAGACAGAAATAACAAAAAATCCCATTCATTCTACGACAACATGGTATTGTATATGTTGGGCATGTAGTAATCAATGCATCAGAGCTTTGTTACATTGTTCAAATTGCACTTTTCTTGCATCATTTTTTGCACTTTAGCTCTATATGGTTATTCATATTCTGGTCCTTATGTTTACTGTAGTTCTACTATTGGCAGACTGTAGTAGGGGGTTTCTAGGGCAACTTGGCCCTTGGAAGCTTTGTACACCCCTCTGGTGTACTTTTTAAGTGTTTTTATATTTATTGTTGTCCCGTCTTGATTGTGTTTAAAATTGTTACTTAGCCAATAAACATTTTCTGTCTAGCCTGTGTACGCATCCCACCTTTTTCTTGTTTTGTTTGGATTGTATAGCTATTGGGGTGCGTTGGCTTACATACATTCGTATACCTTGGTAGTCCCTGTCCTACACAATTTCGGTCTGGATTTTATCTTGTGGACATTTTTCTCGTGTGGCTGGGCACCCTGGGGTGCAACGCACTGTGGCCCTCATCTTCCGCTATCTTTGGTGACCAGACCTGGTCAAAGATGTATGGGAGTTTGTGGGATCCTTCTCCTCCTTTGCCCGCAATAAAGCCTCCATCTCAAACCAGCTGGACTGTTACTGCCGTTGCCGATACCCAGTTGCCCGTGGTCCTACGTGGCAATGGACTTTGTCACCGATCTGCCCGTCTCCTCATGCAGTACTGTCATCTGGGTGGTGATGGACCGTTTTTCATAGATGTCCCATTTTGTTCCCATTCCAGGTCTTCCATCTTCTCCTTTGCTTGCTAGTCTTTTCTTCAGACACATCTTCCGGTTGCATGGTCTTCGATCGAGGAGTCCAGTTTGTATCAAAATTCTGGCACTCCTTATTTAATCAACTGCAGGTCAACCTTGACTTTTCCTCTGCCTACCACCCGCAGTCTAAAGGTGAAGTGGAGAGGGTGAACCAGACTTTAAGCTGCTACCTCCATCACTTTGTCTCAGCCCATCAGGAAAACTGGGCTGACCTGCTACGTTGGGCTGAGTTCTCCTACAATTCCCTGGCCGCGGAGTCTACCGGCTCGGCTCCGTTCTTTGTGGTCTATGGACGTATTCCTCGCCCGCCTCTCTCATTGTTTACTCCCTCTGATGTTCCTGCGGTAGAGGATTTGTTGCAGGACCATAATTCTATTTGGGACCAGACTCGCCAGTCTCTTCTATGATCTACAGACCAAGATCCAAGATCCAGGCTGATAAGAAACGTCAAGTTCCTCCTGTCTTTTCTCCTGGCGACAAAGTATGGTTATCCTTCAAATACATCCGGCTTAAGATACCCGTGGGCTCTGGGTGCCACTTAGACTCCGTTCCCAGGTCGCCTGGTACCATCTCCCGCGGTGGTCCATAGGGTCCACATACTCCCAGTCTTGATAGTTTGTTTGGCAATTCTACCACATTTAGAATTTGTTTCCAGCATCCCTGTAGAATGAACAAAATATAAAATGGTGCGACTAGAAACTACAATTTGCCCGGCAGACAACAGGCTGGAGAATTAAAAAAGGATATGGCTTTGCTACGTTTATTAAAAATCAGACTACAATGTAGAGATTTAGACATTAGCGGGTACAGAGCGGGAAGGAGTTAAGGGGTTGACACTCACTGCTCAGAGTTGTGTAAACAAGCTGGAGAGGGAGTCCTTCTTCAGCCTGGTGTACACATCAGGCTTAACATAGGAGAAGTAAAGCAGTTGCTAAGTGACACTTTGCAGCCTGTTTCTTTACAAAGTAAGCATAATTTCCTAATGAAGTAAGATAATAAAGTGCTCACAACATTCCCCCCTCCACAATATTAACCCTTCAAGGACTAAGACTATTTTGACCTTATAGATACAGACAGATTTTTCAAATCTGACATGTGCCAATTTAAATTGTAATAACTTTGGAACATTTAAATATGCCAAGTTGATTTTGAGATTGTTTTTTGTGACACATTGCACTTCTTGTTAGTTAAGTGCAAAAATGTGTAAATAAATGCTCTTTTTTTAAACTTGGAACTCTTATAATTTTTGAACAAGTAGTCATACCAAAAAAATAACTTAATAAATAAAATTTACAATAATTCTGCTTTATGTTGGCAACATTTTTTAAAATTTGCTTGTATCTATAGAAGGGTAGAAGGCTTATAAAAATTCCAAATTCATTTTTCAAGTGATTTTAATGGACCTAAACAACAGAAAACATTTAAAAAAAACTATACCCCTTAAATTATTCAAAATTTCTTTTAGGAGTTCTATTAACCCTTTAGGTTTGCTTCAAAGTTAATCAAAATGGAGAAGAGAACACAGAGGGGAGATGGAAGCAGCTGGGCAATTAAGGGGTTATATATATGTGGTGTGGTGTGATTTATGGTGTGAAGAGTCACTGTAGGCATCTGATCTTTTTTCTCCGTGAAGAAGAATGAGGAGAATGGATATTGATACTTGAAGCTCATTCTGGGAAAGCCTTCTTTCTGCTGTGATTTGTTCAGCTGTACTAAATTACCTATCACAGCGATCATTTGAGGGGGGACTTCTGTTCCTCCCCTGACATGTTTTTCAGAGGCTTGGCTCTCAGAAACCACAGGATCTTTGTTCCTGTTACCCTGCGTTTTGTACACCACAGGGGTACACCACAGGGATGCCCTCTGTCTCCATTGCTGTTTGCTATTTTTATTGAACTTTACACTATGAGCATTCGAGAATCAAATGAAATTGAGGATTGTGGTTCTGGAGGCACAGGAGATAAAATTTTCCTTTATGTTGTTGATATCCTTCTTTACCTTAAAAATGTAGTGAATAATATAATAATTTTAAAGTAGACTAGAAATAACTGCAATAAGTCCATCTTATGTAAAAAAAATTAAACCCTCACCTTTTTAAATGTTATGATGTGGATCCTCTGATTCCCAGTCCCTCTGTTCTACAGTTATCAGCTTATACTGTACACTGGTAGTTTGGGACGCTTTTGCTCTCAGCTTGTGGAGCTGTCTCAGGTTAAAAAGAACAATAAGATCATAAATTCCCCAAATATTCAGTTTAATTCAGGTGTGCATTATTTAGCATGATTATTTCAAGTAAATGATATAGCTTTAATGAAGTTAGCATTGCCAGACTATACACATATCCCAGTTCACACCGTAAATATCAGTGTCTAGATCTTCAGCTCACTTCATTAGGTTTATTCCAATATATGCAGCTGGTACGTCTGTCAATTACCTTCACAGTACAGTCCATAAATATGTGCTATATAATAACCTAAATGAGTTGATGCAAGCATAGAATATCCTATTTTTCAGTAAGTTAATCTCCTCAGTGAATGTAGCTCTAGTCAGTGATGATTTACTGAGAGACCTCAGCTGAATTGTTCCCTGGGGGATGATGTGCAATGCGGAACTATAAGCAGATTGTGAATGTACAGTTTTTTTTTCTTAATGCATTTTATCATACACCCCTCTCTTTCCTGAATCACTTAAAAGGTTTCATTGTTTTCTAAAGTTAATTATTTATCAGATGCACAAAGTATCTTGGATAGCTACAATGCTGCAAATAAATGTTTGCAAAGTATTTCTTAGCCTCTTTGTTGTGAGTGTATTGTATAGATAATATTACTTGTGCTGATACCATGTGAATATAATATTTCAAACATTGAATATATGAATTTTTGACCTCCCTACTCACTTTCATTTTAGACATTTAACAAGGGGTGTAACTACAGGGATAGGAGTCATAGCAGCTGCTGCGAGGCCCACAGTACCAGGGGGCCCGGCCACACAAACTGCCATACTAAAGCATTATTTACATGTTATACTGCACATTGTACAGCATAATATGTATATAAGATGTGTACTGTGAACATCTTCCACAGTACACAGTAGTGATGGCAATTAAGATAAGAAATGTTAGGTGAGGGAACAGCACAACGGCAGGACTAGGAATCTCTAATTTCTACATTCTGCTGTTTATTACCCCCTATGTGGTCTGGGGTACATAAAGTTATATCTATCACCTCTGACACCTCCCAGGGATAAGAAGACTGCCTGACTGTGAGTATATACATGTGTGTATGAGTGCATAATTGTGTATATGTGATGTTTGTATGCCATATGTATGTATATGGTTGAACGTGTGTATATACTTTATGTATGTATTTATGTGCTGCAATGGTTTATATGCTGTTTGTGTCTGTGCATATGCTACATGTATGTATATGGTACTTTATGTATATATCGTGAATATATACTGTATTTATGTATGTATATACTGTTTACATGTGTATATACTCTATTGCAGTTTGCATGTGGAGTGTGTAGAGGACGTCCGATTCATCAATACTGGTGCAGGGTGAATCTTGCGCTCCTTTACTGCTCTGCGTAGACACTTTATAAATACACATAAATACATATAAATGTGCAAGCATTTTGCATGTTCTTTTCAGAAAACTGGCGCAAATGCTTTAATAAATGTGGGCTTGTGTGTATATAAATGTGAATATGAGTGTTTAAATTTGTATGATTGTATAAACACGCGTGAGAAATATGTATATATTTCAAGGGTAAGACAGCCCATGCAGATGTCTTCTATGGGGCCCTGCCTCTCTTAGTCAAGCTACTCCATTTAACTACGTAAAAAAAAAAATCTGGGATTTTCCGTAACTACTTTGTAGATTACTGATGCTGCATTAGTGTTGCAGCATCTCATCTTACTGTCAGAGACTGGAGCAGCAGCTCCCATATTAATTGAAAGGGAACCTGTCACCCGGGACCTCATTTTCACTACAGACAGGTTACAGAAGCCCATTATAGCTGCATTGCAAATATGCCTTTCTGCTATCTCTAAGCATTTGCTTTACAATGTTATTGTGTCTTATAACTTACCTGGCATCCTGACAGAATCCTCTGTGTATTCCCAAGGGTTGGGCTTTGGCTTGGATGCATTTCAAAAAGCAATATGTGACTTGTGCTACAGACTGCTCAGCTCTTGGCCCCCACCTTTTTCTCCTGTACAGCTACTCCCTCCTGCTCCTTCAAAGAGCTCACAGCCGGGAGAGCTGACATCAGTGGGGGGCGTGGGAGCTGTACAGGAGCACAAAGGTCGGGGCCAAAAGCTGAGCAGTCTGTAGCACAAAAATGTTAACCTTTTGATCGCCACTGGCAAAGATACCAGGCGCATTAACGAGCCAGCAGCATGTGGGCATTGCCATCTTGGCTCGGAACATTGCTCCTAGTGACGTCATCAGGGAGCGGCGATATGTCTCTAAGACAGTGTCGGGTCACACAAAGACCTGAGGCTGTCATGTTTTAGGCAATCTTTTACAATGTGCAATTTGCACATTGTAATAGATCATGTGCAAAATCCCAATATACTGCCATACTGTAATTTGGCATATATGGCAGTATCAGACAACCTAGGGTTAAAGTACCCTAGGGGGGGTCTGAAAAATAGTAAAAAAAATAATTAAAAAAGTAAAAAAAATAAATTAAATAAAAAACCCTAAAAATTCAAATCACCCCCTTTCCCTAGAAGTGTAATATAAATAAATAGTAAAAGTCATAAACATGTTATGTTTCACCACATCCCAAAATGTCAGATCTATCAAAATATAATAATAAGTTTTCCCGACTTTTAACTCTGTAACGGAAAATAGCACCCAAAGTCGAAAATGCTACTTTTTTGACATTTTGGCAAATATAAGAAATTCAATAAAAAGCGATCAAAGGCCATGCAGTCCTCACAATGGTAGCATTGAAAACATCATTAAAAGTTGCAAAAAATCATACCACCCACGGCTCCGAACACCAAAGTATGGAAAAGGTATTAGAGCCAGAAGATAGCAAAATGAAGTATCTTTTTTTGTACAGGAGGTTTTAATTTTTATAAATGTATGAAAACATCATACATGTTGCACATTGGACAGATAATAAAAGATTATTGAAAGCTATTTGGTGAGTGCCGCTTTTCCTTACCCCTCATCTTGATGTGGACTGCCTATGTTACCGGCGTTCCGCCTGAAGCTTTTATTCAACTACAGCTGTGTTCCCCTTCCACCCTGTGTCTCTTTGGTCCTGTTTGGTTGGTAGTACCAATACACTCTCTTCCAGAGGTACAGTAAGCCTGCTTAAAATCTTATAAAAGCCATATTATATCTTAGCACAAGTTTTAATGAGCTGTACAATGTATATGTGAACGTCTTACTCATATGATGAATATAAAAATAATACAAAATATTTATTTATCTGCAGTGCTTTACAGATCATGGGGTATATATACAAACAAGATAAGATCTCATAAAGTAAAAATATAGTCATGTGAAACAAGAACAAGAGTGAGGGCACTGATTGCAAGAGCTTACAATCTATTTGGAGGAGGGGGGGCACTGGAGGTATAATTGCTTGCATAATGGTCCATCCATTCTTTATAAGAATGAATAAATTAACCCATCATCAGCATATTATATAAAGAATTTTAGGTGAATAGGGCTGCAGAAAAGGTTACAGATTGGTAACTAGTGTTTGCAGGATAACATAAAGGAGGAGTGTTTAGGGTTGGGTAGGGAAAATAAAGTTGAAGTTTCATGTAGTTAGGCCTGCCTGAAGAGATGGGTTTTAAGATCATGTTTAACCCCTTCCCGACATGTGACATAATAGTCACACGTCGAGTGCGGGTGCATGGACAGGGCTGACAGCTGAGCCCTCTCCATAGCCGGTAAGTCTTTACTACATATTGCAGCAAACACTTACTGGTAACATCCGCAATCAGTGCTAGCAACATCCGTCGCTGACAGCAGAGCTTTGTGGATGAGGATGTTTAGCTTAAAGAGGTCCATTCACCACCAGACACATGATGAGATAAACTGTTGAAGCAGACAAGGTCTTCCATACAGGAGATCAAGTCATGTGATGTAGTTGAATAACATCGAGATGAGGAATAACGGAGCTCAACTGGCCAGTGTAGAACTTCCCAATTGTTCATGGGTCAAACCTCTTTATTTATACATGTTCAAGCATGGTGTAATGTCTTTACTATTAGCACGATTGATTATCATTTGAACAATAGCTTATGATTGGCTATTAAAATAACACCTCTGATTGGTTACTACAATAGTCTGATATATACTTGATAGGTTACTGATCAGCTCATAATGCATACTTTACATAATGTATGTTTGCTATTTTGTTATTTCTGACAGGTGCACAACTTATCTAATCTTGACAAATGGCTACTAACTGGTGAAGTTTCAAAGAGTCAGCGAGTTTAACAGGCAAATAGGCACCACTTTGTTAGAAACACATCCAGAGAAATAGTCTTTATCCAGCATCTTCTAGTGGTATCTTGGGAGGGAAGCTGAAATCTCCTTCATCAGAATATACCATTTTGTAAGGGTGGCTACACAGATTTGAGGTCGTATTGAATTTTCTTTCTAGCCCCCACGTTTGCCAAGATATCAGTCGCAGTATCTGACCATTATAATCTTCTCTACTGTCAGAGGTTTTTTACTGATATTTCGGCAACTGTGCAGGCTAGAAAGAAATGTTGAAATGCCCCTGTTAGATGTGGTATAAGTTTCTCTGTAAACTGGGAAGAAATGGGCAACCAGTTGTGTGACACAGACTGGTTGCATGCATGTAAGGTCTAAACCAAATGACAAGGCTGAATGACAATGGCTGCTGCATTAGGAATAGATTGTATATGGGAAATTTAAGTAAGTGAAAGACAGACAGGCATTACAGAAGTTGAGATGAGAATGAATCATAGCAATAATAGAAGCTTTAGAGTTTGTAATTGTAAGAAGTGGGCACATTCTGGAATGTTTCTGAGGTGCACCTAGCACGAGGGTGCAAATGATTGTATGTACGGTGCAAAGAAGAGTTCAGGGTCCGGCACAACCCCAAGACAGAGGGCTTGTTTCCTTCGGGTTATGGTAGAAAGTGGATATGATTTTAGAGACAGATATACTTCACTTGAATCATACAGTAGAGAAACTTTTTAAAGTGACCACACTTCCAGAGCAGTGCACTGGGCACCAGATTAATGAAGACTGTGTGCCAGTATTCATCCGCACCCTCTGTCACTACACATGCAAATGACACATAGTACAGACTGCACTAGTTTTGACAAATGTGGGTCAATATCATATAATAGGTTGCTTCCTGACTTCACCTTCATCCATCATGTTTAGTATTATGTAACAATATTAGCTATGCTTTTTTAGTTCACATATTATTTTCACTTCTTAGAAACACAATATTACTTTCATTAATTCCCATACCAAGAACTATGTTATTGCTATTTAAGGTTTCTGAGTATCATAAATAAAATGAAAATGTATTCATTTGCCCTAAAGCCAGAGTCTCAAGATTTAGTGTTTCCACAATAAACAAATCAATAATAAACATGCTGTTATTACAATCATTGTCAGAAGAGGTCTGTAATGTTTCTGAGTGGATGACATCTAGTAATGTATAAAATTGCACTGTATATGGTTGTGAACTTTTAAAGGTTTTATTAATCAGTGACACATTCTGTCAAAAATAATGATCATGAAAAAACATCAGATTATGGAAACCTCAAAACCTCTTAACATTTCTCCTAATATGGTAGTCACAAATGAATGAAGGGTTATTGACCAAGTATCATCACTTATTACTTTGTAGTTTCTAAATCACTGTTTAATGCCTCTGGGTGTCAATGGAGCACAACAATCTGCTGATTGGCAAATGTCACATATACATAATGTGACTTATTTTGACATTTACAACTAATTAGTCAGAGAGAATGATATTAAACAGTATCTTGTGAAACTAAATATGCTATAATCTAATGATATAAGACAAAAATTCTCTTTACGTTGCTAGGTTTCTCCCACTGATGGTGGAACAATCCCTGTGAATTTTACATTTGTTCCGTCTATAGGAATGCTTCCTTCAGAAGTGTTGTTGGCAAAAGAATCAAATTATCACCCTAAAGTTGTGGGCCCCAAAGGAATATTGCTGCAAAAGGTATTGCTCCATAAAAATACAAACATAAGTACCATAGATGTATTGTTTGTTGTGACATTCACCAAAGTAATAGTAGAAACTTTGTTATCTGTGAAGCTATCTCAGAATTACTTTATATCTATGCAAATCCTGTAGATTCTATATTTCAAAACTTGATTTGCTGAAATATATACTGATGGAATGCGATAAATTGCTTGAGTGTTCTTTTGTGTGGCTTTGGGGCTAAAAAGTAGTCCTGTTTTGAGCTGATTAGCATTGCTAATTAGGCAATGGCATAGTTGATTGAAGACTGGCAGATTTTTTACTGCCTTTAAACCAACCATTAGTACATGTGTATATTGCCTATGCTTGAAAGGATATTTTAAACATTTACAGCAATTGTTAAGAGTGTTTTTATCCTTACTAACCAAGCTTTAAAGGATGTTTAGGACTAGACTCTAGGAAGGGTGTTTATGCATTTAGTATCTTCACCCTTACCTGGATGTAACTGCCAGATGTGCAGTAATTTGAGCATACATGGGTATACAATTATATCCCGATGATCACATGTGCACAGAAACGTATCCCCTAAAGTCACAGTGAGAAACCAATCAAGCTTCTGCAGTTAAGATTGTTGATTTTCAGGACACCAATCAACCACAGACTTACTAAAGAAAACAAATGTTGCAAAATAACATAAACATCACATCTTAACCCTTCAATATTAGTCATTATATACTGAAGGTGTCAACACTACATTTTAGCAGTAGATGGCAGAAAAGGGTTACATGTCAAACCCAGCCTTAAAGAGAAAGGGAGTTTAAAGGTTGTATTGGAAAGCTGGCCAAATTCTTTTGCAGAAAACCAGGATTTTAAATTTAGTGGTTACCAATCCACCAGGGCATTACAATAGCAGCTTGTATGCCTGGATTCAGATATACAGTGATAAATACGAGCCATGATAACGCCACCCATTGAGTATATCAAATCATTATCTAGCAATCTGATGGTCATGTTGTACCATTCCGTATTGAGACATGAATAAGCTGCATAAAGTGAAATACAGTTTAAAGAAAACCTGCAAAGGAGCAAAAATAAAGTATCTTTTCCATAAAATGGGGCTTAAAAATTATTAAAAAAAAAGAAGCAGAGCAAAGAATGCAATTTCAAAAACTTAGAAATTAAAATAAATTGTTATTTAAAGTGTGTATTCTATTGAGTTCAAAAAGGGCAAATTATACAGTAATACCTTAAAAAATAATAAGAATATTTAAAATGTTTTTATATTTTGTGTTGGCCATGGATTGCCAGAATTTATTGCAAAGGATTACATTGACTTAATATTCGCCATGAAGATACTACATGTATTTGCACCTGTTTAGACCCCCCCCCCCCTTAATAGTTCTCAATTAGAGTGCGGCTTATGTTGTGACAATCAATATGAGCTGAGCATGCAGGCATACAGGCTCACCTCTCAGCAGAAGTCATACATTAAACATGTAAATGTATTGACTTTGATGGAAGGTCTTGCTGATTGCATACTATAGATAGATGTGTCAATATGGAGAATACATTTTTTATTTGTATTTAGTGTTGCATAAAACACTAAACTAATGCAACCAATGCTTTCCACATTAGGGGATCCTGAAACAGACAGAATGTGGGGCTTTTGAAGAGTTGGTGGAAAATGACATAGTAAGTCACAGTACATGTTTAACTTTTTGTATCAGTAATAAGCTGTGTACTGGTGACTAAAGCTCTATGGTGAAATAGTAAGCTAACTGTTATCAGCAGCAGAAAGCCTGCTTCTGTTTTGAGCCAAGTTCACACTTGTGTTTGTCAGGTTCTGCTGAAATTCCCAGCATAATTATGGGAATAAATTATGTCTTTTTTCTGATATTAATAAAAGAAGCATTACGTTTCCATATGTTGATGTCTTTAGGGTACAGAAAACCCTTTTTTAAATTCTATTTTTAGCTTCTTTTACAATTTCCTAAAATTGAGAGTGCAACAAAAAGCCCCAGTGCAGGTGAGAACTGGATACTCAGCCTACTTTCTTGGCTACGCTACCTCCTTCTACTTTTATAAATGACAGCCTATTGGAACTTAAAGGAACACTCCATTCAATGCCGATTTGTTGAATAATACCTTGTGTGCCCTGTGTACCTTGAGGGAGGAGCGTGAGTCTAAGTTCTAGCAAGGTTCTAGGAATACAATAAAAATTAGTCTTGCTCCTTCCTTCCGGCCCTGCACCATGTATTATTCTATGAATTAACTGGAGTGTTCCTTTAAGAATCGTTTGATCAGGAGTCAGATGGCAGTGAGAGACGATATGTGGAAAAAAATGTCACATAGATATGTAATCATTTACAAAAAAATAGGATGGTTACTCTTTAAAACATCCCTTATGTACGATAAATAACACACAAGCCTGAGAATGCATGATTATATGCTTGTCTTTAGTAGCAAATGAAAAACACAAACAGTATCCTGGGAGAGAGGACCAAAATGTCTTAGGTTATCACTGTGACACATGATTTGAGAAAAGATTTAAAACATCAGAGGCAGGGAAATGGATTGGTCTCAGTACACATCTCATGACAGAGAAACTTAACACTAATTTACTACAATTCAATCAATCAATCTGTTTGCAGATTATAAAAATATTTCATTCATAGTTGTATAGATCATATATAGATTGTATAGTAGTAGAGCAAGGATTTGTTGTATTGTGACTACTATATACTATGCTATATGTTCTCTATAGTTACATACACTTAAACATAGCAGTTTCAAAGGCATCACTGCTTTAGTCTACCTGCACACTACGAGTGCAGTATAATTGGATGCAAACAACAGTTCAGCCAATAAAAAAATGAAAATCACTGCCCCAGCCACAAACTAAGGTGGGAATTAGACCTTCTCTATCTTTTGTGGCATGGGCATTTGGCTTGTGCAGGAGCCGTGTAATCCACAGCCATGTGCATGAGTTCATAGAAGTAAATGGGACAGTGTACTAGTTGTTAAAACAACGGACAGCACATGTCCCAAATTCATATTGGTCTGCATGAGCTTTTTATTTTCTTTAACCCCTTCCCGACATTTGACGAAATAATACTGCATTTGCCGGGGCCAGAATCTGCGGGTGTCGGCTATATATTATAGCCGACACCCGCCTCTAACACCCACGATCGGAGATTTCCCCGATCACGGGTGTTAACCCCTAACACGCCGTGGTCGCGCTGACTGCAGCGTGTTAGGGGCATTTCACAAGAATCGGACCCCCGCGGCACTTACCGGCACTGGACTGCCAGTGCCCAGGGCTGCGTGATCCTCTTCTGGCAGGACCCGGCTGTAGCACACTGAGCATGCGCAGCAGCTCTGTATTACACTGTGTAAGGTGAAGAATAACTTGAACAAGCGATCAGTGGATCAGTGGAGCTAACCTATAAAAGTAAATAAATACAGTTAAAAACATGAAATAAAAACATTTTTTATTAAAAAGAATTAATTCAATAAAGTTAAAGTCCCCTAAACACAAATATTCCCTATACACATGCAATAAAGTGAAAAAAACACAAAATCGCCAAAACCCCCCACATATTTGGTATCGCCGCATCCATAACAATCCGTACAATAACTCAGAAACATTATTGGGCCCTCTCGGTGAATGATGTTAAAACAAAACACGAAAAACTCGTCAAAAATGTACATTTTTCATAAAATGTCTTCACAAAAATGTTCTAAAAAGTTATCAAAAAAGTTATCTGCGCCAAAATGGTACCACTTGAAATGACAACTCAACACATAAAAAATAAGCCCTAAACTAAGCCCTAAAATTGTAAACATAAATGAAAAACTATATAAATAAAGTATCACCGTAATCGTAGTGATCTGTAGAATAAAGATAATATAGTATTTTTAGTGTATGGTGTACAAACCTCAAAAAATACAAAAAGAAATGAAACCAAAATTGACAATTTTCTTTTCACCCATACATTCAAGAGTTAATAAAATCTCATCAATAAGCTAATGACCCACTAAAATGAAATATTTGTAAAGTGCATCTCATGTCGAAAAAAAAATGTCCAAATTGCCAAAAAAATAAAGATTGTATAGCCAATAAAAAGTGACAATGAATAATCTACTCTGAATGGCGCAGCTTCCCTTCGATGCCCTGGCGTGTGCCCATACAGCAGGTTACCACCACATATGGGGTATTGTTATACGCGGGAGGGATTGGGTGTCAAACTTTGTGGAGCGTCAAAGTTATAACCATTTACAGTGACACAGGGCAGATTTGAAAAAATGGGCCATGTCAGGAAGGTGAAAAGTGGCTTCGGTGTTAAGGGGTTAATATTGCATGTTTCAGACCATGCTAGAAATACTGCAACAGAAAAAAATACTATAACTCTACCAAAGAAAATACATAATTTCATATTTCTTTTTACATTATTACAGAAATAAATACTTTACATCACTAACTTAGCATTGCACATTGCAATTCAAGATCCATATGGCAACTTTATTATTGGATTTATGATTTTCAATATAATACTTCACTATAATCCATTAATAAGTCATTTTGTAATTAATAGAGTCTGTACATTGTAAATTTCTTGTTGCTCTATGCTCCCTGTAATTTCTCACGATGGCAACAGGAAATAAAAATGAATATTACCGTTTTTACACCCTTCTTTTGTATTGTAGGTGGTTACAATTGCTTACAGATCAGCTGAGTAGAAAAAAAGTAATCGAGAAAAGCAATTTTATTTTTGCTGCTCATCTTCTTTAACTTGAATTGGTGATCTGGAATACAACACATAGGGGGTCATTTATATTTGGTCTGGACATTTGTGCATGTATTTTTTTTTCTTTGTTTTGTCTGAATTTTATACTAGTTTATTTTATCTTAGAGGGTGATATACCAGGCTGTGGGGTTATTTTGCAATTTTTTTCTTTGCCTGCTCAGGAATGGAGTTTATTTGCACAGTTATGACTTTCTTCTGAAGTTTCCACCAAAATTACAACTGCTGCATACCTCCACATCTAGATTCTAATGCTATAACAGGTGCAGCACTGCAAATCTCTGGCACAGCAAATTTTTTGAGCAAACATGTAAATGTACCGATAAAATAATCACAAATCTAAGAGAAAAAAATGCCTAAGATAAATGACCCCCGTTGACTATAGAGAGAAGTAGATATGCATGGATGAAAACATTTTTAGCAAAAAAAAAAATTATATAAATATTTCATTAAAATTACTCCAAGCAAAGTAAAAAAAAGTATTAAAAATACTATTTGAAAAATTCCAAGAACATTGTGAAAAAAATGAAAGTATATTTTGTAGCATTTGCATTATTCCATATTGAACAGTAAGTTTTGTCGTTTTTTTTTCTATACATTTCTTCGTAGCCTGAAAATGTCCCTGAAAAATTATTACAGGAAAAGATGTATGAATCACCTCAGACTATTTTGAAAACGGTTCACAAGGCAGCATCTAAGGACAGATTTCTACAGAAACAATTTGCTTCAAACGATCTGGAGGACATAAAACATAATGACCTTTTCATAGCAGAATTTGTTGTTTTGATGGACTCAGATGACGAGGAAGATGTAAAAATTGCCAAAACATCTCAGTCTCTGTCCTTTGAGGAAACTAAATATGGATTCGGAGAAAAACTAAAACAATCAACAGCACAGCATCCAAGAGAAACTGTAGAAGACATAAAGGTTAAAGAGACCTATATTCCTAGATCACAAAAAGACTGCTGCAATGTGGGTAACCTGGAGCTGCAGGTATGTTTCACCTCCTATTCATATCAATACATTATACCATCTGTTTAGCTGTTTCTGTATTATGATTGAAAACAAAATCAAAGGCTAAAAAATCTATTGGTTAAATATGCACTGCTTGTTCCTATCCAAATGAACTTACCAGTATGTTCTCTTAAGGTTTCGGCATTAATGGATCATTCTTTTTAATATTTAGCCAAATGAAAGGTACATCAAAAATGCATGATAAACCTGAGAAATTTATAGATCCAAGCTCTGTTACAGTGGTAATCTTTATACATTTGTTATCCATGGCCTCCTTCATTCTAAAATCAACTATTAAAATGATCATAATAAACCAGAAGGGCTCTAGGGGGTGTTTCATAGCCCCTCTGTGCTCTGGATTCACAAACTGTCTCATCCTCTCACCTGCTCCTGACTGTGTGCTGCTGCTGTGAGAATATAGCAGGAATTGGTATGACCTCCTATACCCTGCCTTCTGTTACTCACAGCAGCTGGCTATTTACGCAGTTGCAGTGATAAGCAGGCGGCAGTAGGGGGGCAATGGAGTGGGTGTGAAAGAAGTTGTCCAGGGGCAATGATGCCACATAGGGGCTCTGGTAATGCTCCCAGAGCATTTTTAACCACATTTCCATTAATTTTAAATATTTTCTAACCAATGAGCCTGCTAATATCACTAATAAAGGTATGCTTGCAGTTCAAATGGCACAAGTCTCCTCCTCAATCCCTACTTCCCTCCTCCTCACCTGGCCCACCCTTCATATTCCTCAGCCTCATGCCTGCTCCCTGAAGAAGAAGGGAGGAATGAAAAGAAGACCTGCTTTCTACCGGGGCTCACCAAACGCTGCTGGCAGGAGGCCAGTAATGTACAAATAATTGATTAAAAGCAATGGTTTTATTCAGATTTCTGACAAAGGCATTTTTAAATGAATATGCCATAGGCTATTAAAACCTGTCTTCAGGTAAAAATTACCTCCCTGATGACAGTTTCCTTTAAGTGGTAGATTTCCTTTAAAAATATATTCACATATGGGCTTTTTTTTTATATACCCAGTCTCTTATCCCCTTAACGTTTTGGCTCTTTTTTGTTTTCATGTTTCCGTTTATTGCTTGCTATTTTCAAAAATTTCCCAATATGGGGAAATTGGTAAAAAGACGGATTTGTGGCAATTTCTTGTAGGCTCTGAATTTATGCCTTTCACTTTTTGTTTCAAATGGCCCCCTCCCCTTTATATCTATGATCTCGTTATGTGCTGAAAAACCTCACCTCAGCTTATACACGTCTCAATAAAAAAAAAAAAATTAATACTCACACTCCGCCGCCCGGATCCTTGGCACGGCTCCCGATCCTTGGTGCGGTTCCTCTTCTTGATGATTTGTGTTGTTTCTCTTCCTTCTCTATCCGACAGAGAGGCGTCCATGCGATCTGCCGGCCGGCGCACACTATGATTAGTCTATTTCACTGCTGATGACGTCAGATTGCATGGACGTGACTGTGCTGGCTATTACAGCAAAGAGAAGAAAGAAGAGGAGACGCGGCAAGTTTGGGGGGTGAGTGAGTATCGCCGGAGGGTGAGCATTAAGTTTATTTTTTTTTTATGTGCTTGGCATACAGGGGGCTGGCTGGCTGTATACTATATGGGGCTGGCTGTATACTGAAGAGATGTCAGGCTGTTTACTACATGGGTCTGGCTGTATACCAAATGGGGCTGGCTGTATACTACAGGGGACTGGCTGGCTGTATACTACATGATGCTGGCTGTATGCTAAGGGGGCTTTCAGGCTGTATACTACAGAGGGCTGGCTGGCTGTATACTACATGGGGGTTGGCTGGATGTATACTACATGTGAGCTGGCTGGCTGTATACTACACCCTCGGCTTATACTAAAGTCAATAGGTTTTCCTAGTTTTTGGTGGTAAAATTAGGGGTCTTGGCTTATACTCTCGTATATATACGGTAATATGTTTTAATTAAAAATGTTTATAAAATCTTCATTTTCCGTGTTCTGATGCAAATGCAAAACTTTCTCATACTACAGTGACAGACCTGCGTATGGTCTCATTTTAGGCCAGTTGAGATGATGTTTTCATTGCTGACATTTTGTGTACTGTTTGAACAATTTTTATTAAAACTTTTAATATTTGCAAAATTAGGAAAAAGTGGCAATTTGGACATTTGGACACTATTTTCCATTATGTGTTTCACTGCCGAGAATAACCGTTTTTAGAGTTTGATGGATCTTGACTTTGGGGACATAATACCTACCATATTTAATATTTTTTTCTTCAGTTATAGGGAAAGGGTGTGATTTAAACATTTAGGGTTTTCATAGTTTTTTTTAAATATTTTTGAAGTTTTAACATGGCCTCACAGGGGATGACAATCAAAACCAAGATGGTGGAGTGTATGTCAGTATTTAATTACCAGGGTTTGAATGCCTCCGGCAACTTTGCTGAGGGCATTTAAATGGTTAAAACCCATGATTGGTGCCAGCAATAACCGCGGTTGTTACTGTTGGGTGTTTGTTGCAATATGCAGCAAACACCCAACCCGTATGGAAAGGGCTCTGTCTGTGAACTCTTTTCATACATCCGGCCCAAAACAGTGCCATAATAGAACGGTGGAATTGGGAAGAGCTAAATGGCTGAATCATTTTTTGACTGGTAAAATGAGACTTTATGTCTAGTCTGCAAATTATATTGCATGCCGCATATGAACTAAAAATAGTTTAGTGTTATGAAGTGTTAAAAAGGTGAAAATCATTGTCAGCAGGAAATGCTACCTGTGTTTTCCTTGTTTTTTCCTGCAATTATGACCTGTTAGGACTACTTGAGAAATGGGATAAAGAGTTAGATCATTCAATTTCTAGCAATATTCATTATTGTTATTTTGAATGAGATAATGACTCATAATGAGACCAGCCAGAAGTAATTTACATTTATTGTATCTTGTTTTCATTTTGCATTAAAGTATAACAAACTATTACCATCTTTTAACATCATTATGAACTCATGTACCCAGGAGTAAAACATTGATTAAAAATGCAGCTATGTAAATAATTTTTCCTAAAGCAACTACTACATTAGTGATAAAGTTGGTTATTTGCATATATTGTCATTGACTACTAGTTTAAAACTTCTATAACCCTTTTCACTGAGATTTAGAAGGTGTCCCATGAGTTACCCGAATGTTAGGAAATAAATTATTACAAAATCTCAGCTAAGTGGAACATACAGTTTCACATTAATGAGAAATATTACCATAAAGCCAAAGTGAATGATAGAATAGTATAAAATTTTCACAAATTCAAATTGTTTTTTAAGTTTTCATAATTAGCAGAAGTGAATTTTCTGATTACCATGACAAAACATTTAGCAATAACAATGAAGAATTACTAATGCTATTTTCTTTCATTGTTTAAATCTTTCTTTTTTGTTTCTTTTAGAAAATGTGTTCTGTGCCTCCAGTTGGTCTGGATTCATATTCTCCTAATTCCAATAACATTACACAAGCATATAGAAAGCAAATCACTAATTCTGCATCTGTTAATATCGATAAAGGATATTCCACAGTAAAAGATGCATTTCATACACCTTTGTCAACAGAAAAGTCTACTTCTTCTCGTACTTTAAGCACAGAATGTCCTTTGAGATCACATAGCAGAAGATCTTTGTATTCTCCAACTGATTTACAACTGTCACAACACAAATCATCAAAAGCCAGTCAGAGTGAAAGGTCAAATGTAATGTCACCTCTTCCCATACAGGTTATAAAATACCCACTTTGCCGTAGCCCAAGCCCATTGAATTCTACTTTCTTTGGTTCTTCTTCAACAATATGTAGTATGAATGAATGCACATCACCGGTTCCAAGGTCAGATGCTGCTTCACCTGTTTCATCACGGCTTTCTTTTTTAACTTCCTTGCTAAAATCAAAAAGATCAGGTTCAAAAAGAACAATTTCTCCTGATCCACATTATCAGTCTGAACCTAAGACAATTTCGCTCACACCTTTAGCTTTTCAAAAGTCCACCATGACACCAGATGTTCCTAGAAAATCCACATCCTGCTTTTCACTTAGCAATCCAAGAGAATCCAGGATGTTAAACAGTCAAAGAAAAGCTGATATTATGCCAGCAGCTTCTGAGTCTGACATATTAAGGGGTGAATTTTCTTTTCACCAAAGTCCAAATAGGGCACTTTCTCCAGAATCCATTTACTTCATGTCATCTCCAAGAGGATCTGTATCACCATCTTCTCAATTGCACCGTAGGTCAGTTACACCACCTTACTCTAGCAGGGAATGTATTCTACCCTTGAATGATAAACCTCCAATAAGCAGACATCCATGTACACCCCTTAAAAAATGTTCTGTTCTTGGTAAATCCAAAAGAGTTACATTGTTTCCTCCTCCTTTACATTTTGACCAGTCACATGATAAATCTCATTTTAAAAGATACACCTCACCAATAACTCGTTTTCGATCAACCTCTCACTCTTTAAGCGAGGGTTCACCTCCACGTGGTTTTAAATCTAGTTCTGCCATGGATTTAGGAAAAAGTCATTATTCTCAATCTCACTCAGCTCTGCTGTGTGGTGAAATTATGGAGACAGATAAGGATGCACACCAAGCACTGCATCCAAGCCACACATGCCAGTCCTTCAGTTTCGAAGAATTATCAAGAAAGAATGCACCACTTTGCTCATTATCTACTAACATTTCGGCACAGCCAAGATCAATCTTGTCAAGATCATGTGAACTACCCTCAGGAAGTTCATTGTTACACGTTTCTGACCCTGAAAATACAAAGGTATCGATTAATAACAACTATATTTCATGCATGATAAAACAAAACATATTTTATAAATCTCAAATTTGAGCTGAAATTAACTGTTGCATGTTTGAGATGTTTGAGATGTGCTGGCTAAAGTCAGAAGCAAATCCACTGCCAGAAGTAGGTATGCTGTATATTTAGATATTTATCAATGAGACAAGTAATGAGCTATTGGCAAAAACAGTGAAGTAATATAAATAGTTTGAAACCTCTTTGAAAATAAGACAAAGTATAAGAGTCAGGCAAAAATATATGTACAGAGTTGTAATACAGATCGTATCCAATGAGAGATTCAGGTATACTTGATGTTGGAACGAATTGTCCCATCCTAAGGATAACTATCAGCACCCTCAATGTTCTTAGCATTTGATTAAGAGAGAACCGTAGTGTCTGGATTGAATGCAGACCATGCAACAATTATGGGGACCACAATATGGAGTAACCAAAACCTATTCACAGGTCTCTATTAACAAAAACAGAATCAAATGCAGCTGTGTCGTGCATTCATTTGATAGGGCAGATAGACCTGAACTGTGGGGTTGACCCCCTCAATAAGGACTTATTCTATGGATTTGTTATCAATATGCAATATCTATTATAGTATTGTCATTTACAATTTTCAGTGTTGATCTTTCAGGATTAATCACACCGTCAATGCTTTGTAAACATACAAGACCCAAAACATCCCCCTTAACTAAATGTGTTAAAGCTCAGCACCCTGGAGTACATTGGGAAAGAGAGTAAACAGTAATAAAATTAAAAAATGTAAAAAAAAAAAATCGAAATTTAGCATCCAACAGGGTGCAATAAAATGTAAAATGTTAAAACATTATACACATGGACATGGAGATGACAGGTTCAACCTATGTGTTAGGGCTGGAAACCTTAAAGGGGGTTTTCAGTGACACACAAGTTAGCCCCTATCCACTGGATACAGGCTATTTGTTGATTGGTGAGAGTCTCAGTGATGGGACCCCCATGGATCACAAGAACTAGGGTCTGTTGTACCCATATGGTACCCCAAGATTAGGAGAGCAGCCAGTCGCGCTTGCATACTCAAACTCACACCTAGCTTTTCCCAATGAAAAGATCCAGAAAGAGATCTGTCAGTCAATCACAGGCAAACCTGAGTGTGTTTTTCCAAGCACAAAAACCTAAAACCTAAGCAACGACAATTTGTAAAAGTTCCCCCGCCCACACTATGCAAAACCCCCAAAGTCACTACTATACAAATTATACATCAAAATGACCAGCACCGAATAAGGAAATTTATAATGGTTATTTTGAGTTGATGGTCATTAAAGATTCTTCAGGCCTCATTATCAAAGACTTAAGTGAGTACATACTGAATTCTGTCTGTGTTAATATATTTGTAAACCTTTACCATATCTTGACTGCTACTTGGTGCATGTCAGTGTGCTTTAGTTTCATACCTTGCTCACTACAAACATTGCTATGCTTGTTATTTAAAATAAATATTTTTTTTCCAAATTACGGTAAGATACAATGAAAAAACAAATCCTACTGTGTATTATACAGTTATAACTGAATATTATACATTGTCCTTTTTTAATAATTGTTTGTACCTAATAATATGACTTGGCTGTTTCTATATTTATTGTTTAATATTGTATCAAATATCATTTGTTCCCAACATGTTCATTTTAAACTTATCTCCATTGTTGATTTTTAAAAAAGTGCTGCGGAATATGATGGTGCTAAATAAATAAAGATTTATTCTTGTTATTTAAAGCCATAAAATAAGGTAAAATATGAAGAAAGCTTAGTTGAGATTTTGGAATCTAAGCATCTAATCTCTTGGTGATTCAATAACAATAAAATATATTATTCTGCGGTGTATCCAGCAGTTAAAAATGTAATATGATCTGATGCAATGGGTGTTATTGATCATAGCTGTTATTTAATTTTTTTGCCTTGTTCAGCACAAAGGAACACATTTACTAAGGTCCTTGCGCCAGTTTTCTATCAGACTTTGCACTTTCTTTTATGTGCAAACTGCTTGCACGGGTATTTAAGAAGTGCCTGCACCACATACGTGACGCACGCAATCCTTTTGTGTCGCAGCTACACTATTCTTCACACAACACAAATTTTGTCATTGAAATGGGCGTTCCGATGCATTGTTGGACCATGGGCCACATTTATCATGCAAAGCTCAACAGAATTGGGTCGCACGCCCCATGTTAAAGGTGTGCCAAAAAAGTTGGTTCTGTCACGAAAGGCACTCATGATTAGAGCTGTCAAGCACTGAGCTATTTTTTTTTTTTGGTTTATTCCAATACAGAAAACAGGTCCGCCATGTCCTATGCAAGACCACCGCAACTTGCTCTCCAGACAAACTCTTTTCCCAAACAAGTTTTCAAACAAAAGACCCACAACCAAAACCCACCCCCACTTCCTCTGCTACTAATTCTCACCTAGTAGGGGGGTGGTGGGAATTTATTACACTTGTATAGCAGACCCCTGAGGAAACCTCCAGAGGTCAAGTTTACACATATGAGTATAAATGAATGATTATAATAAAATACACATGTAACCCACCACATACACAATGAGTGATACATATCATAACATACGTCACAGAGTACTGTGACAGGTACACTAATTCGGGCCAGTGCTAAGAGCGCCAGATTCATGGAGAACGGGCACTACAATTCATTAATCTGGCGCTTTTTGCACACTACACAGGCAATACCGTTTTTAGTAAATGTGCTCTAAAGTCATTTTTGCACCTTTCCAATGGTTTTACAAAATTGGAGAAGTTGTTTTCTGTGCTAGGTTTTCCCTATTTATCTTAGCGTGACAAATGCTCTTGTTTTGTACCTTTTATTGATGCATCGTGGCTAAGTGCACCAAATGTAGGCACAAAAATATGCCAGCAAATTCTTGGCATTAGCAAGATTCTTTCATGGAAGGAGGAAAAAAATGACACAAATTGTTACTTTTTGATCAGAGGACTTGTGCCTTTTAAATAAAAAAGCACAAATTTTGCCAACTTAAATTTAAAACCAAACATGGGATTGAAAACATTTAACATAACTAAAAAACCATAATGATAAATTAACAGCCAAATAAATAACCGTAAATGAAAGAGAAACAACAAAGAGTCCTCACTATGATAAATAAACCCCATTGTGTTTTTCTATTTTCTACTTAAAATATCAAGCCAATATAGAACTGAAATTTGAAGATGTAAGATTATATATCTGTTAACACTCTGTCTGGTGTTTTTTAGTTATACAAAATCAAGTCAAGTTACAAATCTTTTGCTGCAATTCCTACAAATACATTACTTCTTGATCAAAAGGTGAGTGGGAATTTCCTAATAAAATATTGATTGATGATGGTTGGATGATAAGGGACATCAAGGGGTTGCAGAGAGACACAAAAAGCGCAAAGATTCAAGCGAAATACCGTTTTAAAAAAATGTTTATTCTGGTGAAGGCTCTTGTTCAGAAATGCATAGTTTTTATACTGTTCCTCACTATTTAATAAAACTACAATTCCATGAAGTTGTGTTGCCCTTGTGGATTTATCTTGCATACTCTTCAGCGATAATAAAATGTTAAAAATCATTTACAGAACAAAAATTATTTATGTCTTCTTTTACAATTTTGTGTTGAAATTATTGGTTTTTACATGGCCAACCCAATATTATTACAGTAATCCTGGTTCTAATTTCCTTAGTTCCCTTGGTTCTGTGTTTCTGCAAACCACATCTTTCTGTTTACTAAGCTATATGATGGCTTGTGGATTTCCGTTTTTTATTGGAAATTAGAAGTTAGTTTTCCATTTTTTTCACATTTAAACAGTGTAACTTGTTGTATTTCCTGGTTGCACATTTAATTTTAATTTTCTGTGCCATGTTATTAGCAAAAAAGAATGCAGTAGCACCATTTATGGGTGTTACTGTGTGGTTAAAATGACACATCTCCTTTGGATTTTTGCTCAGTTTGATCAAGAAGATCACTTCCCACCATCAAAAACTTTATTGTAAAGAGCTGTGTGCAGGCTGGTTTTCTGCGTAACAAATTGCACTTCATGTGATTTAATATGCCATGCCATGTACTGGGAAGCAGAAAAAAATTCCAAATGAAAGTGGTGAAAAAACGCATTTGCGCCATTTTCTTGTGGGCTTGGGTTTTTTACGGCTTTCACTGTGTGCCCCAAATTACATGTCTACTTTATTCTTTAGGTTGCTACGATGACAAGGAAACCATATGTTTTCATACATTTACAAAAATTAAAACCCACTGTACAAATTTTTTTTTATTTTACCATCTTCTGGCGCTATTAACTTTTTCATACTTTGGTGGTGTCATTTTCAATGCTTCTAATTTTCATGATTGCATGGCCTTTTGATCACTTTTTATTGCATGTTTTCCGTTACAGGGTTAAACGCAGTAAAAAAACGTTATTATATTTTGATAGATCGAGCATTTTCGGACGCGGCAATTTATGTTTATGATTTTTACTGTTTATTTATTCTTATATGACTTCTAGGGAAAGGGGTGATTAACATTTTTTAAATACAATTTTTTTTCACTTTTTTCAGACCTCTTAGAGTACTTTAACCCTAGCTTTTCTGATTGATCCTACCATATACTGCCATGCTACAGTATGTCAGAACATGTGGATTTTCCTCCTCATTCATTACAATATGCTCAATGAATAGGTTAAAACGAGATAGCCTTGGGTCTTGGGAAGACTCGATGCTGTCATGGCAACTGACCACACATGCGGCGCCATCTTTTTGAAGCCGCTGGCAATGAATGGGTTACCACCCGCGATCAGGTGTTTGCTGCAATATGCAGCAAAGACCTACCAGCTATGGAGAGGACTCAGCCCGTGAACCCTCTCCATGCACCCGCAGCCGACGTGTGATGTACTACTATATATTTATCTATGTATGTGTTTTAAGGAAAGGGGGGGTTTTGAACTTGAAGGTTTGTCAAAAAGATTTTCCATATATTTATAAAGCTTTTGTTTTTTATTTTTTTATAAAATTATTTTAGGCTCCCTACTGTACTTAATCCCTGAATTGCAGTAAAATATGAATATGTTGCCTTCTCTACAGTCTACTTCCAGCACCCATTCAGCACCCTCAAATGAGGTCACAGGCAGGGCCAGATTATGGAATGAGTTCCGGTACTGTGCGTCCCAGGGCCCCCACCTCTTTGCCCTTAAAGGAACCCCCAGCAAATGAGGGCTATGCAACCACTAGAAGCACCAACTATATGTTTAGTCCAGCTCTCCACCTGGCCAAGGAAACCGGGCAATAGCCGCCAGATTTGTTTCTATGGTAGAGTTCCTAGGAGTTCCCTGCTCTGCCATAGATTGCAGAGCTCACAGGACAACAGTGTCTTGGCGCTGGATGCACAGTGATATTTCGCTATGTACCGCAAGCTCTATATGAGCATATGTGCATAAGTGTACAAATGTGTGATTGTAACTTGCATGTGTGAGTATACAAATATGTATCATTTTCAAGTGGGAATGCCTGATAGTGATGTTATATGTGCGCTCTACCTGAAAGCAATGTAATATATGCTCTCTGCCTGGCGGTGATGTAATATGTGCCCTCTACCTGAAAGCAATGTACTATATGCTCTCTGTCGGACAGCAATGTAATATGTGAGCTCTTCCTGATAGCAATGTACTATATGCGCTCTGTCAGATAGCAATGTAATATGTGCTCTTTGCCTGGCGGCGATGTAATATGTGCGCTCTGCCTGGCGGCGATGAAATACGTGGGCTCTGCCTGGCGGCGATGAAATATGTGCGCTCTGTCTGGCGGCGATGAAATATTGATAGTGATGTACTATGTGGGTTCTGCATGGGTAGCAATATAAAAGGGGACATGTATCATTATTTCTGCTAGTCAAATTTCGTCTCGTTTTTGTGACTTTTGTCGTAATTGCGACTTTTTTCCGACTTTTCACCTGTCGTTTTTCAAGTACGCCTTGGTCTGCACCTTGTGCATGTATCTTAGTTTCCCAGATGTTCCGTGCGACTTTTCTCTTATGTATCACTTTTTTTGCTTATTTTTGCAACTTTTAGGCGCAAATCTGCACCTCGTCCAGGGAAGGTGCAAAGGAGGGATTTTTTCGATGGACCCCATTTTAACATGTAAATTTGAATTACTCCACATGCTTTAAATGTTTAAAATTTTCCACAGTAACCTATTTTTTGAAAATTCAGAAATTTATTGGTTACTTCTAAGGCTGCGCTCACACGTTGCGTTTTGAAACCTATTACAACAAGGAGAGGTGATTTGCCTAATTACATTACTATTAACATTTGCGTTTACAAAACTCAATATAAACGCAATGTTAACCCCTACGGGACACAGCATCTTTTGGCCTAAAGGACGCGGCCCCATTTTTCAAATCTGGCCTGTGTCACTATAAGTGGTTATAGCTTTGGAACGCTGTGAGATATCCAGGGGATTTTGAGATTGTTTTCTCGTGACACATTGTACTTCAAATTAGTTTAAAAATTTGGATGAAATCTTTTGCGTTTAGTTATGAAAAAAAACAAAATTTGGCAAAAATGTTGAAAAATTCTTTATTTTCAACGTTCTAAATTCTCTACTTTTGATTCAGAAAGTCATAGCACCCAAATAAATTCATAACTTACATTTCCCAAATGTCTGCTTTATGTTGGCATGGTTTTTTCAGATTCCACATATTTTACTAGAATGTTATGAAGCTCAGAATTTGGGAGCCATTTTTCACATTTTTTGTAAAATCGCCAAAACCTGTATTTAGATGGACCTGCACAGTTTCTAATTGACACTGAGAGGCCTAAATAATAGCGAGACTCGTAAATTACCCCATTGTGGAAACTACACCCCTCAACGTATGAAAAACCACTTTTAAGAAGTTTGTTAACCCTTTACGTGTTTTATAGGGGTTAAAACAAAATGGAGGTGGAGTCTGCAAATTGTAATATTTTTTCACAATACACTCATTTTGGGTGGAAAATTAAACATTTGTAATGGATAAAATGAAAAAAGGCTCCACAAAGTTTGATACGCAATTTCTCCCGAGTACACTGATACCCTACATGTGGTGGTAACCTGCTGTATGGGCGCACGGCCGGGCATAGAAGGGAAGGAGGCGCCATCCGGAGCAGATTTGCTGTCACATTGTACAGGCTATAATTTTTTTCTTTTTTTTAATGAGGACCTATAGGGGCTTATTTCTTTTGCCACATGAGATGCACTTTTCTAATACATAATTTTGGGGCATCTATAGCTAATTGGTGAGATTTAATTAACTCTTTGTTGGTGGAGGAAATGAAAATCATCAATTTTTAGGAAAATTTTTATGTGTTTTTTTTTTTGGCCGTTAACCATACCATGAAAATAGTATATTATTTTTATTCTTTGGGTCGCCACGTTTATGAAAATACTTCATTTATATATATTTTTTTATTTTTTCCCATTTTTACTGAATAAAAAGTAATTTGGCAAAATTGTTGTTAATTTTAGCATCACCGACTTACATATGCATAACTTTTTTATTTTTCACCTCAAAAATCTGTTTAAGGGCTTATTTTTTGCAAGAATGATAGCTCTTTTTAGTGGTCTTATTTTAGATTGCGTAACTTTTTAAAATCACTTTTTTAGAGCATTTTTAAAGGGCATTAATAAAAAATCATCTTTATCAGAGAGAGTTTTTTTAGGTTGTTTTTTACGGGGTTCACTTTGCGGATCTAATAACGATTCTGTTTTATTATACAGATTGTTACGGACGCAGGGATACCAAATATGTGGGGGTTTTGTGTATTTTATTCAATTGTACTGAATAAAAACTAATTTGGAGAAAATCTTATTCATTTTAGCATCACCATCTTTTTATATGCATAACTTTTTTATTTTTTGGCAGATAAATCTTGTTAGGGGCTTATTTTTTGCGAGAACAGTTGTTCTTTTTAGTGGGCTTATTTTGGAGTGCATAACATTTTTTAAATCACTTTTTAGAGCATTTTTTATAGGGTATTAATTAAAAATTATCTTTTTTCGGAACGTTTTTTGCGTTTTTTTCCTCCGGCGTTTACCGTGCGGGTCCAGTAACAATTCTGTTTTATTATGCAGATTGTTACGGACGCGGCAATACCAAATATGCGGGGTTTTTTTGTGTTTTTATGTTTTTTATACTTTATTAAGTTTTTTTATGGGAAAGTGACATTTTAGGGGCTTATATTTTTATGTATTAATTTTTTATTTATTATAATGTGTAGTGTTAACTGTTTTTGCATATTTTTACTTATACATACTTGAACTTAAACCAGTGATGCTCTGATCACTGGTTTAAGTTCAATACACTGCTCTACAATACTATTTTATTGTAGAGCAGTGTAAACTGTCTGAGCAAGCTTGCGCATGCTCAGACAGTTTACAGCCAGACCCGGAAGGGGTCTGGCTGCCATGGAGACCGGGCAGCTCCGGGGCACATGCCAGTCCTCGGAGCTGCCCGGCAGAGGATCGGATCCCCCGGTAAGCGGCACGGGGGATCCGATCCACAGCGCTTACACCCTTACACGCCGCGGTCATGTTTGACCGCGGCGTGTAAGGGGTTAACACCCGCGATCGGAGCCGGCTCCGATCGCGGGTGTTAGCGCAGGCTGTCAGCTGTACTAGACAGCTGACAGCCGCTGCTTCTGGTACCGGCTCCGTTCGTGAGCCGGTGCCAGAAGCAGGACGTTATAGAACGTCCCCGTGCGCTAAGCATCTAGCCCCGGGGACGTACTATAACGTCCTGGTGCGCCTAGGGGTTAATGCATCACGTTAAACATTACGTTTTCTATGCGTTTTGTAAATTCAATTGTTAACAGCAATGTAATTCAGGAAATAACCTCTCCTCAGCTGTTGTAATAGGTTTCAAAATGCAATCAAAACGCACCGTGTGACCGGAGCCTCATATTTCGTCATCTCCCTGGGGTGTGAAATAAACAGTAGCGTCCACTTCTGCATATAACCCCCTCACGTGGCCTGTGTCCATGTGGATTTGAGACATTTGCAACAAAAAGTCTCAAAAAGAAGCCAAAATTTGCCAGGATAGAAAAACTGAACATGCATCACAAATAAAAAGACATGATAATACAGGTTAAAAAAAAAAAAAAAAAGTCTCAAAAATCACCACAGAGAGACAAAACTATGATACATGGTGGGTCCATTTTTTTGAAGACTGCCTGTGATCATAATGCAGCAAAGACTTACCAGTAACACCCGCAAAAAGATGGCTGATGCCATTGGGGAGCTGCAATCCGTGGCCATGACACCCTATCAGCACATTGTGCTGCCAGTACTGTAGTATGGCAGTATATTATAGGATCGATCAGACAACCTAGGGTTAAAGTACCCTAGGTAGTCTGAAAAATAGTAAAAAGAAAACTTAAAAAAAAAAAAAAAAAATTACAAAAAAAAAAAATCTAAAAATTCTAATCAGTCCTTTGATGTGATACTATAATGGATATAATAATAATAATTGAAAATGACATCAAAAATCTCAAAAAGTGACACTACCCACAGATCCATACAATGAAGTATGAAAAAAGGAATTAGTCCTTACCGGTAATTCAATTTCCATAAGTCCACCATGACGGCCCCACTGGAGGTTGCTTCCCCTTCCTCTGTAGGGACAGGAAATTGAGAGCATTAAATAGCCCCTCCCTCAACCTCCCACCAGTGTTTATCAAATAACTACACCAGTATAGGTTGCAACATAATTTTATTTAGTATGTTAAATTTCACATACATAGGCAAAGATCCAAAAAATACTTTTATATACATGGGAGGGAAATATCAGGGCCGTCATGGTGGACTTATGGAAATTGAATTACCGGTAAGGACTAATTCCTTTTTTCCATTTCGTCACCATGACGGCCCCACTGGAGACATACCAAATTTATGCCCAGTTTAGGGAGGGACTACAGCCTGAAGCACTTTTCGGCCAAATGCCAGATCTTTGGCAGCTAAGACATTTAGCCTATAGTGCTTTGCAAATGTGACATTTGTACTCCACGTAGCGGCTTTGCAGATTTCTTCAATGGATGCACCTCCTCTCTCAGCCCAAGATGTAGACATGGCCCTAGTGGAATGGGCTTAGACGGAGAGAGGTAGTGGAACACCTTTGATTTTATAACATTCTTTAATGGTATCTGTAATCCAGCGTCCAATAGTGGCTTTTGAAGCTTTCTTGCCTTTATTTCTTCCTGCAAATTGAACAAATAAATTTTAATCTTTTCTCCAAGGATTGGATGCTTCGAGATATTTAAGAACAGTACGTCTTACATCCAGTAGATGCCATTTCTCTTCCACAGGATTTTTTGGATGATGGCAAAACGTAGGTAAGATTATTTCCTGGTTCCTATGGAAATTTGAGACAATTTTTGGTAAAAAATTTCTGTCAAGTCTGAGCGTGATCCTATCTTCTGACACAGATAAATAGGGTTCACAAATGGACAAGGCCTGTAACTCGCCCAGTCTTCTAGCAGATGTAATGGCGATTAAAAAGGCAGTTTTTTGTGTCAAAAAACGCATATGACTAGGGTCGATCGGCTCGAAGGGCCCCATAGTTAAAGCATCTAGAACTAGAGATAGATCCCACTGAGGGGATGAATCTTTAACAGTAGGACGTAAGCGTGAGCAGGCTTGAAAGAACCTCTTTACCCACCTGTGTTCTGTCAGCGCTGTATCGAAGTAGGCGCTCAAGGCTGAGACCTGGACTCTCAAGGTGCTAGGTCGTAGTCCCTTCTCGAACCCCTCCTGCAGAAAATCAAGAATCTGACAGATATTTGGGGAACCCTGGTTAGGCATATCTTTTGACCAGGAACAAAACTTTTTCCATATTTTAAAGTATATGGCATGGGTTACAGGTTTTTTACTATTCTTTAAGGTTTTTATTACCTTATATGATAAACCTTTTGATCTTAAGAAGGTGCTTTCAGGATCCAGGCTGCTAGGTTTAGGAACCCTGGGTTCTGATGAAGGACTGGTCCCTGATGTAGAAGGTCCGGCCTCCTGGGTAGGATAAACGGAAGGTCCATTGCCAACTTTTGTAGACTTGGGAACCAATTTTTCTTTGGCCAAAAGGGTGCTACTAAGAGGAGCTTGGTTGGACTGACTAGTAGTTTTTGCAACACCTTGCTTATCAATGGAATCGGAGGGAAAGCATACACTAGGTCCTGGTTCCAGGTCTGTGAAAAAGCGTCTAGTCCCCAGGGGACTTCTTTTGGGTTCAAGGAGAAGAACTTTTTCACTTTGGAATTCTTTCTGGAGGCAAACAAGTCGATGTCCGGCAGTCCCCACCTTAGAACAATCTCTTGGAAGACTTCCTCGTTCAAGCTCCATTCGTGGGGAAGAATTTGGGACCGGCTGAGGTAATCTGCTACTACATTTTCTGAGCCCCTCAGATGGATGGCCGATATCGACTGGATATTTTCTTCTGCCCAGGAAAATATTTGTTGTGATATTTTCAGTAGCCTTTTTGATCTGGTACCTCCTTGTCTTCTTAGGCAACTGTGGTAGTGTTGTCCGACATAATTTTCACATGGTGACCCTTCAGCTCGCTGGTACAGGATTTTAGAGTGTTCAGGACCGATTTTAGCTCTCTCTTGTTCGAAGAGGTATGTGCTGTTTCCTGGGTCCAGCAACCCTGGATATATTTGCCCGGAAGGAGAGCCCCCCATCCAGAGCTGCTGGCCTCTGTTTGGATCTGGGTCAATGGCCATTGGACCCAATTTACGCCTTTCCGTAGATTCCCGGGATTCTTCCACCATCTTAGTGATTTCTTCACTTTTGAGGGGATTATCAATGGTAAATGAAGATGATGATGATTTTTGTCCCATTTTGTAAGAATCCATGACTGTAGTGTTCTTGAGTGATTTTGGCACCAGGCCACACTCTGGATGCATGATGTCATGGTCCCCAGAAGACTCATAGCTGTCCTTACTGAGACAGACTTCCTCTTATCGAATTTCTTGATTTTCCCAAGAAGATTTTTCCTCTTTTCCTGTGGAAGATACGAGGTCTGGGTTAGAGAATTTAAAGACACTCATAAAAAATTTTTATGTGACTCGAAATTAAGTCTGATTTGTCTAAATTTATGATCCATCCCAGAGATTGTAAAACTTCTATTGTTGTATCCTTTTGGCTTTCTAAATGACTTACTGAATCTCCTATTATTAGGAAGTCGTCTAAGTATGGAATCACGCTGATTTCTTCCGTTCGGAGATATTTTACTGCTTCTGCCATGACCTTGGTAAAAACCCGGGGGGCTGAGGAGAGACCAAGGGGTAATGCAGTAAATTGAAAATGAAATTCTTCCCCAGAGGGAGATACTACGGCAAATCTTAAGTATTTTTGTGATTTCGTATGGATAGGTACGTGATAATAGGCATCCTTGAGATCCAAGGTACATAAACAAGCTTTGTAAGGTATCAAAGGCGTAGTGGATTTGATTGATTCCATTTTGAATTTGACATAGGTTACCCATTTGTTCAAATATTTTAAGTTTGTAATTAATCTGAAAGTCCCATTTGGTTTTTTTATCAAAAACAAAGGTGAGTAATGACCCGTACCTCTTTCTTCTGGATGGACTGGGCAGATGACATTCAATTTTAGCAGGTCGGAAACTTCCTTCCAAAGGTGACATGTTAGTCTGTTCGATGGTTGCCTGGATAGGATAAACCGGTGAGGAGGAGGTGACACAAAATCTATAAAATAGCCATCTTCTATTATAGAGAGTACCCACCTGTTGGATGTTATATTTTTCCAATGGGGGAGAAAATTTTTCAAACTTCCCCCCACTCTGGCGTCATTGTTTCTTCTCTTGTTTACTTGAGGCACCAAAAAGAAAGGATTTGTTCTTTCCTCCTTTGGCTGTATTCCAGTACCCCTGTTTCCAGGTCTGCTTGCTCCTGAATCTTGGCTGTTCTTTAGTGGGGCGAAAGCTCTGAAAAAATTGCTTCTTGGGTTGTTGTTTGGAACCCAAACCTCTGGAAACCCCTTCTTTTTATCCGCTGCTTTAGCTAGGATTTCATCCAATTCTGGTCCAAATAAAAAATCACCCGAAAAAGGCAGGCTACACAGTTTTGCTTTTGAGCGCACGTCTCCAGACCATTGCCTTAACCAAAGGGCTCTTCTGGTCGCATTAGATAATGCAGCTTCTCTTGCTGAAAACCGGATGGTTTCTGCTGAGGCATCTGCCAGAAAGGCTGCTGCTGATCTTAATAACGGAATGGAGTCAAGCATTTCTTCTCTGGACGTACCTTCTCTAAGATGATCCTCCAGCTGTCCTAGCCAAAAAAACAGAGTACGTGATACAGAGGTAGTGGTAATATTTGTTTTTAGGATTGCCATGGAAGCTTCCCAAGCTTTTTTGAGCAAACAATCTGATTTATGGTCCATGGCATCTTTTAGTTGGGTGGAATCTTCAAAGGGTAGATCGGTTTTTTTAACTACTTTAGCTTTCTTCCTTCTTAATCCACCAAATAATTCATCTACTACCGACCTTTCTTCTATGGTGTCTTCAATATTTAAGGTATCCCTTAATGCTTTTATTAGCCCATCCAAATCCTCATTAGGAAATAAATATTTGGGGTCATTTGGTATTGATTGATGCGTCACCATATCCTGTTCCTCCATGTCTAGCTCATAAGAACAAGAGGGCTGTTCATCATCTGAATCCAAACATACAGGGTTCTGCCTGACTTTTTTATGTGGTGGGCTCTTTGATGCCCTAATTTCTTCACGCATAACAACACGCAATTCGTCCAAAAATGATGACTTTTCCTCTTTTAACACTTTATCCAAACAATCTTTGCATAAACTTTTCTTATAATTAATATCCAATTTTGTATTACAAATGTGGCAACGTTTGGATGGTGCCTTCTTAGGTTTTTCTTTATCACACACTTTGGTTTTTTCTTTTTCTTTTACAGGGATATCCTTCTCCTGTTGTTTTTAGAAAAAGAAAAAGGAGTATTGCTTATTAGAAGCCGACTCCCCACAGCATATAGTGCCAAAACCTATTGGCGTTCAGCTAATGTCCTACTTACAGAGCCCAGGGTTAAGGAACCGAATTCAGCCTCATCCATGCTGGATATTCGCTGCTCCACATAGACCTCAGCAGAACTGCAGACTTGGTGGAAGCTTCTCCTTGCTTACCTTCCGGCATCTGACGTCATCTTTAATGGCCTGTCTCCTAGGCCGAGACGCTGAGGTCTCTGACGTCACTTCCGGTTCGCGCTCCGTAACCCGGAAGTGACCATGCGCCAGAACGTGCGCCAGAACATGCGCCAGAACATGCGCCAGAACATGCGCTTATGTGCCGGCAGCCGCGGACCCCCGAGAGGGCCGTAAAAAGCTGCCGGTACTGCCCGATGTCTCCTGCACGCCGCAGGAGATCCAATTTTGGCAATCCGGGACCTGGAGACCCCAAGTAGGACTCACGAGGAGGCCGGACGAGGGAAGCCCCGGGGAAACAAGCACCCACGAGGTTCTACCTCCTCCCCCCCCCCCCCCCCCCGAGAGGAGAGAGAGGTTTACTCTCAACCTTTCCCTGTAGGGGCAGGAAAAACACTGGTGGGAGGTTGAGGGAGGGGCTATTTAATGCTCTCAATTTCCTGTCCCTACAGAGGAAGGGGAAGCAACCTCCAGTGGGGCCGTCATGGTGACGAAATGGAAAAAATTATTAGCACCAGAAAATGGCAAAATCAATAAAAACATATTTGTACAGGAGGTTTTAAATTTTTGTAAATATATGAAAACATTTTAAAACCAATACAAATTTGGTATCCCCGTAATCATACCGACCCAAAGAATAAAATAGACATGTCATTAGGGGCACAAAGTGAAAGCCGTAAAATCCAAGCCCATAAGAAAACGGTGCAAATGCGTTTTTTACCATTTCCACTGCATTTGGAATTTTCCCCACTTCCCAGTACACAGCATGGAATATTAAATACCATCACTATGAATGGCAATTTGTTACGCAGAAAACCAGCCATCACAGAGCTCTTTGTGTTTAAAAATTAAAAAGTTATAGAATTTTGAAGATGGGGAGTGAAATATGGAAATGAAAAAAAACAAAAAAGGGCCAGGTCGTTAAGGGGTTAAATATCAGATGTATTTTTATTATGTCTTCATACATACAACCATAGAGTTCAAAGCCTAAGTGCTTTATTTTTCATGACTTTAAATTAGCTAAGTATACAGTAAATTCAGTTCATATAAATAAGCTTGTCTGGTCAAGTAGGCACATCATTTTCACCTTGGGAGCCAGAGTCAACTCTGATCTCAATATTCTGTAAGGGATTAGGTCCGGGATCGTAATCTCCTGGGGTAGACGTGCACAAATTACCAGCACACAAGTAACTTCACTATCCACACTGTGCGACTTGGGTATAACTGACCGCAGCCAGTTTTATTTGGCAGTAAAAACAAAATAAACAAAATAGCAAAAATAAAGCCTATGCCTCTCTGGCACTAACTATACATCAAGGTTCCCTACCTCACCAGGTGCTGGCCTACTGCCAGGCACCCCCAAAAACTCAGTGTCAGTTCACTGCCACAGCTCACAGGCCTTTGACATAGCCTGTCTCTTCCCCAGGGTGGAGCCATTGTGGGAAGTCTGCACCAGGTAGTTATGCAGGACTCCCAGCTGGATGCAAATGAATCCTAATTAATGGAAAAAACACCCAGCTTTCCCACATCCATCCAGCAACATACTCATTCTATACCCAAAATCTACTGTAGTGGCAGCTACCCTGCCACAATTCCCATAAGGCCGCGGTCACACGTACCGCCCGCTAGACGTCCGTTCATAACACGACACTAGGGCACAGGGGGAGGTCCTCAGCCCGAACGCACATGCGTTTCCAGAGAAACGCATGCGATCGGCTTAACAATCGCATGCGTTTCCCTGGAAACGCATGTGCGTTCGGGCCAAGGACCTCCCCCTGTGCGCTAGCGCCGCGTTATGACGGGCACCTAGCGGTACGTGTGACCGCGGCCTTACACAGAGGCTATCAAACAGATTAAATGATTAAGTGCAGCTCTTATTTGCAGTCAAAAAGATCAGCTTGCATACATAGGAACATATAGCAGACTGACCTTCACCTTAGGCCGGCGCCACACAGGGCGCTTTGTCTGCGCTTGCAAACACAGACAAAGTCGCGTCCACCGGGGTGGGCCTCGGCCCGATCGCATCGGCGTTTCTACGGAAAGGCCTGCGATCGGGAACGAGCCGCCGGTGTTTCGCGTTAAATTAACGCAAAACACCGGCGGCTCATTCCCGATCGCAGGCGTTTCCATAGAAACTCCGATGCGATCGGGCCGAGGCCCGCCCCGGTGGGCGCGACTTTGTCTGCGTTTGCGTTTGCAAGCGCAGACAAAGCGCCCTGTGTGGCGCCGGCCTTAGCTGTAAATGAGATAATTTGTAGATTGTATCTATCTATTTTCACTTTTCTTTTTCTATCTGTAGCTTTACATTAAAATACATTTCAAATTAGGCCATGAGTCAACACACGAGACTTCTATTCAGAAATACTACTTATATATACAGTAAATTGTTATGTAAAGCGAAAGCAATTGATGTTATGTTCCAAGGCCAAGGGACCTGGGCATTAGCTATCCATAGGAATCACTTACAGTATATTTCATTACAAGACACTGCAGGAATAGCAATTTATTTTTATATATTTCTATTTTTTTGCTGTTTATAGTAATGTTAATTTCAGATTTTAGCTCCTCGTCCCTTTGTTCCTGGCAAAGTGTTTTGGTCACTTAATGTGTTTTGGTAAACATCAGTGTTTATGTGTATGACAAAGCTACACTACAAAATAATTGTGAAGCCAATCAGCCAACACTTGCCGACTATAATCCCATATGCATATAACAATTTGTAGATGACATTTCGAGTCAATTAAGTACAACACAAACAGCTACTAGTAGTTTCTGTCCTTGTGTGCATTGTTTATGGTGTGTATGGTCTGTAGTGATGGTGTCTCTGCGCCACCAGAATCTTACTGCCAGTGTAGCAGGGTTGCAGCCATTTAAATGCCAGCAGCATTTAAACAGTGCAGGCCTGATCGCGGGTGTGAGGCCGGGTCACACGTACTGCTAGGCGTCCGTTCATAATGTGACGCTAGCGCACAGGGGGAGGTCCTTGGCCCGAACACACATGCGGCTTAACAATCGCATGCGTTTCCCTGGAATCGCATGTGCGTTCGGGCCGAGGAACTCCCCCTGTGCACTAGCGTCGCGTTATGACGGACCGCGGCCTTAATGGTGAGGAATGAGAAAAAACTAGACCGAAACCAGAACTTCTAATGAAGTTGAGGGCGCGTTCACACATTGCGTTTTGGTTGCGTTTTCATTGCGATTGAAACGCATATACAACAGCTGATGAGAGGTGATTTGCCTAATTACATTGCCGTATACGTTTGTAAACGCAATTTTAACGCATGCGTTAACAAAACACATGCGTTAACGCGTTGTTAACGCATGTGTTAACATTGCGTTTACTATGCGTTTTGTAAACGGAAATGTTTACAGTCATGTAATTAGGCAAATCACCTTTCCTCAGCTGTTGTATATGCGTTTCAGACGCAATGAAAACGAAGGTCAAAACGCAACGTGACCGCGCCCTGTGGGTCCAGACTGGGGAACCCAAACTGGATTCAGGTCTGCTATACCCTAGTCTGTACTGTGTTCTATTTTAGTAGAATTGTTTTGCTGTAGCATTGTAGCATTTGTAGGGCCCTCTATGCAGCATGGGATTTCAAAGTGACTCCTTCAGGCCATGACATTTCTTTGCAGAATTCCACACTGTGCTCCTGAAAATATCTCAGTTACAGTATAGTTTCACCTGGATAACAACTAAATCCCTTTAAAATGTACACTAGAAAACCTCTCTATATATATCCCTGCTATACAGTGCTCCCACATCAATTTATATACAGCCCCCAGCTACAGCACCCCACCTCAACTATATGGTATCTTCCTACCCCTAGTCAGCACCTGCCTCCTGCCTCAATAGAGGATCCTCCTACTATACAGTGACCTCTGCATTATACATCACCCCTATGGATCCACCTTCCCATACACAGAACCCACCTGCTGTAAAGAGTCTCTCCCCCATCATACAGTAACCCTACCAGATCTCATTCTTCCACTGGGCAGAGCCATCTTGAATGGGGACATTAAAATAACATAAAATGTACTTATCTCAAGTGATCCCACACTACAATGACAGAAGCATCTTTGGGTGGGCTCTTGTGCTGCAGCTGCTGTCATCACACCACCTCTGTAAAGGGGAGGGTGCATGCAGATCTTTCTCTGCAGTACCGCTTTCTCACACTGTATGACACATCTATCATTTGGTGTATTCTGATTCATATATATGCTAAAGCTATACATTATCAACTGCAATGTTATATAATCTTGGATTTGTTTTTTTTTTTTTTCATAAAGGCAATTGATGAACCTGAAACAAATGCAAGAAATAGTAATGTTGAAGATGAAGCAGATACACATTCTGAGGTACAATAAAGTTCCCTATTTGCAAATATTTAGCTAAATGCAGTCTGACAGTGTATCTTGAATTCTTCTGTGTATTTTTACTTAGATGTGTTCCCCCGCATTGCTTAGACAACAGACTGAAGAAATTTGTGCTGCCATTGATGAGGTGCTCCACGACCCATTTCCTCTGGTAAATACTATTGGCATACAGCTATTTTATCCTCTACTATTCCTATGTGTTTTAAGCTAATGATAGATACCATTTTGGTATCTAGAACATTCTTATATATATGTGGCAGAAAATCTTAAGAAAAAGACAGATTCAATATACAATCTTTATTCAGAAATGATAAAAACATGTTAAAAACAATTAAAACACCCACAGAACGGGTGAGATACAAATCTCCCCAAAAAATTGGACTCATATGATAATTGTACAAAAATATGCATACCATACAATATAAATAGATAATTATTTTATTAAACACTGACAGGGCAAAAAATAGCTACATCAATGTTGATACAGAGCATAACATATGATACCAATGTGCAAAATGTATAACCAGGTCAGGTAAAGTGCAAGTAAGGTCTAAGGTGCATAGAGTAGAATTACAATAACATTACCATAACAATAAAGGTCCAATGGGGAAGGAGTAGAGGTGCCCCACGCGTATCGCCGCTGGGTGGGCTTCCTCAGGGGATAGATAGCAAGTAACCATCAACAACCTTATATAGCCCTGATTGCTCTGGTGGGATGTGACCAGCAAGGCGCATTGCAAATACTTCCGGTCTGAGGGGCGGGAATACATCATATCCATCATGCTAGTCGTGCATTTTAGATGTGCGGAAGTCACTGTGAATCCAAAGTAATGCGTGTCAAATGTTCAGAAGTCAGTGGAAGTTCAGAGTAATGTGATCGAGATTTATGTGTTCCAACTTCGCAAAAGTATGGAACGGTTTACCGATGGCCATCACAGACGGAAAACTCTTCCCAAACATAAATGCAGAGGTAAATAATTCACTATATTGTTAACATGCATATATAACAAGATCACGGAATTAACAAAGCATCGCCCGTCCATGCTCTTTATAAAGCCTAATTACTATACACTCACCGGCCACTTTATTAGGTACACCTGTCCAACTGCTCGTTAACACTTAATTTCTAATCAGCCAATCACATGGCGGCAACTCAGTGCATTTAGGCAGTTCAAACCGAGCATCAGTATGGGGAAGAAAGGTGATTTGAGTACCTTTGAACGTGGCATGGTTGTTGGTGCCAGAAGGGCTGGTCCGAGTATTTCAGAAACTGCTGATCTACTGGGATTTTCACGCACAACCATCTCTAGGGTTTACAGAGAATGGTCTGAAAAAGAAAAAACATCCAGTGAGCGGCAGTTCTTTGGGCGGAAATGCCTTGTTGATGCCAGACGTCAGAGGAGAATGGGCAGACTGGTTTGAGCTGATAGAAAGGCAACAGTGACTCAAATCGCCACCCGTTACAACCAAGGTAGGCAGAAGAGCATCTCTGAACGCACAGTACGTCGAACTTTGAGGCAGATGGGCTACAGCAGCAGAAGACCACACCGGGTGCCACTCCTTTCAGCTAAGAACAGGAAACTGAGGCTACAATTTGCACAAGCTCATCGAAATTGGACAGTAGAAGATTGGATAAACGTTGCCTGGTCTGAGGAGTCTCGATTTCTGCTGCGACATTCAGATGGTAGGGTCAGAATTTGGCGTCAACAACATGAAAGCATGGATCCATCCTGCCTTGTATCAACGGTTCAGGCTGGTGGTGGTGGTGTCATGGTGTGGGGAATATTTTCTTGGCACTTTTTGGGCCCCTTGGTACCAATTGAGCATCGTTGCAACGCCACAGCCTACCTGAGTATTGTTGCTGACCATGTCCATCCCTTTATGACCACAATGTACCCAACATCTGATGACTACTTTCAGCAGGATAATGCGCCATGTCATAAAGCTGGAATCATCTCAGACTGGTTTCTTGAACATGACAATGAGTTCACTGTACTCAAATGGCCTCCACAGTCACCAGATCTCAATCCAATAGAGCATCTTTGGGATGTGGTGGAACGGGAGATTCGCATCATGGATGTGCAGCCGACAAATCTGCAGCAACTGTGTGATGCCATCATGTCAATATGGACCAAAATCTCTGAGGAATGCTTCCAGCACCTGTAAGCCACCTGTTGAATCTATGCCACGAAGAATTGAAGCAGTTCAGAAGGCAAAAGGGAGTCCAACCCGTTACTAGCATGGTGTACCTAATAAAGTGGCCGGTGAGTGTAAGTGAGAAGAGTTTACACCATAGAATTGTAGCCATAGCATAAAAATCTATGTTGTAATGATAAATTAAAAATCATTCATTTACCCTTGGAAGCAATAATAAATTATATTGTGAAATAGCTCGTGCCCATAAAACATCACTAGTTCCAAATCCAAAACATATATCCCTAAATACAACTTTTTGTCCTAGAGAGAAAGAGTAATCAAATGTATGAAGTTAATCAGTTATGGAGTTAATTAGTGATATGTGTTCAAAAATAATAAATATATGCAGGGTAAAAAAAACGTATTAAATACTTTATAGTGATTCCTTCAAATTAACTGTAACGTGCAGACCTAAAAAGATACTTGGTGATATATAAATACCCTCACTCACCAAACATAATCCACTACATAATATCCACCAATTTTTATCATGCCATTTCATCATTTATTTAGTGTGAGCAATATTTTGTTTCCATTATATAACTGTATACGGTAAATCTTGTCAATAAATAAAGACATCAGTTTTCTTATTACAGGCGGTCCCCTACTTAAGGACACCCGACTTACAGACAACCCATAGTTACAGACGGACCCCTCTGCCCACTGTGACCTCTGGTGAAGCTCTCTGGATGCTTTACTATAGTCCCAGACTGCAATGATCAGTTGTAAGGTGTCTGTAATGAAGCTTTATTGATAATTCTTGGTCCAATTACAGCAAAAATTTAGAAACTCCAATTGTCACTGGGGCAAAAGAAAAAATTTTGTCTAGAACTTCAATTATAAAATATACAGTTTCGACTTACATACAAATTCAACTTAAGAACAAACCTCCGGACCATATCTTGTATGTAACCCGGGGCCTGCCTGTATATCAATTTTGTAGTTACTGCAGGATTTGTCTTGATTTTATGATAACTGTGATTAAGAGTTCTTGTCTCGACTGCATTAATTTTATCTTGGTTTATCCAGAGGAAAATGAAGCTGTAATTCCAATCTTCTACATACTTTTCTAATGATATATCTCACAATAGGGCTGTAAATAGATGTCTTGATTATAACTTGCCATACCTTCATCTCTCTGTGATGCTGCTATAGAAGGGGAATATACAGTATTTTATTTTATTCCATGGCTGTTTTTGGTCAGTGAAATGCAGACTGTACAGTAGGCGGAATATCCCAAGCAAATGTAGAAGATAGTAAGGCAGTGGCACTCACCATAAAATTTCACCTTTAAAGAGAACCTACCACCACGAATCTACCTATAAAGGTAGATCGGGTGGTAGGTGGATGTAAGGGACGTGAGGATAGCTCTTTTTAGAGCTAATCCTCACGTCCCCGCTAACTTTTGGGAAACTTTATTGACCTAATATGTAAATTTCGTTATGCGGCTACTGGGGCGTGGAGTAGCCGGCACGAGGCTACACAGCGCAGCTACTCCACGCCCCAGTAGCCACATTACTCCTCCTACCCTGTTGTGTGCGGCGACAAGCCGGCATGCGCAGTAGCTTCGGCCTCGGAGCTCGGACTGCTCAGCCGGCGTTCTGCGCATGCGCAGAACGCCATCATGACGGACGAGGGCTGCGCGCCGCACGCAACAGGGTAGGAGGAGTAATGTGGCTACTGGGGCGTGGAGTAGCCGCAGTAGCCGCATAGCTAAATTTACATAATAGGTCAATAAAGTTTCCCAAAAGTTAGCGGGGACGTGAGGATTAGCTCTAAAAAGAGCCATCCTCACGTCCCTTACATCCACCTACCACCCGATCTACCTTTATAGGTAGATTCGTGGTGGTAGGTTCCCTTTAATTTGCAGGAGCAGGCAGTTCATGGAGACCATGAGCGACAGCTGTTTCGCACCATCCAATGCTTTCTCTAGCGTGAAGGTGGCAGATTGGGGAATAATAATCTAAAAAACTATAAGATAGCATTTGTGTTTATTTCGGGGCTTCTGCTCCACATCAGTGATAAATCCCCATATGGTCTATATCTCACACAACAAAAACTTTCTGCACAGAGTTGTAACTGATTATTTAGAATCATAGAGGTATAGCATTTACAACGTACTAGACTTATGAATAGAGATGAGCGGGCCCAAACTTCCCATTCAGGGTTCGGGTATGCCCCTCATAACGCAGACGTATTGCTGGATTGGCAGCTGAACAGCCAATCCAGCAATATGTCTGGGTTGTGCGGGGTGCACCTGAACCCCAAACAGGAAGTCTGGGTCCACTCATCTCTACTTATGAATTGGGTAAGGAATTGACCCTTCATAACATTAGAGCACCAGCATTGCATTTTAAAAGCTAAATTAAATTATTTGTGACATGCCCTTAAACTGTATGTCTGCTATTTGTAATTGTGATCCTCCCCAGGCAATTTTTGCAATTACATGGATAGTAAAGTAGAGCAGAAAAAAGGGAACAATTTCTTAGGGAAAATGCCCCTTCTTTGTAATTCAAATAAAACAGATCTCCCAAAAGGGATGAGAATAATGTCTAATGAGAAAAGTGTCTAATGCAAGTTAAATGTAGCTTAGTACAATTACAAGACATCTGTGTACTCTGGTTCTCCTTGTCCACCAATATACTTAGATAAAATGATGTTTAATGCCCAGTTTATATTCATTATTTTCAATATGTAAAGATTAACACATTTTTGTTTTATGTACCTTAAGCACTCTAATAGTACAACAAGACCTCCAAACCTGAAACCTGAGAAAAGATTGACTCATGTAAGTAGTTTGTATGACATGTACCATAATTCAATGCATTATTACTAGAGATGAGCGAACACTAAAATGCTCGGGTACTCGTTATTCGAGACGAACTTTTCCCGATGCTCGAGTGCTCGTCTCGAATAACGAACCCCATTGAAGTCAATGGGAGACTCGAGCATTTTTCAAGGGGACCAAGGCTCTGCACAGGGAAGCTTGGCCAAACACCTGGGAACCTCAGAAAAGGATGGAAACACCACGGAAATGGACAGGAAACAGCAGGGGCAGCATGCATGGATGCCTCTGAGGCTGCATAATCGCACCATTATGCCAAAATTATGGGCAACAGCATGGCCATGACAGAGTGACAGAATGAAGCTAGATAGCATCTAAAACATCCAATAATTGACCCTGACACTATAGGGGACGGCATGCAGAGGCAGCGGCAGCAGGCTAGAGAGTGTCATGGCGACATACCCTAAATGGACTCAGGCTTCAAACCAATGGGTGGCAGAGAGGAACCAAAGGAGGTGAGCAAGAAGCGCTCAAATAATATCGGTACATGATAAAAGTTTGCCAGTATATTTTGTGGATTACACAGCAGGGTGGCGACAAAGTTAACATGGAAGCCATGAAAACAACCCAAAATTCTGCCTGACACAGCTCGTTTGATAAGGGGACCATGTATGGAGGCAGTGAACTAGTAGTAGATTAAAGGTGCTGCAGTTAAAACTATGTTAGTTGGATCTTGGCATGGAGCTGGCGCTCCGCTGCCAGGCGAGCTTTCGCCAATCCAAGCCCCTGTCTATAGGCTACTCCCCAAACAGCACTTCTAAGAACCTTTTGTATAAGATCAAGTGTAGTAGCGTTCTTATAAGTTTAGGATATGGCGGGTGAGGGGAATGTAAACAGATGCGCAAGAAGCGCTGAAATAATATCCCTAAATGGTAAAAGTTTGCAAGTATATTTTGGGGATTACACAGCAGGGTGGCGACAAAGTTAACAACTTTGATGTGGAATGCCCTGTAATAGCTCTTGGGCGGTGTGCTTTTTATCGCCTAGGCTCAGCAGTTTCAGCACCGCCTGCTGTCGCTTAGCGACGGCACTGCTGCTGTGCCTAGAGCTACCGACTGATGGCGCCATGCCCACGGATGGTAATTCGGAGGAGGAGGAGGTGGAGGAGGGGTGGGAGGAGGTATAGTAGGCCTTTGAGACCTGGACCGAGGTAGGCCCCGCAATTCTCTGCGTCGGCAGTATATGACCAGCCCCAGGGTCAGACTCGGTCCCAGCCTGCACCAAGTTAAGTGTAGTAGCGTTCTTATAAGTTTGGGATATGGCGGGTGAGGGGAATGTAAACAGATGCGCAAGAAGCGCATGATGCGCATGGAGCTGGCGTTCCGCTGCCAGGCGAGCTTTCGCCAATCCAAGCCCCTGTCTCTAGGCTACTCCCCAAACAGCACTTCTAAGAACCTTTTGTATAAGATCAAGTGTAGTAGCGTTCTTATAAGTTTAGGATATGCCGGGTGAAGGGAATGTAAACAGATGCGCAAGAAGCGCTGAAATAATATCCCTAAATGGTAAAAGTTTGCCAGTATATTTTGTGGATAACACAGCAGGGTGGCGACAAAGTTAACAACTTTGATGTGGAATCCATGAAAACAACCCAAATTTCTGCCTGACACACCTCGTTTGATAAAGGGACGATGTATGGAGGCAGCTATATGGACGACTTTTGGAGGTAGCAATGGAGACAACGTGTGGAGGCTGCTATGGAGACAATTTAATTTGGATAGTGCCTGTATGTGGCAGTCCCAAACATTTTTCAAACCAGAGGAGCAGGTAGGTGGCCCTCCAGTAAAATGGGATAGATTGAGTGCCTGTATGTGGCAGTCCCAAAAATGTTTCAAACCAGAGGAGCAGGTAGGTGGCCCTCCAGTAAAATGGAATAGATTGAGTGCCTGTATGTGGCAGTCCCAAAAATTGTTCAAACCAGAGGAGCAGGTAGGTGGCCCTGCAGTAAAATGGAATAGATTGAGTGCCTGTATGTGGCAGTCCCAAAAATTGTTCAAACCAGAGGAGCAGGTAGGTGGCCCTGCAGTAAAATGGAATAGATTGAGTGCCTGTATGTGGCAGTCCCAAAAATGTTTCAAACCAGAGGAGCAGGTAGGTGGCCCTCCAGTAAAATGGAATAGATTGAGTGCCTGTATGTGGCAGTCCCAAAAATTGTTCAAACCAGAGGAGCAGGTAGGTGGCCCTGCAGTAAAATGGAATAGATTGAGTGCCTGTATGTGGCAGTCCCAAAAATTTTTTAAAACAGAGGACCGGGTAGGTGGCCCTCCAGAAAAATGGAATAGATTGAGTGCCTGTATGTGGCACTCACAAAAATTGTTTCAAACAGAGGACCGGGTAGGTGGCCCTCCAGAAAAATTAAATGCATGAAGTACTATAGCAAGAGCCAGTGGGCCCTGTCAAAAAATAGCCATTTTCCTCTGCTTTACTGTACAAAGAGGAGGAGAAGGAGGAAAATGAGGAGGAGGAGGAGGAGTGGATCAATTATTCAGGTTGAGCTTCCTTCACCTGGTGGAGATTGGAAATTCTGAGAAATCCAGCCTTTATTCATTTTAATAAGCGTCAGCCTGTCAGCGCTGTCAGTCGACAGGCGTGTACGCTTATCGGTGATGATGCCACCAGCTGCACTGAAAACCCGCTCGGACAAGACGCTAGCGGCAGGGCAGGCAAGAACCTCCAAGGCGTACAGCGCCAGTTCGTGCCACATGTCCAGCTTTGAAACCCAGTAGTTGTAGGGAGCTGTGTGATCATTTAGGACGATGGTATGGTCAGCTACGTACTCCCTCACCATCTTTCTGTAAAGATCAGCCCTACTCTGCCGAGACTGGGGACAGGTGACAGTGTCTTGCTGGGGTGACATAAAGCTGGCAAAAGCCTTGTAAAGCGTACCCTTGCCAGTGCTGGACAAGCTGCCTGCTCGCCTACTCTCCCTCGCTACTTGTCCCGCAGAACTACGCACTCTGCCGCTAGCGCTGTCAGAAGGGAAATACTGTTTCAGCTTGTGCACCAGGGCCTGCTGGTATTCATGCATTCTCACACTCCTTTCCTCTCCAGGGATGAGAGTGGGAAGATTTTGCTTGTACCGTGGGTCCAGGAGAGTGAACACCCAGTAATCGGTGCTGGAATAAATTCTTTGAACGCGAGGGTCACGGGATAGGCAGCCTAGCATGAAATCTGCCATATGCGCCAGAGTACCAACGCGTAAGAATTCACTCCCCTCACTGGCCTGACTGTCCATTTCCTCCTCCTCCAACTCCTCCAACTCCTCTTCTTCTGCCCATACACGCTGAACAGTGAAGGACTCAACAATGGTCCCCTCTTGTGTCTCGCCAACATTCTCCTCCTCTTCCTCCTCATCCTCCTCCACCTCCACCTCCTCCGATATGCGCTGAGAAACAGACCTCAGGGTGCTTTGGCTATCAACAAGGGAATATTCTTCCCCCGTCTCTTGTGACGAGCGCAAAGCTTCCGACTTCATGCTGACCAGAGAGTTTTTCAACAGGCCAAGCAGCGGGATGGTGAGGCTGATGATGGCGGCATCGCCACTGACCATCTGTGTTGACTCCTCAAAGTTACTCAGCACCTGACAGATATCAGACATCCACGTCCACTCCTCATTGTAGACTTGAGGAAGCTGACTGACCTGACTACCAGTTCTGGTGGAAGTTGACATCTGGCAGTCTACAATCGCTCTGCGCTGCTGGTAAACTCTGGATAACATGGTCAGTGTTGAATTCCACCTCGTGGGCACGTCGCACAACAGTCGGTGAGCGGGCAGTTGGAGGCGGCGCTGCGCTGCCCTGAGAGTGGCAGCATCTGGGCTTGACTTCCTGAAATGCGCACAGATGCGGCGCACCTTCGTGAGCAAATCAGACAGATTGGGGTATGTCTTGAGGAAACGCTGCACTATCAGATTTAACACATGGGCCAGGCATGGCACATGTGTCAGTCTGCCGAGTTGCAGAGCCGCCACCAGGTTACGGCCGTTGTCACACACAACCATTCCCGGCTTGAGGTTCAGTGGTGCCAGCCACAGATCAGTCTGCGCCGTGATGCCCTGTAATAGCTCTTGGGCGGTGTGCCTTTTGTCGCCTAGGCTCAGCAGTTTGAGCACCGCCTGCTGTCGCTTAGCGACGGCACTGCTGCTGTGCCTAGAGCTACCGACTGATGGCGCCGTGCCCACGGATGGTAGTTCGGAGGAGGAGGTGGAGGAGGGGTGGGAGGAGGAGGAGGCATAGTAGGCCTGAAACACCTGGACCGAGGTAGGCCCCGCAATCCTCGGCGTCGGCAGTATATGAGCAGCCCCAGGGTCAGACTCGGTCCCAGCCTCCACCAAGTTAACCCAATGTGCCGTCAGCGATATATAGTGGCCCTGCCCGGCAGCACTCGTCCACGTGTCCGTGGTCAGGTGGACCTTGTCAGAAACGGCGTTGGTCAGGGCACGGATGATGTTGTCTGACACGTGCTGGTGCAGGGCTGGGACGGCACATCGGGAAAAGTAGTGGCGGCTGGGGACCGAATACCGAGGGGCGGCCGCCGCCATGAGGTTGCGAAAGGCCTCGGTCTCTACTAGCCTATAGGGCAGCATCTCCAGGCTAAGCAATCTGGAGATGTGCACATTAAGGGCTTGGGCGTGCGGGTGGGTTGCACTATATTTGCGTTTCCGCTCCAGCGTCTGGGGTATGGAGAGCTGAACGCTGGTGGATGCTGTGGAGGATCGTGGAGGCGACGATGGGGTTTTTGTGCCAGGGTCCTGGGCAGGGGGCTGACTAGCAGCTGACACAGGGGAAGGAGCAGTGGTGTGCACGGCCGGAGGTGAACGGGCTTGTTGCCACTGAGTGGGGTGCTTAGCATTCATATGCCTGCGCATACTGGTGGTAGTTAAGCTAGTAGTGGTGGAACCCCTGCTGAGCCTGGTTTGGCAAATGTTGCACACCACAGTCCGTCGGTCATCCGGTGTTTCCTTAAAGAACCTCCACACTTCTGAAGATCTAGCCCTCGCCGCAAGAGCCCTCACCACGGGAGCTTCACTAGTTGACAGTGGCGCTGATGCACCAGCTCTGGCCCTGCCTCTCCGTCTGGCCCCACCACTGCCTCTTCCAACCTGTTCAGGTCGAGGACTCTCCTCCGTCTCAGAAGCACTGTGTTCACCCGGCCTCTCAACCCAGCTTGGGTCTGTCACCTCATCATCCTCCGATCCCTCAGTCTGCTCCCCCCTCGGACTTCCTGCCCTGACAACAACTTCCCCACTGTCTGACAACCGTGTCTCCTCATCGTCGGACACCTCTTTACACACTTCCACTACGTCAAGAAGGTCATCATCACCCACAGACTGTGACTGGTGGAAAACCTGGGCATCGGAAAATTGCTCAGCAGCAACCGGACAAGTGGTTTGTGACTGTGGGAAGGGTCCAGAAAACAGTTCCTCAGAGTATGCCGGTTCAAATGCCAAATTTTCCTGGGAGGGGGCAGACTGGGGGGGAGGAGGCTGAGGTGCAGGAGCTGGAGGAGTGGGGATTTCGGTGACATGGGTGGACTGCGTGGAAGACTGACTGGTGGTGGACAAATTGCTCGAAGCATTGTCAGCAATCCACGACATCACCTGTTCGCACTGTTCTGGCCTCAACAGTGCTCTACCACGAGTCCCAGTAACTTCAGACATGAACCTAGGGAGTGTAGCTCTGCGGCGTTCCCCTGCTCCCTCATCAGCAGGTGGTGTCTCACCCCGCCCAGGACCACGGCCTCTGACCCCTGCAGTAGTTGGACGCCCACGTCCCCGCCCTCGTCCTCTACCCCTAGCCCTCGGGTTAAACATTTTTAAAATGAGAGTTATAACTTTTTTTTTTTTTTTACTTCTTTTTGTTTTTTTTGGTGTTTTTTTGTGTTTTTTTTTTTTTTTGTGTTTTTTGTTTTTTTTTGAGTTTTTAAAACCAAACAATCCTATCCTATTGCTATGGCTATTTTCTAGCCAAGTATCAAAGGAAGCACACTACTATGCCAGATGAGATGACACTGAGTTATTGCCTAATAGAAATCCAACCCCTACTGAATTTTGCCACTTCGGCCTTTGCTATGGATATGTGCGCCACTAAGCGCAGAACACAGCGGTCGCAAGTCTCACTACAAATTGCTCAGAATTGGCAAGTACATGCACTGCAGAAACTACAGCCACCAGCAGATCAACCAGAAATCAAATATATAGAACGCTACTGTAGGCTTCAAGAAGCTGTTTGTATTCTCCTATGGCTATTTTCTAGCCAAGTATCAAAGGAAGCACACTACTATGCCAGATGAGATGACACTGAGTTATTGCCTAATAGAAATCCAACCCCTACTGAATTTTGCCACTTCGGCCTTTGCTATGGATATGTGCGCCACTAAGCGCAGAACACAGCGGTCGCAAGTCTCACTACAAATTGCTCAGAATTGGCAAGTACATGCACTGCAGAAACTACAGCCACCAGCAGATCAACCAGAAATCAAATATATAGAACGCTACTGTAGGCTTCAAGAAGCTGTTTGTATTCTCCTATGGCTATTTTCTAGCCAAGTATCAAAGGAAGCACACTACTATGCCAGATGAGATGACACTGAGTTATTGCCTAATAGAAATCCAACCCCTACTGAATTTTGCCACTTCGGCCTTTGCTATGGATATGTGCGCCACTAAGCGCAGAACACAGCGGTCGCAAGTCTCACTACAAATTGCTCAGAATTGGCAAGTACATGCACTGCAGAAACTACAGCCACCAGCAGATCAACCAGAAATCAAATATATAGAACGCTACTGTAGGCTTCAAGAAGCTGTTTGTATTCTCCTATGGCTATTTTCTAGCCAAGTATCAAAGGAAGCACACTACTATGCCAGATGAGATGACACTGAGTTATTGCCTAATAGAAATCCAACCCCTACTGAATTTTGCCACTTCGGCCTTTGCTATGGATATGTGCGCCACTAAGCGCAGAACACAGCGGTCGCAAGTCTCACTACAAATTGCTCAGAATTGGCAAGTACATGCACTGCAGAAACTACAGCCACCAGCAGATCAACCAGAAATCAAATATATAGAACGCTACTGTAGGCTTCAAGAAGCTGTTTGTATTCTCCTATGGCTATTTTCTAGCCAAGTATCAAAGGAAGCACACTACTATGCCAGATGAGATGACACTGAGTTATTGCCTAATAGAAATCCAACCCCTACTGAATTTTGCCACTTCGGCCTTTGCTATGGATATGTGCGCCACTAAGCGCAGAACACAGCGGTCGCAAGTCTCACTACAAATTGCTCAGAATTGGCAAGTACATGCACTGCAGAAACTACAGCCACCAGCAGATCAACCAGAAATCAAATATATAGAACGCTACTGTAGGCTTCAAGAAGCTGTTTGTATTCTCCTATGGCTATTTTCTAGCCAAGTATCAAAGGAAGCACACTACTATGCCAGATGAGATGACACTGAGTTATTGCCTAATAGAAATCCAACCCCTACTGAATTTTGCCACTTCGGCCTTTGCTATGGATATGTGCGCCACTAAGCGCAGAACACAGCGGTCGCAAGTCTCACTACAAATTGCTCAGAATTGGCAAGTACATGCACTGCAGAAACTACAGCCACCAGCAGATCAACCAGAAATCAAATATATAGAACGCTACTGTAGGCTTCAAGAAGCTGTTTGTATTCTCCTATGGCTATTTTCTAGCCAAGTATCAAAGGAAGCACACTACTATGCCAGATGAGATGACACTGAGTTATTGCCTAATAGAAATCCAACCCCTACTGAATTTTGCCACTTCGGCCTTTGCTATGGATATGTGCGCCACTAAGCGCAGAACACAGCGGTCGCAAGTCTCACTACAAATTGCTCAGAATTGGCAAGTACATGCACTGCAGAAACTACAGCCACCAGCAGATCAACCAGAAATCAAATATATAGAACGCTACTGTAGGCTTCAAGAAGCTGTTTGTATTCTCCTATGGCTATTTTCTAGCCAAGTATCAAAGGAAGCACACTACTATGCCAGATGAGATGACACTGAGTTATTGCCTAACAGAAATCCAACCCCTACTGAATTTTGCCACTTCGGCCTTTGCTATGGATATGTGCGCCACTAAGCGCAGAACACAGCGGTCGCAAGTCTCACTACAAATTGCTCAGAATTGGCAAGTACATGCACTGCAGAAACTACAGCCACCAGCAGATCAACCAGAAATCAAATATATAGAACGCTACTGTAGGCTTCAAGAAGCTGTTTGTATTCTCCTATGGCTATTTTCTAGCCAAGTATCAAAGGAAGCACACTACTATGCCAGATGAGATGACACTGAGTTATTGCCTAATAGAAATCCAACCCCTACTGAATTTTGCCACTTCGGCCTTTGCTATGGATATGTGCGCCACTAAGCGCAGAACACAGCGGTCGCTAGTCTCACTACAAATTGCTCAGAATTGGCAAGTACATGCACTGCAGAAACTACAGCCACCAGCAGATCAACCAGAAATCAAATATATAGAACGCTACTGTAGGCTTCAAAAAGCTGTTTGTATTCTCCTATGGCTATTTTCTAGCCAAGTATCAAAGGAAGCACACTACTATGCCAGATGAGATGACACTGAGTTATTGCCTAATAGAAATCCAACCCCTACTGAATTTTGCCACTTCGGCCTTTGCTATGGATATGTGTGCCACTAAGAGCTAAACACAACGGTAGCAAGTCCCCCTGCTAATTCCTCACAAAATGGTAAAAGATGCAAATTAAAATAAAAAAAGTAGAACGTTATTGTAGCCCTAAGAAGGGCTGTTGGGTTCTTTGAGAATCACTCCTGCCTAACAGTAAGCTAATAGAACACCCTAACGCTTTCCCTGACCAGCAGCAGCTCTCTCCCTAGCGGCATCCAGAGACAGAATGATCCGAGCAGCGCGGCCAGCGGCTAGTCTATCCCAGGGTCACCTGATCTGGCCAGCCAACCACTGCTATCGACGTGTAAGGGTACCACGTCATGCTGGGTGGAGTGCAGAGTCTCCTGGCTTGTGATTGGCTCTGTTTCTGGCCGCCAAAAAGCAAAACGGCGGGAGCTGCAATTTTCTCGAGCGGGCGAAGTATTCGTCCGAGTAACGAGCAGTTTCGAGTACCCTAATGCTCGACCGAGCATCAAGCTCGGACGAGCATGTTCGCTCATCTCTAATTATTACAGATGTGTCCACCCTTAACTTAGCTCTAATTTTGTTCAATTGGTTAAAGGAAATCACCAGAAGGATCAAACCAAATACACTCACGTGCTCTGGATATTTCCATCTGTACACTGTGGAGACGTGACACAAGTACAGGAATCGCCGAGAACTGGGCGATTTCACAGGGGGACATGTGTGATAGTTTTTTCTTTCTTCTGGGAATTTTTGAGACATTTGGAAGCTCTTTTTTGCACCTTATGTATGATCATGTATTTTTACTTCTGATGCATGTTCAGTTTTTTCCTATCCTGGCAGGCGCAAATTTTTGCTTCTTTTTGAGGCAAACGTCTCAAATCCACATGGACACGAGCCACGTGAGGGGGTTATGTACAAGAGTGGCCACTAATGTTCATTTTGGATTTGAGGCTGTGTCCTGCATTTTTAAGCACTCTAGTCACCCCCCATGGAGATGACGACAATTGAGGCTGCGGTCACACATGCTGTTAAGGGTGAGGTCACCCTAACAGCTGAGGAGAACTGATTAGCTTAATTACATTACTGTTAACATTTGTATTTACAAAATGTACAGTAAACGCAATGTTATAATTTATGCGTTAATGTCACTTTTCTGTAAACGCAAATGTTGACAGCTATATAATTAGGCAAATCACCTCTCCTCAGCTGTTGTAATGCATTACAAAACTCAACCAAAATGGCACGTGTGACCTTGTGTGAAGTAACCAATAAATTTGAAAAAAATTTAGAATTTTCAAAAGACAGGTTACTATTCAAAATTTTATACATTAAAAGCATGTGAAATAATTCCAATTTACATCTTAAAACATGCTCCATGAAAAAAATCCTTCAATGGCACCTGCCCTGGACCAGCTGCAGATTTGCACCTAAAGAGTAGCAAAAATAAGCAAAAAGTCATCTTGACAATAAAGATACATAAGGCGCATTGCGCAAGGTGCAGACCAAAGCGTACTTGAAAAATGACAAAAGTTGCAGTGAAAAGTCGCAAAAACGACTAAATGAGACAATTTAACTAGCAGAAATAATGATTCCTTTCCCCCACTGTCTTTTTGGCTGGAGAAGAGGAGGGAGGAGGAAGGCTAAAAGATGACAGCCCACAGAGCGCCTTCGACTTATTTATCATAATTAGGCCATAAAAATCAACAAGAAGACCATATGCAGAAAGAGGGCACAGAGCAGAATTTAAGTGTATTTTGTTTAGAGTACATGATCCTGCTGGTAGATTTCATTTAACCCTTTCACGACCCGTGACGTAATAGCACGTCACGGGTCGGCCGCGGGTGCATGGAGAGGGCTCACGCGCTGAGCCCTCTCCATAGCCGGTAAGTCTTTGCTGCATATTGCTAGCACCGATCGCGGGTGTTTTCACCTCGATCGCCGCCGGCAATGCTGCCGGCGGCTTCAAAAGGATGGCGGCGCGTGGGCGCCGCCATCTTTTCGAAGATCGCCGCTCCCCGTGACGTCATTGGGGAGCGGCGATCCGTCGCCATGGTAACCTCGGGTCTCGCGAAGACCCGAAGCTACTTCAGGTTAACCCATGCATTACAATGTGCTATCAGCACATTGTAATGTATGAGTAGTAAAATCCCCATATACTGCCATACTGTAGTATGGCAGTATATGATAGGATCGTGCAGACCCCCTAGGGTTAAAGTACCCTAGGGAGTCTGAAAAGTACTAAAAATAAAAATAAAAAAAAGTTAAAAAAAAATATATAATAAAAAACCCTAAAAACTCAAATCACCCCCCTTTCCATAGAACTGATATAAAAATAAATAAACAGTAAAAATCATAAACACATTAGGTATCGCCGCGTCCGAAAATGCCCGATATATCAAAATATGATAACGATTTTTCACTGCGTTTAATCCCGTAACGGAAAATCGCGCCCAAAGTCGAAAATGGCACTTTTTTTGTCATTTAAAAAAATAAAAAAATTCTATAAAAGTGATCACAAGGTAGAACAGTCCTAAAATTGATAACATTGTAAATGTCATCAAAATCCGCAAAAAACGACACCACCCACAGCTCAGTATACTAAAGTATAAAAAAGTTATTAGCGCCAGAAGATGGCAAAATCCCAAAAAAAATTTTGTACAGGAGGTTTTCATTTTTTTAAATGTATGAAAACATTATAAAACCTATACAAATTTGGTATCCCCGTAATCATACCGACCCAAAGAATAAAGTAGACATGTCATTTGGGGCGCACAGTGAAATCCGTAAGATCCAAGCCCACAAGAAGGCGGCACAAATGCGTTTTTTTACCAATTTCACTGCATTTGGAATTTTTTTCCCGCTTCCTAGTACACGGCATGGAATATTCAATACCATCTCTATGAAGTGCAATTTGTTACGCAGAAAATAAGCCATTACACAGCTCTGTACATGGAAAAATAAAAAAGTTATGGATTTTTGATCATGGGGAGTAAAAAATGAAAATGAAAAAACAAAAAAGGGCCAGGTCCTGAAAGGGTTAAGGACTGAAACCAATTAATGGTTAAGACATGTCTTCTAGTCCTCAAATAACCACAAAGCACACATCCTCATGTGTGTTCATCAAAATAGCTAAATGAGCTAGTTCAAACAGTTAAGTTTTAAAGGTTAATAGAGAGATTATATTAATTTTACACAAATTCTATTTGCATTCATTTAATAATAGTATTATGATTATGACTTGAATATGAACTGATGGAAAGTGCATGACAGTTACCCCACTATTTATTTTTTTCTACTCTCCCTACCATGATCTGCCTCTAAAGGCCATGCACAAGTTTTAACATAGTAAGACAGGTTTACCAATACTTACTAAGGCTACTTGCATTCTAGCGCTTGCCACAAACAACGGGTCCGCTTGACAATCCTTTTGTCATCCATACGTCATCCATATGTCATATGTCATTTCTATGGATTTGATAAAACATAAATCATGGCAAATCATGTCACTAGCTTGTCCCAACCTCTTAAAGGGCCACATGATTTTTTTATATAGTGATTGATCCGCAAATAGAACCACATGTGGAGGACATCAGTATTTTTCATGTTAAAATAGACTTCCAAAGGAAAGAATAGATGGCAAACACTGGCAAAAATAGGACCTGTTTTTAGTTTCTCTACAGCCTCCATGCAGATCAGTGAAAAACACATTCATGTGCATGGATTCATTGAAAGTGTCAATGGGACATCTGCAAAAAAGATAATAGCATACAGGGTCGGACTGGAGAACCTTGGGCCCACCAGAGTAAAACATTTTTGGGACCCTATCTTTTTACTAGAAGGAATACCAGACTACTAATGGAAGTGTGAAACATGCAGATAACAATATAAACACATTGGGGCAGATTTACCAGAAGAATCTGAGAGCAGAACTGTTCTAGTTGCTCATGGCAACCAATCAGAGATCAGCTTGTATTTTCCCACTGCATCATATGAAATTAAATCTGAGCTCTGATTGTCCGAGTCATGTTAAAAGACAAAACACATATAACTACTTACAGAATACAGATGCGTTTCTATGCGTTGTGCTCAAAGCATTTGAATTGCAAACGTATCATCAGAATTCGGCCTCTCACTGTGTTCACACTCTGCACTTGGGAGGAGATTCTCCCAATCACATCTGTGTTTACAGTGAAACACTTGAGATCAGAAATGTGCATTGTACACATGCGATCGGGAGACACTCTTTCCCAAAATGTGTAAAAATTAGTGTGTGAACGCAACCATCAGGAACCTAAATGTGGCTACTAACCCGAAGCAAACTCTACCCAGCCCCACTAACCCTCATCCACTGACCCCCTAGCATATACAGTGCCCTCCATATTTAAAGGGGTTTGGGGGTGTAAGAACAAGCAGTTGTAGCTACCCCCTTCTGGTGCACCGGACAAGCGCTGTGCCCCCATCACCGCATGTCTGTATAGAGGTACAGTAATGACATCACAACCTTAGCTGCAGCCACTGGAGGACTTGGCTGTGAATACACAGCCCCCATGCAGAAGCTGCAGGGGGAGCGCAATGCGGCTGACTATGACTGCTGCATCTCTGTATAGATACAGGGACTGGGCGCACAGCACCACAGCGGAAAAGTACAAATTCTTTCTTGTAATACATAACTGAAGGCTGTGTGTGTATGTATATATATCTATATATTAGCTGTAGCCCCCGGCATTGCACGGGATAGTAAATAACTGCTCTTACATGTAACAAAATAGAATGGGTTAACAAAAAATATTTTATATGTACCTATAGACTGTCTCAGACTGTCTCCGTCACTGACCGACTTGGTCACTGGCACAGTCTGTCTCTTGCAGTCTCTTTCAGTGACTGTCTGTGTCTGATAGTCTATTTCAGTGATTGTTTCTGGCACTCTCGTTCCAGTGACTGTTGGTCTTAGGCACTCTCATTTCAGTGACTGTCTGTCTCGGGTACTCTCATTCCAGTGACTGTTGGCCTAGGGCACTCTCATTCCAGTGACTGTTGGTCTTAGACACTCTCATTCCAATAACTGTCTGTCTCGGGTACCTCATTTCAGTGACTGTCAGTCTCATTCACGCTGATTCCACTGACTGTTGGCCGCGGGCACTCTCATTCCAGTTACTGTCGGTCTCGGGCACTCTCATTACAGTAACTTTCTCTGTCTCCGACTGTCAATTTGTCTATGGAGAGATTTATCAAAGTTTCTGAGACCAGAGCTGCTCTAGTTGCCCCTGGTAACCAATGAGAGCTCAAGTTTCATTTTCCCACAGCTGTTTATAAAATTACAGCTGATCTCTGATTAGTTTCCATGAGCTGAAAATTTTGGCTCAAATAATGCTTTATAGATTATAATATACACATACACAGAGACTTGTATAAATACATGAAAACAGAACCAAAACCAAGTTCAGTGTTGTGTATTGAGTGGATAATTATGAGATAATGGGGCAGATTTATCAAGCAGTCTGAAAGTCAGAATATTTCCAGTTGCCCATGGCAACCAATCACAGCTCAGCTTTCATTTCACCAGTGCTCATGAATATTTTAAAGGAGAGCTGTGATTGGTTGCCATGGGCAATTGGAAATATTCTGACTTTCAGACACTTGATAAATCTGCCCCAATGTGTAATACCAGAAATCACACATGACGTCTATGGTGGGAGTAATTCTCTATACTTTCTCTAGCCTTCTATCTGGAGGATCCATCAGCTTCTAGCAGCCAGAACTCTGCTCTGAAGATTTAGAAACACAAATACTTAAAGAGGACCTGTAAAAACAAACACAGCAGTGTTACAATGATAGCGTTATCAGAAACCTCTGATAACTCTAACTAACACTGCTGCGCTGTATATTACAAACGCCGGACCTCTCTAAAAGCAGTCCGGCTTATTCAAGAGGTGGCGGTCCGAGGTGCTGCCTCTTCCCTGGACTGCCCCGTTGACTCCATAGGCCATGACTGCTGTGTGTCATGCCCCTTCCCCTCAAGAATACGCCAGACTGCTTTGGGAGTGGTCCGGCGTTTGTAATGTAGAGTGCAGCAGTGTTAGTTAGCGTTATCGAAAGTTTCATTTCATCATTGTAACACTGCTGCATTTGTTTCAGCACAGCTCAGTGCCGTTTTTCAGGGTGACAGGTCCTCTTTAAGTTCCTCATTTTATCATCATCTTCTAGACCTTCTTATGACAAATGTAATAGTGTTCTGTTGTTGCCCTAAGATCACAGTTATGCTCCTACAGTGGATATAGTCCCGTCCCCAAGTAGTAACAGGGCTACCCCCAAGTAGTCACAAGGTAGCCCCCAAGTAGTCACAAGGTAGCCCCCAAGTAGTCACAAGGTAGCCCCCCAGAAGCCAATGATGCTCCAGTAGCCAGTAACCACAGCACTTTCCCCTCAAGTAGCCACAGTGCTTTCCCCTCAGGTAGCCACAGCTCTTTCCCCTCAGGTAGCCACAGCGCTTTCCCCTCAGGTAGCCACAGCGCTTTCCCCTCAGGTAGCCACAGCACTTTTCCCCAGGTAGCCACAGCGCTTTTCCCCAGGTAGCCACAGCGCTTTCCCCCTAGGTAGCCACATAGCTTTCTCCTCAGGTAGCCACGGTGCTTGCCCTCCAGGTAGCCACAGCGCTTGTCCCCCAGGTAGCCACAGCAATTGCTCCCAAGTAGTCAATGTGCTGCCCCAGTAGCCAATAGAAAAGAAAGCATATTCGCCTTGTTCCTCTCAGCTTTGGTGCCTTCCGTAGAGCTCCACCTAAGGCGACATATGATGACATTAGCCAGAGAAAGGTCAGTTCCAGCCATAGGCCTTTGACCTGACACATTCGAACAATTCATCTCACATTGCCTGCAACGCATGTTCCCTCCATGTCACACACACACTGCAACCCCAGATAACAGCCATGTCATGCTGCAACCCACATTACATCAATGTCACCCTATACCCCACATAACAGCCATGTCACCCTGCACCCCACATTACAGCCATGCACCACATTACATACATGTCACACTGCACCCCACATTACATATATGTCATGCTACACCCCCACATAACAGCCATATCACCCTACACCCCACATAACAGCCATGCACCCTTACATTACACACATTCACACTGAACCCCGCATTCTCCCCTGCACCCCACATTACATAAGTGTCACGCTGCACCCCCACATTATATACATCTCACACTACACCCCAAAGCCCCCCTGCAACCCCACATTACATGTCACACTGCATCCTCACACCCCCTGCACCCCCATATTACATACATATGCACTCTGCACGCCACAACTCCCCCTCCCAGTGCACCCCCACATTTTCCCCCTTGCACTGTCTCTGTATAAGTTCTCAGCCCCACACATGGCAGCAAACTGTAGCCGGGTCTTCCTATGTTGCTCCTCCCGCACAGGAGTCACATTGTAATGACCTCATCAAAGGTCCTTTACCATTTCCAGCTATTATCCAGGCAGTCAGTAGTATGTTCAGCAGAGCAGCAACAATGGGCAAATGGCCCAGTGCTTGCTCTCTAAGCTGTCCCAACCAGCCCCTGAACCCCCGGGGCATGCGTGCGACGCCGATAAGAATTTTTTTTTTAATACCTGGTGGTGAAGTTGACTAGAGGGAGCCCCACAATTGTCGGGGCCCACCGTAGGATTCTCAGGTCCTCCGCTGGGCCTGTCCGATCCTGATAGCACATGGAAAAAGCAACCATGCTTATACTAACATTCTTTCGGCCTACATTATGGCACATCATGTTACAGTACATCTGGCAATCCATGCCCTCTTTTCTTTCTTTGCAATAATACATTGAAGCAAAACCTCCTTTTCAACAATACATGCTCATTTTTTTATTAAAAAAATGTACAAAATGAATAATAAATATTCTGCACAACATTAATGTCAGTTTATTGTTGCATTTGAACCAGGATCTGGTATCTTATCTTCATCAAATCTGCTGTAATTTCTTATTATCAAACAAGAAACAATTTTTAAATGTAATGAATGCAAATTTTTTATAATCTGTGATTTAAAAAAAACTGAAAAGAAATCTAAATTTACTTGATGTCAAGGAGTTTGCCATTCATTTCCATTATAACTGTGCAAATGACGCATTCACTATGTGTATAGAAATACAATAGAAGCATTATACATTCTAGAACTTTATAAAGTAACCTTTGCTTCTGAAGCTTTTGAAATAATAATGAGATGTCAAAGTACATTTCCTGACTTTATCAACATTTCTGATATTTTGATTTTCTATGGGATATCAGCGGACATTAAAAGTAAAAAAAAAGAAAAAATGATCACTTCTTTTACTTTACAGTTGTCAAGACCTCCAATGAAATCAGCTGGTCGAGAAACCAAATATGTGAGTTTTAGAAATGTGGAAAAGTATCCAACTATTAATCTTCTGTACAATACTATACAATGCGTATTTTATGACTTCCTGTATAGCAAATTATTAAAAGATCGACCATAAGCAACTTACAATAAGCACTTGTGGGTGGTAAATTAGTTGCAGTAGGACACAAAGGTGCGTCATGCATAATTATATAATGCCATACAAATTCTTGCTGCTTCGGTTAAATGCATTAGCAATATTATAATTACTGTATGTAAATTGGTGTAGACTGATGTGTAAACTTCCATTGTTTGATGTTTCAGATGAGATCATGACTAAGGCTTTGCCAAAACATGTTGATCCATCCTAAAAGCAGTGATGCTTCTTGTAAACGGTGGTTTTTATACAATAAGGATTTGATCCTGTTTAAACCTCTGGAAGAAAGCTGTATATGTGCTTTGCAAGTCACAAAAAAGGTTTATCATATTTGTATCTTTAGGACCTGTTGTATAAACAATAGGCTAAATAAAAGTAATTCTACTAAATCTTTTATATACTAAAGGATCATCTCTGCCTTCAATAAGCAATATAAAAAGACAATATAATACGATTAATGTACAGGCAGTCCCTGGGTTATGTACAAGATATGTTCTGTAGGTTTGTTCTTCAAATTGAATTTGCATGTAAGTCAGAACTGTATACTTTATCATTGGAACCCTAGCCAAATTGTTTTGGTCTCTGTAACAATTGGATTTTAAAAATGTTGGATTCTCATAAGAACCAAGATTAACAATAAAGTTTAATTGCAGATACCTTTGATAACTGTTATAGCTGATCATTGTAGCCCAGGGCTAAAGCACAGTAAATTGGCAACATTCAGAGGTCCGTTTGTAACTAGGGATCATCTGTAAATCAGGCGTTCTTAAGTAAGGGACCGCCTGTAGTAAGATACACATACTACCCATATCTTTATGTTTATTGTCCAGCTGCATCTTCTATGACCCTTTAGAAATATGCACATTAGGCTAAAATGCTTTGAGAGATCACCTCAGGACAATGGCTCTCTTGCTGGACCCAGGAGTGCCATAGCTGAAGGATGAGAGAAGGGTGGTGGAAGTGTAACAGGGTGCATTTTTATTGCTGTAAAATCAGAGCACTGCGGTTCTCTGCTTATGTCCCCCTGCGCTTTAGCCTAATTTGCATATTTCTAAAGTTACATTTTTAGAACAGAGAGTGGGCATCACCCATTCAACTTTATGGGATTGCCAAGTGTATAGTGCTCCCTAATGCTGCTGCTCCCATACAGTTAAATATCTCCAGTGGGACTGAGAGAGTTTGCCTCTCCTCTGTAAAGGGGGAGAGAGTTACTTTCACTTTTGGCCCCTAAAGTGTACCTGCTGGAGGGTCCTTTGATGACTATGTCCTCCCTGTTGACCTTCACAATAAAAATTGTTCCTCTAATTTAACATGAAAAGTCTGACAGAAATGTGTTGCATGTCCTATGTTAAAGGTGCACCAAAAAAAAGTGGCGCACTCTGCTGGGGCAGTGCAGAGGGCACTGGATTCATGCAGAACATGCGCCATAAATCCTGAATCTGGCACATTCTGCACTCTACACAGTTTTTTCTTCCTTTGGTGAATTTTTGAAACATTTTGCAGCTCTTTTTTGCGCCATATGTATGATCATGTCTTTTTATTTGTGATATATGTTAGTTGTTTTCTATCCTAGCAGGCACAAATTTTGGCTTCTTTTTGTGACTTTTTATTGCAAATGTCTCAAACCTACATGGACACAAGCCATGTGAGGGGGTTATATACAGGAATGGACACTACTGTTAATTTTGGATTTGTTTCTGCGTCCTGCATTTTTAAGCACTTTAGTCACACCCCAGGGAGATGATAACATATGAGACAGCGGTCACATATGGTTTTAAGGGTGTGGTCACACGTTGCATTTTGATTGCATTTTAATTGCATTTTGAAACACAAATGAAACACAAGCGATAAAGGCATGTATTGCGTTTTGTAAAGGCAAATGTTAACAGTAATCTAAATAGGCAAATCACCTCTCCTCAGCTGTTGTAATGTGTTTCAAAATGCAATTACAATAAAATGCAAACACAATAAAAATGCAACCTGTGACCACACCCTTAGACGTAACCAATAAATAAAAAAAAAAATGCAAACATTTCTAAATTTTCAAAAAAACAGGCTACTGTGCAAAATGTGAAATAATTCCCTTTGACATGTTAAAATAGGGTTCATAAAGAAAAATCCTTTCTTTGCACCTGCTCTGGACCAGGTGCAGATTCACACCTGAAAGTGGCAAACATAAGTGAAAAGTGAAAAGTCGCACGGAACATCTGGAAAGCAAAGATAGACAAGGCACACTGCACAAGGTGCAGACCAAGGTTCACTTGAAAAACGACAGCAAAAGTCGTAGTGAAAAGTCGCAAAAAGGCAAAAAATTGCAAAAACTACACAATTTGACTAGTAGAAATAAAGATACATGTCCCCCTATGTGTCTAAAGAATTTAAAGGAAGACTTCTTTTTGATGATGATATTTCATGCCGAATAATATTCCTAAAGTAAATGTTCAATTAGCCAAAGTAGTGGAGAAAAATGTTTGCCCTATGAGGACTCTTCCCATTTGAAGGAGCCCATGGACAGAAAATATTACCGTCTTGCTCAAAAAATGTTGGGAAACATCAATGTATAGTCTCAAGACCAATATAGCGGCCACTTCTGTGGCCAGATCTTTTAATGTGTGGTTATGTGAAATGGAGTCCCTTTTCATGGCACCCCTAGACAAGTAATCCTGGATAAACTACCAGTGTTCAAGAAGGCAACAGGAAGTTTAGCTGATACTACAGAGGAAAGCATTAGATTTGTGCCAAAAAAGGGTCTTTATCGAATACAACAAAGCAAACATGGCTGATGCAATGGAATGGTGACATAAAATCAAATACAAAGCTTTGTAATGTACCGTTTTGGGGCCTAACCCAGACAAAATATTAGAAAGGGATGCCAATAAAAAGAAAGCCTTTCCTAAAATTAAAGACTAGAAAAAGAATTTCTATTTTCAACCCTTCAGGATTCAAAATCCGTCATTAAGGGGTAAAGGTGGGTGTTGGAGCTACCCTACAGAAATCAAATATCAAACCATTATGCCCGGATAGGGGGGAGACTGCTGAATTTTCTTTCACAGTTGAGAACTATATACAAAAAACAAGTGCTTATTGAAAATAATTCAGCAGGGATATTTGGTAGAGTTGGTATCCTCTCCCCTCTCCTGGTTTCTAATATTGAGCTGAAACTCCTTTACACTAACTTTGAGATGTGGTCCAAGGTGCAGGAACTGTTAGGAAAGGGCAACATAAGACTGGTAATTTCTCTCCCCTTTTACTTATAAAAAAAAACAAATGTCTCAAATTACCTAATAATCAACTTCAAATTCCTAAACAAACAGATCCTATACAAGTAATTCAAAATGGAGAATGTGAAATCAGCCTCTACAGTGCTAAACCTGAATGATCTCATATATACCATGGATCGCCACATTGTTTACTAAGATTTGCAGTGATGTCTCCTTAGGGGCAAATCAATCAAACCAATTGTAGCCCTTCCTTTGGGCATATATATTCAGTCCCCAGCATCTTTACCAAGCTGATCGTAGAAGTGTAGCTGCACTGAGAAGATCTGGTCATATAGTAAAACCATACTGTGGTGATTTCCTTATTGCAATAAAATCAGAAAGAAGGTTAGTGGCATTAAGAGAACAGATATTGCAATTTCTCTCTCATCTAGGTTGGTTGACAAAAAGGTCAAAAGTCTGACCTAGTTCACAAAACCAAAAAGGTGTTTTTAGGAGTCCTGCTAAATTTGACTTTCCTGATGTCCTTTTTACCAGAAAGCTATTGGGGCAAATGACAAGGGCAATCCAGTATACAGCCTGGAGTCAAAATCGTACAAGGAGTTTTCTAAACTGGATTTTGTTCAAATGGGGCAGAAGGACAGGTTCACTCGACTGCCTGATTCAGATCCCAGCAGAAGTGAAGATGCCTTGAATTGGTGGCAGAACAAAGAAAATCTAAGAAGAGGGATCCATTGGAATCAGTGGCCTTTATTTTGAATTCAGACCAATGCTAGTCAACAGGGCAGCAGGGCTGGGGTTAAAATCTCCTCGCCTCCCTACATCCAGAAAGACACCTCCAACCTGAGGGAACTCTGAGCTGTGTGGGAAGTCCTAAAGACTGTTTCTCCTCAAGTGAAAAACAAACACATCAGAATTTATTACTACAACTGCAGCGGCATATCTGAAAAAACAGGAAGGAACAAGATCTACAATACTTTTACAAAATTCACAAAAGATTTTTTGGTGGGCAGAAGCAAATGCCTTCCACCTCAGTGGTTCAAAAAAATCAAACAGCTTAGATGGCATTAGATAGAACTGAATGGCTGGTGTCTGAACCAAGCAGTATTCAGGAAGTAGTGAAGTCATGGGGGCTACCACAAGTAGATCTTTTCGCCTCTCAAAAGAACAAGAAAGTCCACTTGTTCTTTTCCCTCATTCCTATGGACAACTCGCTAGGGAAATATGCTCTGAGTCAATCTTGGAGCTTCTAGGTTTCCCCTTTCCTCCTCTAAGTTGTAAGAAAAAATGTAATGACAGAAGCCTGCAAGTTAATATTCATCGTTTCTTATTCGCTGAAAAAGATCTGGTTCCTATTCGACATAAAGTGTTGATTTGCGACATCTTCCTTCCTCAGACTGCGGATCTACTTCATCAAGGGCCAGTCCTTCATCAGGAGACAATGTTTCTAAACCTGTCTGCCTTGATACTGAGGAAGGGCCAAGGGACTTTCGGGTAAAGTAATAGATACCTTAAAAAAGAGCAGGAAACCAGTTACTGAGGCTATTTATAACAAAATCTGGAAGAAGTTTAAGTTCTGCAAACAAACACAACGGGATAGCCAGCTCACCCTTATGGTTCTCTTTGCAATCCTCCAGATGAAAGGTTACAGTGTGTAAGCCTCCCATGAAATAGCAGATCCGCATCCAAGAGAAATACAGCACATACACGGAAAATGCATAAAAATTTGGTTTTCTTTATTTCATGATTTAAAAATCCATATCAAAATTACAACAGCACATGGACAACATGTTATATTTCACATAACATGTACGTTTCCCATTTATTTTTGTCAATACTGATTGTTTATGTGTACTAATACTACATATATTCCGACATATATGGTGTCAAATATGTGAAATTTGTACGTGACTACATGGAAGTAACTTAACAATCATTATGTATACATGTATGTAGCTCTATCAGCGTTCTCATAGACCAGTGGTGGCGAATCTATGGCACGCATGCCAGAGAGGGCACGCGCACCATCTCCACTGCCGTCTCTGTAGAACTGGCCAGGCAGGAAAATCTGCCGATCGCCGAGAGCTCCAGCGATCTCTCTTACTGTGGGCTGCATCAGACCTGCTCTGTGCTCAACAGTGCTGCCTAGAGACACAGTAGCAGGTCAGTGCCCGCCCCTCCACTCCCTCCCCCTCCCCCTTCAGCCCAGGAACACGAGGAGAGTGAGAGAGAACTGCAGGAGCTTACAGCAGCTGGTGCCCAGTGAGTACAGAGAAGTGCAGCAGGAGGGAGGAGGGATGAGGCAGGAGCTGCTCTGTGTGTGCAGCAGTCAGGCAGCTTTGGGGCACTAAACAACTATAGGTGCTTATTGTTTAGTGTCCCCAAGTGCCCTGTATGACACATGTCTATGGCCACAGATATACTGCCCTTAGCTCAGATCTCTTGTCACTGTGCCATGCTGCCAGTGACCCTGGGTTGCACTACACTCCCCTCACTGACAGCATGGCACAGGTGCCCAGAGCTCTGGAGCAAGAGATGTGTGTATATGTATGTGTGTGTGTGGCCACATATGTGCACCCACCATCCACCACACAACATACACTTTACCCTACACATCCCCTGCCAAATTCAAAAATCCTTCATATTGCCCCTGGATGGGGGTAGTGTTCCTCACTGGATGGGGGTAGTGTTCCTCACTGGATGGGGGTAGTGTTCCTCACTGGATGGGGGTAGTGTTCCTCACTGGATAGGGGTAGTGTTCCTCACTGGATGGGGGTAGTGATCCTCACTGGATGGGGGTAGTGTTCCTCACTGGATGGGGGTAGTGTTCCTCACTGGATGGGGGTAGTGTTCCTCGCTGTATGGCTGTAGTGTTCCTCACTGGATGGGGGTAGTGTTCCTCGCTGTATGGCTGTAGTGTTCCTCGCTGTATGGGGGTAGTGTTCCTCACTGGATGGGGGTAGTGCTCCTCACTGGATGGGGGTAGTGTTCCTCGCTGTATGGCTGTAGTGTTCCTCACTGGATGGGGGTAGTGCTCCTCACTGGATGGGGGTAGTGTTCTCCGCTTTATTTGCTCCTGCTTTGTGATATAATTAGTGATGTTGGACTTTCTTGTTTCCTGTCCCTACAGGGGTTAAGAAGTCAACCACCATGTGGCCCTTATGGTGGACTTCATAGAAACTGAATTACCAGTGAGACCATTTCACATTTTCATATTTTTCCCTTCCATTTTGATAATTTTCTGAAGCCCATAACATACAATACTGAATAACTTTATTAATGTTTTCAGAGCGAGGATTGAAAAATTTGTAATTGATGTGACATTCAGAACATTTTCATGATGGTATGATAACTAATTTGTATAGATTTTATTTTTAATAGAGTTTTGGAAAATAAAATATGTTTTTTCGTTGCTTTGCTTTTAATAGTTTTTTGAAGGGTAAAATGGAAAAAAATATATATTTATTTTGTTTTTGGCAGTCTTTTAAAGTATTATTGTTATGGATGTAGCCATGGTTAATATATATATTGAACCATATTAAATTGAAGTAAATGTTTTATTGTTGCTTTGGTGGGTAGTATACTTCTTTCCTAAAGTGTATTTAACTTTTTGTTTGCAACATGCCAAAACAATGCTTTGCTTTACTCATTATACCAAAGCATTTTCTTTTGTTAGTATAAAATTATTGGTCATCCCATTGGAATATGGGCCCTTTGGTTGTCATGGGAACTATAGTATGAGCACTCTATGGTTGCAATGTAGGAATGTCAATGGTGAAAAAAAAGTGAAAGGATTGTGTACAGACTTACATATGACCCCTGGGTGCAGACTGTCCTCTCTACCCACTATGACCTCTGGTTAAGCTCTCTGTATGCTTTACTTTAGTCCAGGCAGCAATGATAAGGATTGAGGTGTCTATAATGAAGTTTATTGATAATCCTTCTTCGCATGAAGGCACAAAATGTTGAAAATCCAATTGTCAGAGGGACACAAAAATTCTGCCCGGAGTTACAATTATAAAATTGTAAATTATTGTAAAATTATAAACTTGCATACAAATCCAACATAAGTACAAACCTAAAGAACCTGGGGACTTTTCTTCATAAAAACGATAACATTTATTTGTTGAAACACAATAATTAAGAACTAAAAACACTTATTGTAGATGTAATTTATATAGAAATTTAATAAAGTTTTAGGTGTCTGTTAATGCAGCAAAAATAATCAGTGCATTGACTTTACTTTTTACTATACATGTTTTTTTAAACAAGGACTTCTTTTTCAACTGCAGGCCTCCCTCCAGCCTGATATGAAAGCAAAAGCAACAGATTCTCAAGTGAGTTCTTATAGCTATTGTGTTTCTTTCAATTCATAGCTACTAAAAACATGAAATTATTGATTATTGACTGTAGTCATATTACAATTCACAAATACAAACCGCACAAATATGACATTGTAATATAGGATACAGCAGTAATTGAAATGCATGACCTTCGCTAAGTGAACATTTGCCGAATGACTTAAATATCAATGTTGCAAAGGTGAAGGGGATTTTTGATATTTACATATTTCTTTATTATGCTACGTACAACATGGTTTCAATAAGATTTTCAGTTTGGACTTCAGACTAGGACTTGTAGGAATATATTAATATGCATTAAGAATATCATAACCATTTTTTATAATTCACTTCTGAACTGAGGAGGGAATAAAGGATTAAAAGATTGATACTGCATGAACAGAACTATTGAGACCTCTTAATAATTATATTAACTTATTTTTTATCAGTCCTATTGTCACATTTGTTTAAAGTCAGCCCTTTGCCTGCATTTACAAACATATGTTAAAAATGATTAATTCTTAAGGGCTTGAATTTGGCCATGGTACTGTAACATTATCATGTCATATCATAAAATTTCTTATCTCAAAGACATTCAACTCTGAAGTTTTTACAGATGAGTGAAAGCATTGGGTTAAGACTATGTAAAGTCATAGAGTAGGGTTGCCAAGTGCTGAAGGGCTTAGTACACATACTGTAAATTGACTCAACAACTAAAGGATTTCAAACCCCCTTTGGTACTGACATTGGCATCAAGAGCTTAACAGCAAGGGTTTCTGTGGAGGAGAAGCTGCATGCGAGGCTTACATCACAAATCACAAGTCTTACTTTATTGAAAAGCTCCTCCCAAGGTAAAGGCTGTAAATAATGTGCTCTTGCAAGAAAATAGGGTAATCAGCCACCAAATGTAAATATCTATGAACATACAAGAATAGTAGGCACTGCCTCAGAGTAAGTGCTAATATAGAGATTTACACATGGGTACTAGTAATCATTTATATTGTAAATACCATAAAAAAGCAAAAAATTCAACATCTATATAGAAATGTAATTCAGACTTTCAGATATAAAGGCAGTCCCCAGGTTATGTACAAGATAGGTTCTGTAGGTTTGTTCTTAAGTTGAATTTGTATGTAAGTTGGAACTGTATACTTTATAATTGTAACCCCAGTCAAAATTGTTTTTGACAATTGGATTTTAAAAATGTTGGGTTGTCATAAGAACCAGGATTAACAATAAAGATTAATTGCAGACACCTTTGATAACTGTTATAACTGTTTATAGTAGCCTAAGGCTAAAATTAAGTAAATTACCAAAATCCAGTGGTCCGTTTGTAACTAGGGGTCATCTGTAAGTCAGGTGTTCTTAGGGGACTGCCTGTACTTTGCACAATACTGTAATACAGTCAAAAATAAAACCAACTGCCAATGTGTACTGTTGGTATGAAGTTATGCCATTATGTGATTCATGTCAGATATATCCTTCATTAACCAAAGTCCAGGGGATGGGCTGGATAGTTGGAAGTAGATGAAAGGCAGGGGAGAGAATTGTTCTGTAGTATAAGGGTATGATACTTCCATGGATATTGTAATATATTCAATGGCTTGAAATGTACTAGATGAGTTTCAGAGATCAACTCTTTTCTCAGTAGTAGAAATGGAATACTCAATTGTTCTTAAAAAGTAAAAGGACTTTTCTATCTCATACTTTTTGGATCATTACTTTAACTGCCCACCAGAAAACGAACTGTAATTTTTATAGTAGTACACTTCAAGAGACAGAAAAAAATAATGAATTTGCATTTAATTTGGCAAAATAAGTATTTTAGGATTTTTTGACCAGCAAGAATTTTTGTTCTATCACATCTTATTTTTCTTTAAGAAGCCCTCCTACTCTGCACTCATTACCTGTATTATTTGCACCAGTTTGAACTTGTTTCCTTTTTAACGCCTTAAGGACGCAGGGTTTTTCCGCTCATCTCTTGCTCTCGACCTTCAAAAATCCATAACTTTTTAATTTTTCCGTGTACAGAGCTGTGTGAGGGCTTATTTTGTGCATAACAAATTTTACTTTCCCGTGATATTATTTATTATTCCATGCCATGTATTAGGAAGCAGGAAAAAAAATTCCAAATATGGAAAAATTGAAGAAAAAAACCGCATGTACGTTCTTGTGGGCTCAGTTTTTACGACTTTAACTCTTCGCTCCAAGTAACACCTCTATTTTATTCTTTGGTTCGGTGTGATCGCGGTGATACCAAATTTATATAGGTTTTGTTGCGTTTTAATACATTTTCAAAAATTAAACGAATGTGTACGAAAAAGGAAAAAAAACATTTGCCATCTTATGACGCTAATAACTTTTTCATACTGGAGCTGTGTGAGGTGTAATTTTTTTGAAAATTAGCCAACATTTTCATTGCTACCATTTCGAGGAATGTGCGACAATTTTATCACTTTTCATTACATTTTTAATGTCATGTAAAAAGGTGTAAAAGTCACATTTCGGACATTTGGGCGCCATTTTCCGTCTCGAAGGTCACCACCGTCAATAACGTTTTTTATATTTTGATAGATCGGGCGTTTTGGGATGTTATGATACCTAATGTTATTAAAGGGGGGTGAACTTAATATTTTATAAATTTTTTTATATTTTTTAAACTTTTTTCTCTTTTTTTTCATTAATTCTCACACCCTCTAGGGTACATTAACCTTAGATGGTCAGATCATTTCTACCATATACTGCAATACAACTGTATTGCAGTATATCACATTTCTACACAGTATACTGGCTACTGGGTCATTGTAACGAATATGCAGAAGCCATTCAGCTTTGGGTCAGACGAAGATCCGAGGCTATCATGGCAACTGATCGCCGCCCCCCGATGACGTTCAGGGCAGCTACAATCGGAGTTAACATGGGGCGCCCATGCGCCGCCATGCTTCCAGTGTCGTTGGTGATTTGCCAGCAGAAAAGAAGAGGTTAATACCCGTGATCGGTGCAAGCACCGACCGCGGGTGTTAGCGATGGGTTTTTGCTGCAATATGCAGCAAAGCCCATCTCTGTATGAAGAGGGTTCAGGCCATGAGCCCTCTTCATACACCCTTCATAGCTCTGTGGTGGATATATCCGTCACAGAGCATGAAGAGGTTAAAAGACACCTGTTTAGAAACTCAATCAATCACACTTCAACAAAGAGCTGTTTATGGGTTTATGGACAGCAGGGACAAAATTGTTGACCTGCAAAAGGCTGGAATGAGCTAAAAGACAATAGGTTAGCAGCTTGGTGTTAAGGCAACTGCTGATTATTAAAAAATGGAAGGAACACAAGATTGTTAATCTGCCTTAGTCTATGCCTTAGTCTGGCTCCATGCAAGATTTCACCTTATGTAGTAAGGATGATTCTGAGAATGGTAAGAAATTAGCCCAGAACTACATGGGATGACCTGGTCAATAATATGAAGTGAGCCACAGTATCAGAGATTACCATTAGTAAAACACTATGTCGCCATGTATTAAAATCCTGCAGAGCACTCAAGGTCCCACTGCTCAAGCCAGCAGATGTCCATGTCCATTTAAAGTTCACCAATGGACAGAGAGGTTGTGTGGTCACATTAGACCAAAATAGAACTTTTTGATATCAACGTAATTTGCCTTTTTTTGGAGGAAGAAGAAGCATGACTGAAACCCCAAATGATTCTATGCGGCACAAATTAGGGGGCATGCCGTTGGATGGTCCGACTAGTGACTTGTACGTAAATGTGTCCCACTGTTTATTTGGGTGACATCATGGGAAAGTCTAAATAAATTAACCAAGATAATATTTGCAAATGAACAAATGAACCTTCCTTTTTTGGGTGTCCTGACAAAACTAAAATTTAACTGTTTGGCAAAAATAGCCATTATTAAGTTTTGAGGAAAAAAGAAGAAGCTTGCAAGCCTCAGAACACAATCCCAAATGTGAAACATGGGGGTCACAGCATCATGTTGTTGGGTTTGTTTGCTGCAGTAGAAAATAGTGCGCTTTGTAAAATAGATGGCATCATGAGGAAAGAACAATTTGTGGCAATATTAAACCATCATCTCAAAGATATCAGCAAGGAAGTTAAAGATTGGGTGCATATTGGTCTTTCAAATGGACAATCACCAGAAGTATACTTGCAAACTGATTACACAGTGGCTTAATCCCTTAGTTACGTCACACATCACCTGCTGTAATTCAGAGATGGATGACCGGCTAAGTCCTCTCCGTGCTCAGTGAGTGTTTGCTGCATGTTTTAGCAAACACCCCCCTGGCAAAGCTGTCTTTGTATGACCCAAGGCGGTATGATTTCCGAGCATTTGTTACAATGTGCCAGTGGCACATTTTAATAAATGAGTAGTAAAATGTTAGGATTAATTAGACAACCTAAAAATAGTAAAAAAAATAAATAAATGAATAAAAAAAATTTTCTAATTTCTAATACCTTTTCCTAAAAGTTATATAAACAGTTAAAATCGTGAAAATGTTAGGTATCGCCACATCCTAAAATGTCAGATCTATCATAATATAATAACGGTCAGAAAATAGGCTGTTAAAAAGAAAATAGGCTGATAAAAAGTGACCAAAAGACTGTGCAGTTTTAAAAATGTTAGAACTGAAAAAAAGTAATCTCAAGTCACAAAATGATATATGAAATATGATACACACAGCTCTGTATACTGTATGAAAAAGTTATTAGCGCCAAAAGATGGTAAAATGAAGAATAGAGAAGACATGTCATTTGGGGCACACAATGAAACCTGTAATGTACAAACCCATTTTTTCATCAATATCATTGCATTTGGAATTTTTTTTCCGCTTTCCAGTACACGGCATAATATATTAAATACTGTCCATATGAAGTGCACTTTGTTATACAGAAATCAAGCCCTAGCCTTGGCATTGAAGGGTTAAACATGGTAAGCAGAAGCATTTTTTCCATTTCCACTTGAATCCTCTATGTAAATAACTGGGTCTGAAAATCAATAGTGCCTTTAACTGCAGTGAAAGAAAGGGTTTATGGTTTCCCATTGCTTCTTTTAGCGAACAGAGAATAACTTGGTCTAAACACCAAGAGCACCTCTAAGTGCTGAGGCATACATTTTTTAGTACTGTTTTTAATGGCTTTGTCCCAATTTTGACAATTGGATTCATGTTCAGGTCAGTGTTTGGTCCAAAGTTCAGGTCCTGGACCCAATTTTGTTGCGAAATAAGTACTTACCCGTCACACCTGAATTTCAACCAATCAGCTCTAGTATTAAGTGAACTAAGACATAGCTTTTAATTACTTATTTATCACCCTGTGTGGTTCAATCTATTTACAGTAGATAATCTGTAGGAAAAATGCTGTTTGTACTTAAAAGTATTCTTACTTCAGAGTTCTTGTTTACTCACTGGGTGAATATTTTACATATATGTATCTGTTAATTCCACTTACTGATCCCCAGTAAAGTTTGCAGCAGACGTGCCTATATGCAGAGCCAATAGCAGGGAAGGAGGCAGCCATCTTTTCAGCTCACCTTCCCTGCCATGCTGTACACTGTCCTTTTCCTTGCTGCAGATCCCCACTCAGGGACTTGACTTCATGCTGCATTCTGCAAGTCGTGTCTGTGTAGTTGCTGCCACAGAGACTATTAGGGAGATTTGTCATATGCTGATGCTCGTGTTCTGGCACATGATAGCAGCTAGACCCCCTATGTCATGTTGAATACATCAAGAAGCTTAGGCCTCTTGATGTATCCAGCGGGCAACGAGCAAAACTATGCCAGGCCTGATGTCAGGCCTTTGCCTGGCCTGGTTTTTCAATGGAACGGAGGCATTCTCCACCAGCCATGATGCCCCTCCAATCCCCTTTCCATACCCACAGGTTGATATATTAAGATTAACTAATAAAAGCTATGTTTTAATTCTGACTTCTTGTCCCTGTAGCCTGTAGATGAACCTCTACACTCCTCTACTCTAAATTAAAACATAGAGGTATATTAAATGGACTATTTGAAGGTTAAGATACAACCACTTTATGTCTGTTGGACAACATAATCTGACAACTAGGACACATTAACATTTATTAATATCTATTTGCTGACTTTGCAGAGAAGTTAGATCTATTGTGATCAATTAATTCTCGGGACATATGAATGCATAAAAGTGTATTAAGGGTGAACTTTTTATAAGGAATAGTTACTGTAAGTGATTAAACGTACTTACATTTATAATGATGTTTATGGATCAATTATACCATAAGTAATTAAACCAAAAGTTGGGCACTCAGTGGGCATTGCAGTACACCAAAAGAAAAGAAGAATTCTCTTAATAAGACATCTTCTCTACATTTTGTAAATTTTTGTTTGAAATTATAATTTCTTTAGAGTAACAAATATTAGTGAACATCAGATAAAGGGCAAACAGTTAAACACTTCTTTTTTTTTCTCTTTTTATCCAGACAAGGCCAGGAGTTATAAGACCAATGACAACACATGAAAACAAGGACAAAAAAATGTATCCAAATCTGTACCAGCAATTTTCCATGCCTCCATATAAAAAAGAGTAGCAAGGCCACAGGTAGTTTTCCAGTCCCTCTGCTATTTATTGCTTATGTAATAGATCATACATGTATTCAAAAGAATATTAATGCAGTCAGAGATGATAATTTGTGACTCATTTGTGTATGATGGAAAAAGTGCTTCTAACAATTAGACGCAGCATGAAAGTACATCATGGTGAGAGCTGCTTTACCACTGTGGTGTTTGCATGAGCTCAGAGCAAGACCTCACCACACTTACAGCCGGGCACTTGCAGCAACAAATACGTTCAGTGTCGAAGCTGTGGTAAGTACAGACCATTCACCTTACATGGACACACAATGTCAGCCTTATTCCCCTCCTGGGACACATTTTAAAAAGTAAACAGAAAGTTAAAAAAAAATGCAAAAATACTTCACTTTTATTAACCCCTTATCACCGACACTAGTTTTCAGCTCAATGACCAGACTCGATTTTTCAAATCTGACATGTCTCACGATAATTGGTTATTAATTCGGAAAGCTTTAACATATCCAGGTGATTTTGAGAATGTTTTCTCGTGACACATTGTACTTCATGTTAGTTATAAAATTTAAGTGATAGGTTTTGTGCTTCGTTCTGAAAAAAATTTAAAATTTGGCAAAAGTTTGTAAAAATTCTTCATTTTCCAAGTTTGAAATGTTCTGTTTTCCAGACAGGAACCTTTCCAGACAGGAAGCTTGATAATTAACATTTACGGAATGTCTGCTTTATGTTGAGATGATATTTTATGTGTCCTCTCATTTTTCTAGGATGTTATGAGGTGCAGAACTTTAGGTGCCATTTTTCTCATTTTCATGAAAATCGCCAAAACTCACATTTTGAGGGACAGCTCAGCTTCCAAGTGACTTTGAGAGTCCTAAATAATAGTAAAACCCCATAAATTACCCCACTATAGAAAGTTCACCCCTCAACGTGTGTAAAACAACTTCTATTAAGTATATTAACCCTTTAAGTGTTTCACATGGGTAAAAACAATATGGACCTGCGATTTAGAAACTTTTGAATTTTTTTGGAAAATACATTCATTTAGGCCAAAACTGACAGTTTCAGAATAAATAAAATGATGAAATGCACTACAATGTTTGATGCCAAATTTCTCCCGAGTGTACTGATACCCCATATGTGGTGGGCGCACGGCCGAGTATAGAATGAAATGAGGCGACATTCACATCAGATTTGTATTGTCACATCGTACGACCTATACATTTTTATTCTTTTTTTGCAATGCGAACAATTGAGGCTTATTTGCAGTATGAGATACAATGTATAGATAATTCATTTTGGGAGTCTAAAGATTATTCATGAGATTTTATTAACTATTTCAAGGGGGACACAAACAAAATCATCAATTTTTATTTTTTATTTTTAGCTTTTTTTTCCCACTGTAATGTAAAATTTTCCTGAGCAAAACCAATATTGCAGAAAATCGCATTGTCTTTACAACTGACAACTTTTTAGGGCCATAACTCCTGTATTTTTCTGTTGTCAGATCTGGTTGAGGGCTTATTTTTTGCGAAAAAAGTTTTTCTTTTCAGTCCTATCATATTAGAGAATGTAACTTTTTTGATGACATTTTAGAACACTTTTAGTGATGGTGTTTGATGAAAAATTGTATACTACAGGAAGTTTTTTTTTTTTTTTTTTACGTCGTTCACTGAGCAGGTTCAATATTGATTTAGATTTATTTTACAGATTGATATGGATGCAGTGATACCAAATATGTATGTGTTTTTGTGTTTTATATACTTTATTTGGATTTTATGTGTAACTGGGGAGATTATGGGAGTTTTATTGTATTTATTTATTTATTTATTTATTTATTTATTTATGTATTTATTTATTTACTTATATTATAAAATGACTAAATCATTTTTTTTAAAACTTTTTTCACATTTTCTACTTCTTTGCGTAAACAAGCAATCATCTGATCGCTTGTTCAAGCCCTTACACTGCAATACACTTGTATTGCAGTGTATAGTGTAAGTAACTGAGCATGCTCAGTTGCATACAGCCGGGTCCTGCCAGGAGGCGGAACCCAGGAAAGAGAGGAGCCGACAGCCTCGGGTGACTGGTTGGAACCTGGGGCTGCGGCAGGATGGATTGGATCCCCCAGTAAGCACACCGAGGGGGTCTGATCCACGGTGTGGACACTTACACGTTGCGGTCATGCTTGACCGCAGCGTGTAAGGGGTTAAACACCCAGGATCCGAGTTTTTCCCGTCCCGGGTGTTAGTGCCGTGTCTGGGCTGTGATATGTCCCGAAATCTTCTTCTGACATGCCGCTGTAGAAAGGCGTCGCGTCAGAAGAAGTACCCTTAATGACCGCCGTAAAAAGCCAGTACCGCGGTCATTAAGGGGTTAAATACTAATTAAAAACAAGGAATACAAACCATGAACATTTGAGGTATTTTTAAACAGTATATTCTAGTGTGGAATATACTGCTTAATAGTACCTCGAATGTTTAGGGATCGTATTCCCCATTTTTAATTAGTATTTAATAAAAGTGAAGTATTAACTACATTCACACCTTTCCTTCTTTCCCTGTCTCCCCTGTATGTTTTGCTCATATTTTGGTGGTGTACACCTGTGAGTGGTTCATTTCATATAAGTACTATCCTTCTGAAAAGTCAACTAGCTCCATCTGTGCAAATATAAAAAAGTTAAGACTTGAAGAAAATAGAAATGCAAAAAAGTATTACTTGTTTTAATTGTAACAACAAAACAAAAAATAAATATGTTATAAATTAATGTTACTTATATCATATGGCAAATGGGTTTGGAATGTAAAAGTTTATTGGCACCCCAAACTGAAACCATTAAAGAGTACAAGGGTTATTAAGGGTTAAGGTCATCAATTTAAATTCATAGAAAAAAGAAAATTATTACTTAGAGAATGATTTAGATCAGAGTTTCAAAGAACATATAACACAACACTTTGAGGCAAGTACTGCCACTTCAGAATATAGATGGTTAACATCATATAAAGATAAAGAATGGCTTGTAGCTTTTGCCAGTGAAAGGACATCTTTAGACACAAGATTAAAGGGGCATTCCCTCTTTGGCAAATTAATGTTATTGTCTGTATGATAAAAAATAAAATTTTCCAATATACTTTCTGTATCAAAACCCTCATGGTTTTCTAGATCTCTGCTTGCTGTCATGCTATAGAAAGCTTAATTGTTTACATCCAGTAGACAGAAATCTGTCTATGGTCACACAGGTGCACGACTCGGTATACCACAGAGAGTAATCAGAACTGTGTGATATAATGAGCCATGCACCTGTGTGACCATGGTCAGATTTCTGTCCACTGGAAATTAGCAATGAAGCTTTCTTTAGAGTGACAGCAAGCAAAGATCTAGAAAACTGTGAGGAATGGATGCAGAAAGTATATTGGAAATTTGTATAACTTTACATTATTCAAACAATATCAATTACTTGTTGAAGGTGGGGTACAAGTACCTAAGAAAGTTTGGGTCTTTGAGCAAAAACACCCATACAGGTGTTTCATTACTGGAGTAAGAAGGACTCTACTTATAAATATTACACGTGGGTGAGAAGTGTGAAAACTGATTTAAAGAGGACCTGTAACCCCCGAACCTCCCCCCCCAACAATTTAGCTCCCCCTTATCCTGTCCCCAGCCCCTTTATATTTATTGAATTTTTATAAAAATTAGTGTTTTTATACTTAGTTTTAAACGATCCGACCTCTTATCAAATAAGAGGTCGGATCGTCGTACAAGTTCTCTAGCAGTCGGCCATATTCATGACTGACACACCCCCTTCACGCCCCTGTCAGTCATGTATTGCGCAATCGCTGCCAGCTCTATGTGACGCAGCGCACTGACAGCGGCTGCAGAGGGGCTTATTCACAGCGCCGAACCTTCAACCAGTGCTGTGAATAAGCCCCTCTGCGGCTGCTGTCAGAGCACCGCATCGCATAGAGCCGGCAGCGATTGCGCAATACACACGCTTCTGCCGGCGATTGTTACAGGCCCCTGACTGACAGGGGCGTGAAGGGGGGGTGTCGGCCGGCCCCCTTATGAATATGGCCGACTGCTAGGGAAGTTGTACAACGATCCGACCTCTTATTCTATAAGAGGTTTGATCGTTTAAAACTAACTATAAAACCACAAATTTTAATAAAAATTCAATAAATATAAAGGGGCTGGGGACAGGATGAGGGGGAGCTAATTTGTTGGGGGTGTTTTTCCCGGGTGACAGGTCCTCTTTAAATTATCTAGATTTCCAGCCCCTTCATCAAAACCCTGAAAGAACAGATGCTACTTTACCTGTGCATGCTCAAGATGGGGCTAAAATCAATCCATCTTTACAGTTTTTAGCATAAATGTACAATATATTTGTGAGTCATATAATGAGGCCCACACAATATATTATAATTTTCTACTTTGTCTAAATTTATTGTCTCAAATAATTTTCTCACAAGTGCAGATTACGAAAATTGTAGTTTATGGCTTTAGATAAAACAGCTCGTTCATCTGTTCAATTATATTTAAAAACAATACAATGAACAATATTTATATAGTTGGGTCTATCAAACTGTAAGACACGCAGTACAATAGCTTGAATTAAAGAAGAAAAGCGGATGTCTATGAAATTTTTCAATGCAAAATAACAATTTTATTTAGTTATAGAAGACAAATACATTTAAAAACATTTAAAAAGCACAATTCTGTGCTGCACATGCCCCACTATCACAAATGGTAGATAAATCTGCTAAGGATATAGTAGGTAAATGGAGATATAGGTAATTGAGGCTGAAGTTAAAATGGACATAAGTAGAAACGAAAGACCAAAGTGAACAACAGGCATATAGTCTGTAGAAAGTCACAATTTACCTCAATGTCTAGATCCTCCAGCTTGGGGATAGAAGGGGCAGGAAACAGTCCCCACGCGTTCCGCCTGTCTGGGCAGGCTTCCTCAGGGGTAATGTGCAGAAAGGAAGTTCAAGGAATATATAGGGTACTCACCCCCAGAGTCTAACATTCAACAGCTGTGTCCAGTGAGTGCCTGCGTGTGGCGTGCGTTTCAGTTGGCCGGATGTGACGCAATGCGTTCCAGCCGGTCAGTAAGGTGTCACTTCCGGGGTTTGCAATCCACGATATTTAGGCGCTGCTGCGACAAATTAGGCGCTGCTGCGCCACAAAATCAACACATTCATACAGGTACAAGGTGCATGCGCATAAGTGGTATAGCAATAAGTGAGCAAGCGCCGAAAGCATTATAAGCCCTAAAATACCCTAGGGCTGAAAAAAGTGCCTAAGTGCAATCAAAGATAATGAAGAGTTTTTTGGGTTTAAAAATTACAGAGTATTGACACAGCTGCCAAAAAAGGGTCAGACTCTGAGGGTGAGTAGGAAACATAGAATAGATACCATATATAAATCTTATCAGCATAATAAACTTACAAATATAATAGTTAAACACAATGTGTGTTGGAATTGGCTAAAATGGATAAATAGTGTGCATAATAATCAACAGTAATGAACAATATAAATAATATAGTTTTCGTAGTTTTAGGACTCAAAAAGTCATAGACGTAAAGAGTTAGAGTGTTTAGTACCACAATATTTAAAATTTAAAGCTTGAGACACATGGCGAAGTGAGAAGTATGGACGAGAAGAGAGAAATCATATCCATGAAGATGTCAACTGATGTACATTCTTGGGGAAGTTTGAAACCAGGGGTGGAGCCTCCAATGCGGACAGATGATTAGCAAGGTATCGAGGAAGTCGAAGGTTTGAGGATCAGATGGAGTAATAAATTCGTAACGTACAGGGTCATAACCATCTAAAAAGAGTGTTCCAAAAGAAAATGTAAAATTAGTAAGTGATAGATATGTGAAAAACCTAGTGAACATAAAAAACGTGAGGAAGAACATATAGAAGCAAGCCGACTACACGGCGGTGACCCGAGGGATATCAAGTTCACCGCCGCGTAGTAGCCAGCAACAATGTAGAACTAGGTGAACTTGATATCCCTCAGGTCACCGCCGTGTAGTCGGCTTGCTTCTATATGTTCTTCCTCACGTTTTTTATGTTCACTAGGTTTTCCACATATCTATCACTTACTAATTTTACATTTTCTTTTGGAACACTCTTTTTAGATGGTTATGACCCTGTACGTTACGAATGTATTACTCCATCTGATCCTCAAACCTTCGACTTCCTCGATACCTTGCTAATCATCTGTCCGCATTGGAGGCTCCACCCCTGGTTTCAAACTTCCCCAAGAATGTACATCAGTTGACATCTTCATGGATATGATTTCTCTCTTCTCGTCCATACTTCTCACTTCGCCATGTGTCTCAAGCTTTAAATTTTAAATATTGTGGTACTAAACGCTCTAACTCTTTACGTCTCTGACTTTTTGAGTCCTAAAACTACAAAAACTATATTATTTATATTGTTCATTACTGTTGATTATTATGCACACTATTTATCCATTTTAGCCAATTCCAACACATTGTGTTTAACTATTATATTTGTAAGTTTATTATGCTGATAAGATTTATATATGGTATCTATTCTATGTTTCCTACTCACCCTCAGAGTCTGACCCTTTTTTGGCAGCTGTGTCAATACTCTGTAATTTTTAAACCCAAAAAACTCTTCATTATCTTTGATTGCACTTAGGCACTTTTTTCAGCCCTAGGGTATTTTAGGGCTTATAATGCTTTCGGCGCTTGCTCACTTATTGCTATACCACTTATGCGCATGCACCTTGTACCTGTATGAATGTGTTGATTTTGTGGCGCAGCAGCGCCTAATTTGTCGCAGCAGCGCCTAAATATCGTGGATTGCAAACCCCGGAAGTGACACCTTACTGACCGGCTGGAACGCATTGCGTCACATCCGGCCAACTGAAACGCACGCCACACGCAGGCACTCACTGGACACAGCTGTTGAATGTTAGACTCTGGGGGTGAGTACCCTATATATTCCTTGAACTTCCTTTCTGCACATTACCCCTGAGGAAGCCTGCCCAGACAGGCGGAACGCGTGGGGACTGTTTCCTGCCCCTTCTATCCCCAAGCTGGAGGATCTAGACATTGAGGTAAATTGTGACTTTCTACAGACTATATGCCTGTTGTTCACTTTGGTCTTTCGTTTCTACTTATGTCCATTTTAACTTCAGCCTCAATGACCTATATCTCCATTTACCTACTATATCCTTAGCAGATTTATCTACCATTTGTGATAGTGGGGCATGTGCAGCACAGAATTGTGCTTTTTAAATGTTTTTAAATGTATTTGTCTTCTATAACTAAATAAAATTGTTATTTTGCATTGAAAAATTTCATAGACATCCGCTTTTCTTCTTTAATTAAAAACAATACAATACAATTGTCAGCACTTAGTAATTTGCCGCAGTACAGTACACACAGAACACACACACACACATGCAAGTAATAAAGCTATAAGATTACATCTTCCCTATGTATCCAGATATACAGTATATTCCCTGTGTACTAGACACACAACTTTTTACATCTGATGAACCCAAACAACCCATTTAAAATCCATACTCTCCTATCAGTGTGTAATTCTAAGTGTAACAATCAAAGCCATGGCTAGTAGGTAGGGGTGTCAATTTGCCGGATAAGCTGTTAGGCTGTCAATCCATTAATATTTCTGGGTCAGACTGCCGAACCCGCTCATCTCTATTTTTGAGCTTTGTTAGGAACCTCTGCTGCAAATTTTATGCAAAAGACGTTTAAAATAATGCAGCATGGTTCACTATGTTGTTTCAGCTACTGCCCTGTGAACCAAATGCAAGGGTGTCATTAAGGTTATTGGTTTACAATTTAAATATTCTAGTCCTATGACAGAGAAGGAAATGGAGATAACTTGCACAGATGAGAATATGGACACTCGCTAGCTCTTTTCACATGGTATCTGCTGTTTGTATCACACATATATACAATGGCTGCTCTTTATATAGGCAGTATGGGAGGACACCTGAGGCCTTTTACTTCTGCCATCAATCTACACTCAACTCCGGCTTCTTCTCCCCGACCCTGCAGCTTTGTCTTCTTCTCCCACGGCTCCGTCTTCTTCTCCTGCCCGGGAGCATACATAATGACGTGGCTATGTGACCTCATAGTGTATGCACCATGCCAGCAGGAACAGGATAAACTGGAGTCGTGGGGAGAAGAAGCCAATACCGCAGGGAGATGAAGGTGGAGCCGTGTTGTGAAGAAGCCGGGGCCGTGGGTAGAATAAGCCGAAGGTGAATATAGAGGGGTTTTTTTTCAAGAGAGCCCTGCTGTGGACATATTTTTATTCATAAGGGAGGGATCTCTGCTGTGGACATTTATGTATAGCGGAGCCTTCATGTGGAAATTTTATTAAAGGGGGCAACAGCCGTGGACAATTCATTAAAGGGGAGCTCTTCTGTTGACAATTCTTTAAGGAGATTTTGCTCTTCACTTTGTGATACTGTTATACAAAGACTATAAAGAGAAACTTATCACACTGCCTTTATCCACTGACTCCACTATATATGGGGGAGTAATGACTGGGTGTTAAAGATGACCATAAGGGTCTTTGGATGCACAAGGATTTAACAGTCCCCGTCAGCGTTGTAAGGTGATTTCCAAAGTCTTTGTTTCCAGTGCTGGAATAGAGTGAGTAACATGGAAAAGACACACTGTCCTTACTGAACATTAACTCAAGACTGTATATTTTTAAGCACTGAGACCCTTATATGGAAAATCATAAGACACTTTGCAAAGGGCGTGCAAGTACACAAGCCGGCAATACTAATGGGTGTTTTGACCTTAGGAAATGCAAAACTATTGGATGCAAGCACACAGAGGAATGTAGAATCATTGGCTATCTTCACACAAACAAAATGCCCAGATGCTCACCTGAATACCTTCCCCTCGGTGGTGCTATGGAGCACTAAGTCTTTGCGTTTTCTACTTCTCTTTGCTTCAATAGCAACTCCACCCAAACTTTTGTTTTCACTAGACACGTTATGTGAAATGAATACTGAGACTTTAAAATGGCTGACAGTACGCAACATGGCATCCGAGACCAGTGTGATCTCCTTAACACTGGGTAAAGAGCGAGTGTTACATTTTGGGGAATGGTTTAGAGAGGAAGAGTGGCTTAAAGGATGTCTACCTGGTGAACTGCTAGTACTCAGATGCTTATGTCTTCTAGGACTAGGAACTGCAATTATCATATCCAGGAACAGTCCAAAATGGAAGAAAATTATTCACTCCCGCACTGTGATAGGACGCCAAGGTCTTATTCATAGAGCTTGCAGAGAGCCAGTGAGATCAGCCCAGACAAATTTGCAAAGCTTTAAACTATAAACTATATTTTCCAAATTCTGCCATTCCTGTATATAATAATAGCAGTTCAAAAATATACCCTATATACTCGAGTATAAGCCGAGTTTTTCAGCACAAAATTTGTGCTGAAAAACTCTAGCTTGGCTTATACTTGAGTATATTAAAAAAAAATTAACACTGTACTCACCTTTCCAACATCTCCCCCGTAGGTCCTCTTCTTTCTCCGATGATTCAATGCTGCATTGGGTCCTTCAGATCCTCTTCAGGTTCTTCCGCTTCTCTTTGGGAAGTTCTGTTCCTCTTCGGGTCCCCTCACGTTGCCGGCGGCTCACAAACAATGACGTTGGCAAGCGGCTGATGTCATTTTGTGTGCTGGCCAAACGCAAAGTCCTAAAGGGGAGTGGAACATCCCGAAGAGAAGAGGAAGAAACCAAAGAAAATCCAAAGAACCCGAGGCAGCAACGGAAGCAGAAGAGGCCCTATGGGGGATGTCAGAAAGGTGAGTAGTGTTCATTTGTTTTTTTTTTTGTTTTTTTACTACAGGGGCTGGCAGGCTGGATACTACAGGTGCGGGCAGGCTGTATACTACAGGGACTGGCAGGCTGTATACTAAAGGGGGCTGGCAGGCTATATACTACAGGGGCTGGCAGGCTATATACTACAAGGGCTGGCAGGCTATATATTGCATGGGAACTGTATAAAAATAAAAGATAAATGCATCACAGGAACGGGGAACATAATGCACGCCAGGTAATAGGTCCTTATAAAGTAAAGTATAAAAAGAGTAGTACAGATAATAAGTAATATAAAGCCACAAAAGCACATATAATATAGCAAGAGGTAATAGACTATAGACACTAGTATACGTATACATGCTTACAAAAAGCAATAAGGTGAGGAGTGTACCATAGCTACCAACAGATGTAGGTCCAACTTGACAAGAGACATAACATGATCAGTGATAGATAAGTAAATGCCAAAAAGTGGCGAAAATAATGTTGGATAGACAATAGCAGGACAGACTATTACCTGGCGTGCAACCCCGACGCACGTTTCAACCGCAGCAGGTCTTTGGATGGCAGGCTATATACTACAGGGGGATGGCTGTCAATATACTTGAAGGCTGTGACCAAGGCATATAACACCATAGCCTTATACTAGAGTCAATAGTTTTCGTGTTAAAATTGGGTACCCCGGCTTATACTCGGCGTATACAGTATTCCTTTTTTTTTCTGTGTACAGAGATGTATGAGGGTTTGTTTTCTGGGTAAAAATTGTATTTCATAGTGATGGTGTTTAATATTTCATGCCAATTATCCAAATGTGATGAAACTGACAAAAAAACACATTCACACCTTATCGTTTTGGGCCCTGTTTTACGGCTTTCACTGTGCGTTTCAAAGAACTCATTCCGTTTATTCTTTGGGTGGGTATGATCCTGGAGAACATTCTGAGGCCAATATTTTTTAATACTTCAGTGTACGGAGATGAGATAAGATCAGGGGCATTGAGCTGTATCCCCCTGTGGTGTCTGCTTGGAGATGGGTGGGGTGTGGCTGAGTTAGAAAAGCAGTAGAATTAAGCTGTATCAAAATGGGCTGTCTGGTTGGAGATTGGAGATTGGATAGAATTATGACTTTTATGTACTTTTCAGTACAGTAACCATACAAATATATCACCTTTTCGGATTTCATCCATTTGCACAAAGTATAGATTCAAACAAAATAAAGGATCAATTTAACTTGGCAAGATTTTTTATTGAAGTTGAATCTCAGCATACTTTAGTTCCATATGGCCAAAACATTATTTTATTCAGTATAATTAAACATATATTATTTTAATGCATGTTCAATAAGACATAGTTTCATTTAATCAATAATGACATTTTTGAACTCAATAGGTGAAGGTAAATTGAACTGGCAGAACTCAGAACTTAAAATCTGAATTAATATTTGGTAATGGAAACTTATCACAACCTAAGGGTGACTCAGTTCCATTATGGTTCCTTCAAGTTATAGTAGGCGTACCATTAAAACTATTTATATATAATTGCTTCAATATAGTTATACAAGGTTAATGAAAAAGTTATCACTTATTATGTTATGTCGATAATGCTTGTAGGTAACTTAATAAAAGTAGGCAAAACTAAGTTTAAATAAGATTAACTTTGAAGACTTTAAAAAGATTACCCATCCTCCAGAAGGGTCACATGGTTATATCACATAGCAACTGTTGTGCAAATATAGACCACATGCAGATGACACAGATGTGTGTCTTCGTTGTGTGACATCAATATTTTTCATATTCCTATTGACTTCTAAGGGAAGAATATAGCTGGAACCATTGGCAGGAATAGGATCTAAGTTTTCCACAACCTCCTTACGGAGTTGTGAAAAACGAATTCATGTCAATGGGTCCATTCAAATGAATGTATCAGTGGAGGGGCGTGCCCGGAAGCTGAGGAGTATGGAATCATAGCCCTGAGCTCAGCTCGGCTCAAACCGGCTCAAAAAGGAGCACATCACACTCAACTTCCTTGTGAGCAAGACACCACCATGACATACAGCAGCCCAATCACGTCAAAAAGGAGATCCAGGAGAAAGAACAAGGCGAAAATGCCAGACGTCATCTCCCCAACAGGAAGGAGCCAAGATAGCCACCATGTGCGTCTCTGAAGCACCATCCTCCCAAGCCACTCCACCGATAGATGCACCCCATCTGACTCTCCTGTTAAGAAGAAACCTCTGGCTGCCTTGGAACAAGAATGGACAATCATTATGTTTCTGCATAGTACAGTGGGGCACGTGTATCATAGTTTCAGCTAGCCAAATTGTGTAATTTTAGCGACTTTTGCTGTTTTTGAGCCATTTTTGTGCCAATATTGGCGCAATTCTGCACCTGGTCCAGGGCAGGTGCAAAGGAATTTTTTTTTTTCATGGACCCGATTTTAACATGTAAATTGGAATTATTTCACATGCATTAGCTGTTTAACATTTTGCACAGTAAGCTCTTTTGTCAAAATTTTTACATTTTTGCATTTTTTTTTAATTTGTTACTTCTAAGGATGAGGTCACACGTAGCAGTTTAATTGTGTTTATAATGCATTTTGAAACTAATTACAACAGCTGAGGAGAGGTGATTTGCCTTATTTCATTACTGTTAACATTTGCATTTACAAAACACAATATAAATGCCACATTAACGCATGTGTTAACATTACATTTTGTAAATTCAAATGTTAACGGTAATGTAATTAGGAAAATCCACTCTCCTCAGCTGTTGCAATAGGTTTCAAAATGCATTAAAAAGGAAACATGTTAAATCCCAAATTAACACTCGTGTCCATGTGGATTTGAGACATTTGCAACAAAAATTCTCAAAAAAAAGCCAAAATTTCCGCCTGCCAGGATAGGAAAAACTGAACATGTATCACAAGTAAAAAGACGGGATCATGCATAAGGTGCAAAAACTAGCCGCCAAAAATCTCTAAAATTCACCTCATAGAGGTCAAACTATGATACATGTTCCCCAGTGTGTGTAAACTCTTGCTATAAAGTAAAGTTATACTCCTTTTATCTATCTAGAGGATTTGGATGTATAGAGTGCTGTTTGGTGGTCCCCCTGTCACCTCTCATCTGCACCCTTTCATTATACCCCGCCCTCCCCCCCTTACATACCTTGGAGGACCATGCAGACTTTAAGTAGGTTCACACTGAACCAGGACTCATTGTTTCATCGGTTTTGGTTTCTTATTATGGTTATTATGTTTCATTTGCTTTTCTCCACAGGCAGCAAAAACAGGTTTATCATGTAGTTGATTTATCAAGGAAAGTATACATTTCACTCCTTTGGTTACATGTAATAATGCACAGGGGGCATTTTTTGGTATATTTAATTTCACATACCTTATGCAAAATCTTTATCCCACTTTGTGAAAAATTTGCCATTTTCGAAGTTCTAAATCATCGCATTTTCAGGCAGATAGATTTACCACCTGAATAAGTTGCTGAATAACATTTTTACATTTTCATAATCTTTGAAATGTCTGGATAATTTATTTTGAAGTCACGCGGCTTACAAATCGAATATCGCTTTTCCAGATTTTCAGAAATTACTATTTTGGTGATAAATACTGTTTTTAATGAAATTTTACATATTTAACATCCAAAACCCCCCTAAATCATCAACCCATTTTTAAATCTGCAACCCTCAACCTATCAGAAATAGCTTTTAGGAAGATTGTTAACCCCTTGAGATCTTCATAGTAATTGAATCAAAATGGAAGTGAAATTTAGAATGTTCAAATTTTGTCGGTTATACATTCATTTTGCCCTAAAATTTACACATTTACAAAAGATAAAAAGAGAAAACCCACCTTACAATTTGTTATGCAATTTCTCACGAGTACAGAGAGTCTCCACATGTGGCCGTTATTTGTTTAATGGGCGCACAGCGAGGCGCAGAAGGGAAGGAGGTACCTGCAGCTGACAGGATTTTAGTTTCCTCATTGGCCCCCTTTTGTAGGCTATAAAATTTTTGCTTTTTCGTTATTGGGGCCATGTGATGGCAGTTTGAAAAACTCAACACTGAAAGGTCCGTATTGTCACACTACTCAAAACAGCTAAACTTATTGGCAATAGATTTATAGATATCCTTCACAAACTTGTTAAAACAAATCAGGTGGGATTCGTTAAAAACCGACAAACATTATATGGTACTAGAAGATTCATAGATTTGATTGCATATGTTGAGGACTGTCAGATTCCTTCTCTGCTCCTATCTTTGGACATGGAGAAGGCATTCAACAGTGTACACTGGGGGAATCAGTTCTCAGTAAATTTGGTTTTAAGAACCAAATCTTAAAGGTCACCCTTTCCCTGTACACCCACAGATTCAGTGTACACCTCAGGTTTTAACTCTGACATGTTCCCCATATCCAGAGGGACAAGACAAGGCTGCCTTCTGTCACCAGTGATATTTGCCCTAATTATGGAACCCGTAGCAGAAAAAATTAGATCCCTTCACAAATGCAAAGGTATAACTATAGGCCAGGAGGAACATCGTCTATGTCTGTTCGCAGACAATGTAATTTTAGCTATGTTAAACCCTTTTGAAACATTACTCTGCTCTCTGAACACTATGGAAGAATTAAGCTTAGCCTCATATTACAAAGTAAACAAATCCAAATCACAGCTATTAAATATGCTGCTTTCTAATAAAAAAGTTACATTTCTTAAAGCTAAATACCCATTCTCCTGGGTTCATGACAAATTGCCTTCCTAAGATTCCCGCCCTCTAAACTCATGGAAGCAAACTACTCTCCACTACTTCAGTTGATTAAGTTGGAATTAAACTACAAATCCAATACTGTACATGGCTAGGCAGAATAGATGGTTATTAATCTGAAATTGTTATATATCTTTAGAAATGTTACAATTTACATTTCTACTGACTTTCTAAAGAAAATTCAGTCTCTGCTCCTAATCTACATATGGAAAAAGGGAAACCTAGGTTCCAAGCAGATATTTTATGCAGTCCTATAGCCAAAGGAGCACTAAGTTGTCAATCAGTCCTTCAGTACTATCTGGCAGTCATGCTATATCAGCTCAAACAATTATGGCAGGGGGATCTCTCCAGAAAATGGGTTTCCACTGAGTCATATCTGTTGAAATCTGTAATGATTAAGAACAGGCTTGTGACAACTTTTCTGAACAAAACAAAGTCCTATAGCAAACCTTTGGCACATAAATTTACCCACAAAAGGCCACATTTCAGTTATGGAGGCTATTATTCCAAATATTAGTGTATCTGTATGGACCCAGCAAAGTATTACAACACTCTCGGATATAGTTGAAATCAGTGGTACCTTACTCCTTATCGGTTGGTAAAAATTTACATTTCCCCCAATTGGAGACTGGAGATGCGGCCAACTAGGAAATGTTACACACATATAGTGGGATTGCAGATCAATTAAGGCCCTTTGGAGGAAAATAGGAACCACAATTTCTAAAATATGCGGTTATCCAGCTATAATTAATTTTCAAATAGCCTTTCTCTCTATTGGGCTAGACCAATGCGCCTTCTGTCATATGTCTATTATAAGTCACTTTCTGATTGCAACAAAGGCCAATATCGCAGCAAATTGGCAATCCCATAGGCTTCCTTCCAGAAAGGAAATATTGTGTAACATAAATAATAACTGTTGGCTAGCACTCTCAACTAATAGTTATAATAACTTTCTAAACTAATGGGACTCATGGCTCTCTAGAACATACAACATTGTTCTCCCTTACTGAATAAAAGGACTAGCTCCTAAGGCCCCTACATCTAAAGGACTACTACTGTATGATATACAAGAATTTGCAACTGTATTACAGTTATTCTTGTTGAATTGTTGATCCTGATCTTAATGTCTCAGAACAATTATAGGCCGGATGTAGGCCTTCAATACTGTAATTGTGATCATTTGTGTCATTCTTTGAAATGAAAAATCAATAAAAAGTATGAGACATTTTTGTATTTTAACTCATTGAGCAAAAGTCCAATTTGACTGAAAGAAAAAACACTAGTGACAAACCGGTCACTAGATTTTCATTAATTAACCTAATGACAAGTTCCTGTAACACTATGCTAACTATTGCCCACTATGATTTTTAGCTTAAAAAATGCATAGTTCCTATCCTCAAAAAATTTTGTTTGTAAACCTACCTGGAACCCTTCCACAATGAGCAGTGAATCACGTGATGAACTTTCAGGAATTATCTACTAAACAGTAAAGGTACATGGGCAACTTAAGTAAAAGAGCGGCTAAAACCTTTAACCATTTAGATTCTGCAAAATTTTAAAAAATTAATGAAAAGATTGAACACCCTAGTACAGTTACAGGTATATCAAAAGAAAAATACAATGTTATTAGGATACATGCACAGAAAAAGGTGGATGGTAGAGTTGGTGATTATTCAGTCCTATTCTTTTAACTTTTAAAATATATATTTAGAATTATATTATTTGAAAAAAAAAATGAAATAAAGACTTTTTTTTTTTTAAAGAACTTTATTTGGAGAAAAGCAGTAATCACAAATCAATTTACAAGGGCATACGCGCAGGTATCCCCCACTTAACATTCTCCAGTTTTTTAATTTTTTGAATAGACAAAATATCTTTGTGACATACATATATCAATTTTTCTATTAACCTAAAAAAACATGGGGAAACACATTAAACCAACTTTGCAGACATTCCATTGACAACTTTTTTGTAATTTGCATATATATCTTGTCATAACAGTGCTGTTTCTATTGTTTTATAGTAAATATCCTTTGGTTTTATAATAAATTACCTTTATCCTCTATCTCAAAAAAGGTTGTAGCTTTATAGTAAATTGAATTTATCCACAGCTCCCATCGTGTATGATATTTTTTCTGTGTATTATTGGCGAAGGCCATAGACCGCTCGAGAGTACAAATCAAATTTATTTTCCTTGACAGTTCCAAGAAATTAGGAATTTTTTGCGTTTTCCACAATAATCATATTAATAGCAGTAGTGGAGATATGAAAAATTATATTCTGTTCACTTGTTGAGTAATCAGACAATCCTAGTCCTAATAAAGATATGGCTGGAATTAAGTTTATAGGGCATTTTAAAACACTTTCTAACATCTTTTGTATTTGCAGCCAGAAGTTATGGATTTTTTGACATTTCCAGAATATATGCATTATATCTCCTCGCTCCTTTTTACATCTCCAGCATAAATTTGAACAATTTGGGAATATCTTAGAGAGCTTATATGGGGTATAGTACCACCTGTACAGCAGTTTTCTTCTCGTTTCTAAGTGGAGAGCACATTTTGATAAAGCTAAGGTTAATTTAAATGACAAACTCCAATTCTCATTCTCTACTTCAAATCCTAAATCTTTTTGCCATTGCACCAAGCATGATAAAGTTGGAGCTAATAACTTTTCTTCTATTGCTTTGTAAATTAAGGAAATACCTTTAGTATTTTTTGTGGGGTTGATGAAATTTTGTTCGAAAGGTGTCTTCGCTTCTCTCACATATTTTGGGAGTTCTGATATAAAGTGTCTTATTCTTAGGTACTTATAAAAGTCATTTTTAGTAATAGAGTATTTTTTACATATGTCTGAAAAAGCTTGCAGATGATCTTTCTCCCAGATGTCAGTTAGGGTATGTATTCCAGCCATTTCCCAGTTACTCAGATCAATGTCTCCTAAAATTTTTGCCACATCTTTGCAGGAGAGGTCCATAACCTTTAAGCAAAATAACTGCGATTTTTGATAATACTGATCCCATATGCGGTTAGCTATCCGAACAGTGCATAATGGATTTTGGGCATTGGTATCCTTAAAGGTATTTTCCCAAATCATTACCGTAGCACTTTGTTTATTAGATAAGACATTTTCTATTTGTACCCAATGTTTTCCCTCCCCAGAGTAGAACCACTGCCTTGCCTGCTCCAGAATAGCTGCGTCATAGTAGCTACTAATTCTGGGAAGGCCCAATCCTCCCTTCGCTTGAGGTCTGTATAATGTAGTTGCTGCTACCCTTGGCCTGCTGTTTTTCCAGACATATTTGTTCAAAAGTTTTTGCATAGTCGATAAGTAAGATCTAGGAATTGAAATTGGTGCATTCCTGAACATATACGTTATTTTTGGTAAGATCATCATTTTTATGGCTGCCACTCTTCCTACCCAGGATATGTATGCTTTTGTGTATTGTTGTAGTTCTAATTTTATTTGTTCTAACAATGGGATAAAATTTTGTTGGTACATTTTTGAGATAGGGAATGTTAGATATATACCTAGATAAGGAATCTGGTTCTCAGCCCATGAAAATGAGTATCTAGACTTAAGGGATTTTTCTACTTGATCTTCTAAGTGCATTCCCAAAATCAAGGATTTATTTGTATTCAGCTTGTAATAAGAAATTTTACTGAATTGTTGGAGTATATTGTACACTTTGTGTAATGATGTTTCTGGCTGTGTGAGAGCAATTATTACATCGTCCGCAAATAAGCCTATCTTGTGCTCAGTTTGTCCTATTCTAATACCTTTTATTTCTCGAGAGGTTCTAATGGACTCCGCCAATGGTTCCATCACTAATGTAAAAATTAGTGGTGACAGCAGGCAGCCTTGCCGAGTACCATTTGTAATATTAAATGGTGTGGATGTATAGCCTGACATAGACACATACGCCGATGGGATTGTGTACAGAGCCATAATACTTTTCGTTATTCCACCAGTAAATCCAAACTTATGCAGAACTTCTTTCAAGTATCCCCAATGTACGCTGTTGAATGCCTTCTCCGCGTCCAAAGAGAGCAGCAGAGAAGGCGTTCGAGCACTCCCCACATAGTCCAACAAATCTATGAAGCGGCGTGTACCATCCGAGGACACTCTCCCCCTTACGAAGCCCAACTGATCTTGGTGTATGAGCCCCGGCAGGAGGAGAGCCATCCTGTCGGCCAGAATTTTTGAGTACATTTTAAGATCTGTATTCAGAAGCGATATAGGTCGAAAATTTGAAGGGCGGTCTGGTGTCTTACCAGGTTTTGGTAAAGTTGAAATGGCTGCCATCAACATTTCTTTTGGAATAACTCCTGTTGTTTGTATAGATGAATACAATTTTTTTAAGTGCGGGATTAAGGTTTTGGCATGCACCTTATAATATTCATTTGTAAGGCCATCTGGGCCCGGTGCCTTGTTACTTTTTAGAGATTTAATTGCTTTTACTATTTCCAACTCAGTAATAGGTCTTGCCAGCTCCATAGACTGTTCTTGCGACAATTTCGGTAATTTAACAGAGTCTAGAAATCTATTTATATTTTCAATATCAGGTTGTTCAGTGTCAGCATCATCCTGTAAATTATACAGTTTAGCGTAAAACGCCGCCATTTCCTCCACCATTTTTTGAGGGTCATATATTTTCTCGTTTTTCATGCTATATAGAAAGGGGATTCTATTCTTTGCCTCTAGTTGGTTTGCCAAAACTTTACTCGCCTTGTTACCTAAAGAGTATTGAGACGCTTTCATTCTATGTAACGCTCTTTCATATTTGTATGTGTCTAATTGATTAAGCTGGTGTTGCAATTCTTTTATCATACCCTCCCTATGTGGACATACCTTGTTTTTATTCAATGCCTGCAGCAATGACAAACTTGCAAGTATATGCAGTCTCTTTTCTTCATTCACTTTTTTATGTTTTGCAGCAAGCCCTCTAAAATGTCCCCTTATAAACATTTTATGAGAACACCACAAAAGTTCTGGCGAGATGTTATTAGAATTGTTAGTTTGGAGGAATTCTGCTAAAGATTCAACTGTGTGTGTGTGATATTTAGTGGGGTATAAAAGATAGTTATTTAGTCGCCAGCTATTTGACTTTAATTTATCATATTGTTCTTTTATCTCTAAATAAATGGGTGCGTGGTCCGTCCAGCTTATTACACCTATGTTTGATGATGCTATCCTGCTAAATAGGTTATGATCTGCCAGAAACATGTCTATGCGGGAATATACTTTATGTGGAATTGAATAAAAGGTAAAATCCTTTTCTGCTGGGTGATGTAACCTCCACACATCTAAATAGTAATTCTCATGCGATAAGTTAAACAATTATGTTGCGCTGTCTGTGACAGAAGATTTAGAGGTATCCATAGACGGCCACATAGTCATATTAAAGTCTCCTGCGAGTAATACCGAGCCTTGCTTACAGGATTCGACAATGGGAAAAAGTGTCTTAAAGAATTTTGCTTGTTGCGAGTTTGGCGCATATACTGAGACTAGTGTATACAGTATATTATTCAACGTACCTATTACTATAACATATCTGCCCTGAGGGTCTATAATTTCCTTCACTAATGAAAAGGCCACACTATTCTTAATTGCAATAAATGTACCACGCTTTTTACCAGTCGCTGGGGCTGCAAAAATGTGAGGGAAGTTTTTATGTTGTAGTCTAAACAGGTCTTCCTCATTTAAATGGGATTCTTGAACAAATATTACATCTGTTTTAGATTCCAAGGCTTCTCTCCACATGATGGACCTCTTATATGGGCTATTAAGCCCTTTAACGTTAACCGAGGTGAATTTCAGTACCATAGCATTTTAAAGTTAATATGCTTACATGAGATTTGTTTAGCAATAAATTGACAATCACATTGCTATTAGTGGATAATGTCTGCACAACAAAGGGAAATTTAACTTGGAATTTAACTAAAACTAATGTGACATATGTCACTAGATACAAAGGACTTTGAATCCTACCCATGGATTCAAAAGGGGTACATATCGTGTTTGCTAGACACACCATGATCCAGCAATACCGAACCAGACCCTTATAACATAGATCATATCTCACCAGACCAAGATATTAGCAAGTCTCTATGCTCCGAAGGCCAAACCAGTCCCTTCTATGACGATCTCTTATCTCCATTCTTCTGCCAAGTGTACCGGTACCGAGGAGCCTTTAGTTGGCAGCTCTGTATCACCTGTTGGCAAGAGATTCCATTCTTGCAGGAGTTGTCTTAGCTTTGCTGGGGTTGTAGCTACTATATTCCGGTCTTCTTTGCGCACTATAATTTTTACAGGGAACCCCCACTTGTATGGTATATTATTTGTGCGCAAAATTTTTGCCGATTCTTGGAACTCCCTTCGTCTTGCCAGGGTAACAGCAGATAAATCCGCAAAAAGGGTGATTCCTTTAAAACGTTCTGGTAGCTCTTCCGGGCTTTTCTCATTAATTTTTCTTTAAAGTGAAAGAAATGTAATCTGGCGATCACGTCCCTTGGGACTGAAGCCGGTAATGATTTCGCCTTTGGTAGTCTATGCACTCTGTCTATCAGTAATTCACTTTGCGGCGTATCCGGTATCAGAGCTACAAAAAAATCTGTTAGGAACTCTTCCAGCATTTCTGGTTTAACTGTTTCAGGTATACCCCTGAACCTCATATTATTCCTTCTGGAGCGATCCTCCATGTCAGCTAGTTTTAAACGTAAGTCTCTCACCTTATCTTCCAGTGCATTATTTGCATCAACTAGCTCGTTATGAGCAAAGGTAAACTCCGCCATCTTAGTTTCCACATGAGCTGTGCGCTCCCCCAACTCTTCACATTCTTTTTGAAAAACCGCTAATGCAGACTTTATATCATTTTGAAGAGATGATCGCAAATCTCCTAGTAATGTTTTCAGTAAGTCTTCTGATAATGGTCTCCCTGTGGGAGTTAAAGGTGCAGCCATGTGCTGCTGTGTGTGTACCTGCGGGGCTGCTGTTTGATATGCCTCTAATGATCCGGGGCTGCTAACCGGGGATGTTATCTCCGATGTGAGGAGAGAATGAAGCAGTGCCGGTACCTGTGCTGCCTGCGGGAGTCCCGCTGATGAACGTGGAGAGGAGGCTGCGGAGATTCTTAGATGGGGTTCCGCTGCTGTTGCCCGCGTCTTGCGGCCGCCATCTTGGGACCTCGTGGTGGTGAAGAACTCCGTTAATTTTGCCGGTCCCGTTCTTTTCTTCGCTCTCCCCATGAGGCCGGTATGTCAGTTTGTTGCAGGGTATGCGCTGGGTCGGTTTGTAGCCTGGTGAGAAGCCGATATTAGCCGCTTTTGGGTCTGGATGCACGGAGCTCTGCAGTGTGCGTGCTACTCCATGCGCTGCCGGCCACGCCCCCCATCATGAAATAAAGACTTAATCCTGTAAAATCTAAGCTCATGAAGCTTAACTGAAAAATAGAAATGAAGAGAAAAGGATTGGTCCTTGAAGTTACAATTACTTGTCTTATTATACATTTAACCAATGTATAATACAGTACAATGTTATGTTTCCTCACAATTCTGGTTAGCTAAAGATATTTATTGATAAGCATATATCTGTTTACCACTTGTAAAGCGGGGAATAAACTGAGGGGACCCTAAGAATTTAATTAGACAAGAACTGGAGTTACTTTAGCTCAGCAGGAATGTATTCTACTTATACATAAGCATGCACAGTACAGGAGAATTATAAAATTCAGATGCAATCCTAATTCTTTCTAGTGAATGTCCACATGTTCTACCCTGTCTCAAATGTCTGATGTAGGTGAAAAAGGGATCTGGCTGTGTGTTTGGTGGGATTGCAGGTTAAGTTTGGGTGTTTTGGGACAGATTGTTCTCTATTTATGAGGCAGTGACATGTCAAACTGTTGACACCTTTCCCAAACTGGCTCTATTGTTCATTCTTGCGGACCCATGGATGAACAAAAAAGGAGCTCATTATTCTTATTGAAGATGATTTTATGAGCTACAGTGGTGGTGTCGGGTATGTGCTTCCTTCCTTTCTTCCTCACTGGATGTTGTTATAATTTGCATCCAGTATCAAAGTATCACCACTCTTCAGGCCTGGTCCATCGAACCAGCAAATTGTGGAACAATGCTGCAATCTTCTATTTATAAGTTCTCTACATACTATGTGGAGTCTGATTTTTTGATGAATTTTCATTATTTGCAGATATAAGATGCATATACTGAAACAGAAAATTAATCTTGTTTTGAGGATAGGTCAAAAACAGTAGTTGAATTGAGTTGAATTTTTTTTATTGGTCTGGGGGATTTTCTAAAATATTTAAAATTTAGATTTTCCCAAGATGTTGTATTTAATATGGAAAGACAATGGGAAGTAGAGATAACTGATATGTCACAGATTCACTGGAAATATATTTATCGAGGCTTCTTAAATATGAATCATCGAATGATTCAATTTAATTTTGTTCACAGAATATATTATACTCCTGCACTATTAGGGAAAATTGGATCTGGTGAAGTGTCAGCATGTTTAAAATGTGGTATAAATTCAAGATAAATTGAAGTTTTCATTGCCCTTTTCTATGGAAATTTTGGTATTGAATGACCGGTGTAATAAACATTACTATTGAATATTCAAAAATATATTATCTGTAAGCTTTCTTTGATTACAAAAATACCTATTGTAAGAAACTGGATGCATTCAATCCCACCCAATGTGAGACACGGGTTGGCTTTGGTGGATAAAATTAAAAGACATGAAAAGTTATACTGTACAAGAACTTCATTGGAATACTGGGTAGAAGTCTGGGGGCCTGAGCAAGGGAGTGGTAGAAGATAAAGGAATAGATAGGTGGTTTTTAGAGATGAGCGAGCACTAAAATGCTCGGGTACTCGTTATTCGAGACGAACTTTTCCAGATGCTCGAGTGCTCGTCTCAAATAACAAGCCCCATTGAAGTCAATGGGAGACTCGAGGATTTTTCAAGGGGACCAAGGCTCTGCACAGGGAAGCTTGGCCAAACACCTGGGAACCTCAGAAAAGGATGGAAACACCACGGGAATGGACAGGAAACAGCAGGGGCAGCATGCATGGATGCCTCTGAGGCTGCTTAATCGCACCATTATGCCAAAATTATGGGCAACAGCATGGCCATGACAGAGTGACCGAATGAGGCTAGATAGCATCTAAAGCATCCAATAATTGACCCTGACACTATAGGGGACGGCATGCAGAGGCAGCGGCAGCAGTGGCAGGCTAGAGAGTCTCATGGCGACATACCCTAAATGGACTCAGGTTTCACCAAAGGAGGTGAAATGATTTCCTATGTGAACAAAAGGTTGACGGTATATTTAGTCGATAACACAGCATGGTGGCGACATAGTGACCAAGTTCCATAACGTATCTGGTGAAACACCCGAAAAATGAGCCTGACACAGCTCTTTTGATAAGGGGACGACATGTGGAGGCAGCCATGGAGACGACTTCCATGATTAAGAGCGACAGTATGGGGCATTCATATTGCGCTGCTATGATTGCAACTTCAGGTCTCCAGCATGGCGGCGACAGATGGGCCGAGTTCCACTATGTATCTGGTGAAACACCTGAAAATTCTGCCTGACACAGCTCGTTTGATAAGGGGATGATGTGCTGCATATCCTCTCGTGCTCCAGCGTCTGGGGTATAGAGAGTTGAAATGAGACATTGGTGGACGCTCTGGAGGATCGGGGAGGCAAAATGGACAGGAAACAGCAGGGGCAGCATGCATGGATGCCTCTGAGGCTGCCTAATCTTGGGATGGAGCTGGCGGTCCACTGCCAGGCGAGCTTTCGCCTGTCCAAGCCCCTGTCTCTCGGCTCCTCCCCCTCCCAAAATGGGCCTGGGGGCCAGAAGCGTTTACTTTGAAAAAATTATAATTTTCAAATCAGGCTGGGTCGTTTGAATATTTCACCTAGGAATAATGGAATAGCATAGTGGTTCTATTTTTAATTGTTTTTACGGAAATGGTTCCATGATTAAGAGCGACAGTATGGGGCATCCATATTGCGCTGCTATGATTGCAACTTCAGGTCTCCAGCATGGCGGCGACAGATGGCCCAAGTTCCACTACGTATCTGGTGAAACACCTGAAAATTCTGCCTGACACAGCTCGTTTGATAAGGGGACGATGTATGGAGGCAGTGAACTAGTAGTAGATTAAAGGTGCTGCAGTTAAAACTATGTTAGTTGGATCTTGAGATGGAGCTGGCGCTCCACTGCCAGGCGAGCTTTCGCCAATCCAAGCCCCTGTCTCTAGGCTACTCCCCAAACAGCACTTCTAAGAACCTTTTGTATAAGATCAAGTGTAGTAGCGTTCTTATAAGTTTGGGATATGGCGGGTGAGGGGAATGTAAACAGATGCGCAAGAAGCGCTGAAATAATATTGGTAAATGATAATGGTTTGCCAGTATATTTTGTGGATTACACAGCAGGGTGGCGACAAAGTTAACAAGTTTGATGTGGAAGCCATGAAAACAACCCAAAATTCTGCCCGACACAGTTCGTTTGATAAGGGGACGATGTATGGAGGCAGTGAACTAGTAGTAGATTAAAGGTGCTGCAGTTAAAACTATGTTAGTTGGATCTTGAGATGGAGCTGGCGCTCCGCTGCCAGGCGAGCTTTCGCCAATCCAAGCCCCTGTCTCTAGGCTACTCCCCAAACAGCACTTCTAAGAACCTTTTGTATAAGATCAAGTGTAGTAGCGTTCTTATAAGTTTGGGATATGGCGGGTGAGGGGAATGTAAACAGATGCGCAAGAAGCGCTGAAATAATATTGGTAAATGATAATGGTTTGCCAGTATATTTTGTGGATTACACAGCAGGGTGGCGACAAAGTTAACAAGTTTGATGTGGAAGCCATGAAAACAACCCAAAATTCTGCCCGACACAGTTCGTTTGATAAGGGGACGATGTATGGAGGCAGTGAACTAGTAGTAGATTAAAGGTGCTGCAGTTAAAACTATGTTAGTTGGATCTTGAGATGGAGCTGGCGCTCCGCTGCCAGGCGAGCTTTCGCCAATCCAAGCCCCTGTCTCTAGGCTACTCCCCAAACAGCACTTCTAAGAACCTTTTGTATAAGATCAAGTGTAGTAGCGTTCTTATAAGTTTGGGATATGGCGGGTGAGGGGAATGTAAACAGATGCGCAAGAAGCGCTGAAATAATATTGGTAAATGATAAACGTTTGCCAGTATATTTTGTGGATTACACAGCAGGGTGGCGACAAAGTTAACAAGTTTGATGTGGAATCCATGAAAACAACCCAAAATTCTGCCTGACACAGTTCGTTTGATAAGGAGACAATGTATGGAGGCAGCTATGGCGATGACGTGTGGAGGTAGCAATGGAGACAACGTGTGGAGCCAGCTAAAAAGACGACATGTGGAGGCTGCTATGGAGACAATTTAATTTGGATAGTGCCTGTATGTGGCAGTCCAAAAAAGTTTTCAAACCAGAGGAGCAGGTAGGTGGTCCTCCAGAAAAATTAAATAAATTGAGTGCCTGAATGTGGCAGTCCAAAAAAGTTTTCAAACCAGAGGAGCAGGTAGGTGGTCCTCCAGAAAAATTAAATAGATTGAGTGCCTGTATGTGGCACTCCCAAAAATTGCTTAAAACAGAGGACCGGGTAGGTGGCCCTCCAGAAAAATTAAATACGTAGAGTACTATAGCTAGAGTCAGTTGGCCCTGGCAAAAAATAGCCAGTTTCCTATGCTTTAGTGTACAAAGAGGAGGAGAAGGAGGACAATGAGGAGGAGGAGTGCATACATTATTCAGGTTGAGCTTCTTTCACCTGGTGGAGAATGAAAATCCGGAGAAATCCAGGCTTTATTCATCTTGATAAGAGTCAGCCTGTCAGCGCTGTCAGTCGACAGGCGTGTACGCTTATCGGTGATGATGCCACCAGCTGCACTGAAAACCCGCTCGGACAACACGCTAGCGGCAGGGCAGGCAAGAACCTCCAAGGCGTACAGTGCCAGTTCGTGCCACATGTCCAGCTTTGAAACCCAGTAGTTGTAGGGAGCTGTGTGATCATTTAGGACGATGGTATAGTCAGCTACGTACTCCCTCACTCACCATCTTTCTGTAAAGATCAGCCCTACTCTGCCGAGACTGGGGACAGGTGACAGTGTCTTGCTGGGGTGACATAAAACTGGCAAAGGCCTTGTAAAGCGTACCCCTGCCAGTGCTGGAAAAGCTGGCTGCTCGCCTACTCTCCCTCGCTACTTGTCCCGCAGAAGTACGCCCTCTGCCGCTAGCCCTGTCAGAAGGGAAATACTGTTTCAGCTTGTGCACCAGGGCCTGCTGGTATTCATGCATTCTCATACTCCTTTATTCTCCAGGGATGAGAGTGGAAAGATTTTGCTTGTACCGTGGGTCCAGGAGAGTGAATACCCAGTAATCGGTGCTGGAATAAATTCTTTGAACGCGAGGGTCACGGGATAGGCAGCCTAGCATGAAATCTGCCATATGTGCCAGAGTCCCAACGTGCAAGAATTCACTCCCCTCACTGGCCTGACTGCCCATTTCCTCCTCCTCCAACTCCTCCAACTCCTCTTCTTCTGCCCATACACGCTGAACAGTGAAGGACTGAACAATTGTCCCCTCTTCTGTCTCGCCAACATTCTCCTCCTCTTCCTCCTCATCCTCCTCCACCTCCACCTCCTCCAATATGCGCAGAGAAACAGACCTAAGGGTGCTTTGGCTATCAACAAGGGAATCTTCTTCCCCCGTCTCTTGTGACGAGCGCAAAGCTTCCGACTTCATGCTGACCAGAGAGTTTTTCAACAGGCCAAGCAGCGGGATGGTGAGGCTGATGATGGCGGCATCGCCACTGACCATCTGTGTTGACTCCTCAAAGTTACTCAGCACCTGACATATATCAGACATCCACGTCCACTCCTCATTGTAGACTTGAGGAAGCTGACTGACCTGACTACCAGTTCTGGTGGAAGTTGACATCTGGCAGTCTACAATCGCTCTGCGCTGCTGGTAAACTCTGGATAACATGGTTAATGTTGAATTCCACCTCGTGGGCACGTCGCACAACAGTCGGTGAGCGGGCAGTTGGAGGTGGCGCTGCGCTGCCCTGAGAGTGGCAGCATCTGTGCTGGACTTCCTGAAATGCGCACAGATGCGGCGCACCTTCGTGAGCAAATCAGACAGATTGGGGTATGTCTTGAGGAAACGCTGAACTATGAGATTTAACACATGGGCCAGGCATGGCTCATGTGTCAGTCTGCCGAGTTGCAGAGCCGCCACCAGGTTACGGCCGTTGTCACACACAACCATGCCTGGCTTCAGGTTCAGCGGTGCCAGCCACAGATCAGTCTGCGCCGTGATGCCCTGTAATAGCTATTGGGCGGTGTGCCTTTTATCGCCTAGGCTCAGCAGTTTGAGCACCGCCTGCTGTCACTTAGCGATGGCACTGCTGCTGTGCCTAGAGCTACCGACTGATGGCGCCATGCCCACGGATGGTAATTCGGAGGAGGAGGAGGAGGAGGTGGAGGAGGGGTGGGAGGAGGAGGAGGCATAGTAGGCCTTTGAGACCTGGACCGAGGTAGGCCCCGCAATCCTCGGCGTCGGCAGTATATGACCAGCCCCAGGGTCAGACTCGGTCCCAGCCTCCACCAAGTTAACCCAATGTGCCGTCAGCGACATATAGTGGCCCTGCCTGGCAGCACTCGTCCACGTGTCCGTGGTCAGGTGGACCTTGTCAGAAACGGCGTTGGTCAGGGCACGGATGATGTTCTCTGACACGTGCTTGTGCAGGGCTGGGATGGCACATCGGGAAAAGTAGTGGTGGCTGGGGACCGAATACCGAGGGGCGGCCGCCGCCATGAGGTTTCGAAAGGCCTCAGTCTCTACTAGCCTATAGGGCAGCATCTCCAGGCTAAGCAACTTGGAGATGTGGACGTTGAGGGCTTGGGCGTGTGGGTGGGTTGCGCTATACTTCCTTTTGCGCTACAGCGTCTGGGGTATGGAGAGCTGAACGCTGGTGGATGCTGTGGAGGATCGTGGAGGCGAAGATGGGGTTTTCGCACGGGAGGTGTTTGGGCCGTGGTCCTGGGCAGGGGGCTGACTAGCAGATGACACAGGGGAAGGAGCAGTGGTGTGCCCGGCCGGAGGTGAACGGGCTTGGTGCCATTGAGCGGGGTGTTTAGCATTCATATGCCTGCGCATACTGGTGGTAGTTAAGCTAGTAGTGGTGGAACCCCTGCTGATCCTGGTTTGGCAAAGGTTGCACACCACAGTCCGTCGGTCATCCGGTGTTTCTTTAAAGAACCTCCAGACTTCTGAAAATCTAGCCCTCGCCACGGGAGCTTGACTACGGGCAACATTTGGCGCTGATGCACCAGCTCTGGCCCTGCCTCTCCGTCTGGCCCCACCACTGCCTCTTCCAACCTGTTCTGGTTGAGGACTCTCCTCCGTCTCAGAAGCACTGTGTTCACCCGGCCTATCAACCCAGCTTGGTCTGTCACCTCATCATCCTCCGATCCCTCAGTCTGCTCCCCCCTCGGACTTCCTGCCCTGACAACAACTTCACCACTGTCTGACAACCGTGTCTCCTCATCGTCCGACACCTCTTTAAACACTTCTTCCACTACGTCAATAATGTCATCATCACCCACAGACTGCGACTGGTGGAAAACCTGGGCATCGGAAAATTGCTCAGCAGCAACCGGACAAGTGGTTTGTGACTGTGGGAAGGGTCCAGAAAACAGTTCTTCAGAGTATGCCGGTTCAAATGCCAAATTTTGCTGGGAGGGGGCAGACTGAGGGGAAGGAGGCTGAGATGGAGGAGCTGGAGGAGTGCTGATTTCGGTGACATGGGTGGACTGCGTGGAAGACTGACTGGTGGACAAATGGCTAGAAGCATTGTCCGCAATCCACAACATCACCTCTTCGCACTGTTCTGGCCTCAACAGTGCTCTACCACGAGTCCCAGTAACTTGAGACATGATGAACCTAGGGAGTGTAGCTCTGCGGCGTTCCCCTGCTCCCTCATCAGCAGGTGGTGTCTCACCCCGCCCAGGACCACGGCCTCTGACCCCTGCAGTAGTTGGATGCCCACGTCCATGCCCTCGTCCTCTACCCCTAGCCCTCGGGTTAAACATTTTCCAAATTAAAGTGTAAACTTTTATTTATTTTTTTTTTTTTATTTTTATTTATTTTTTAACAAAACGATGCTATCCTATTGCTATGGCTAGTTTCTAACCTACACTGACAGCACACAACTGGATTTTGTGCTGTGCCTGATGACTTTGAGCTATAAAATGAAATAAAGGTAAAAAAAAAAAAAAATCAGCAGACTCTGCCTAATTCTAATCAAACCCCTAATAAATTGTCCCACTTCGGTGTTTGAGGTGGATATGCGTGTCACTAAGAGCTAAACACAACGGTCGCAGGTCTCCCAGCAAATTCCTCACAATATGGTACTAGCTGCACTACTAATGCCAGCAAGCCCAGCCACAAGCAAACAAAAAAAAGGAAAATATAACGCTATTGTAGGCCTAAGTAAGCCGTTGGGTTTCTCCTATGGCTATTTTGTAGCCTACAATGAAAGCACACTGCTTTGCAAGATGAGTTTGAGCTATAAAATGAAATAAAGGTAAAAAAAAAATAAATCAGCAGACTCTGCCTAATTCTAATCAAACCCCTAATAAATTGTCCCACTTTGGTGTTTGAGGTGGATATGCGTGTCACTAAGAGCTAAACACAATGGTCGCAGGTCTCCCAGCAAATTCCTCACAATATGGTACTAGCTGCACTACTAATGCCAGCAAGCCCAGCCACAAGCAAACAAAAAAAAGGAAAATATAACGCTATTGTAGGCCTAAGTAAGCCGTTGGGGTTCTCCTATGGCTATTTTGTAGCCTACAATGAGAGCACACTGCTTTGCAAGATGAGTTTGAGTTATAAAATGAAATAAAGGTTAAAAAAAAAAAAAATCAGCAGACTCTGCCTAATTCTAATCAAACCCCTAATAAATTGTCCCACTTTGGTGTTTGAGGTGGATATGTGTGTCACTAAGAGCTAAACACAACGGTAGCAAGTCCCCCTGCAAATTCCTCACAATATGGTACTAGCTGCACTACTAGTGCCAGCAAGCCCAGCCACAAGCAAAAAAAAAAATGTATAACGTTATTGTAGCCCTAAGAAGGGCTGTTGGGTTCTTGTAGAATCACTCCTGCCTAACACTATTCTAATAGAACACCCTAACGCTTTCCCTGACCAGCAGCAGCTCTCTCCCTAGCGGCATCCAGACACAGAATGATCCGAGCAGCGCGGGCAGGGGCTAGTCTATTCCAGGGTCACCTGATCTGGCCAGCCAACCACTGCTATCGACGTGTAAGGGTACCACGTCATGCTGGGTGGAGTGCAGAGTCTCCTGGCTTGTGATTGGCTCTGTTTCTGGCCGCCAAAAAGCAAAACGGCGGGAGATGCCATTTTCTCGAGCGGGCGAAGTATTCGTCCGAGCAACGAGCAGTTTCGAGTACGCTAATGCTCGAACGAGCATCAAGCTCGGACGAGTATGTTCGCTCATCTCTAGTGGTTTTCTTTTTTTCTGCTTTTTTTAAAGCACCCTTGGGTAGAGAAGGTGTGGGGTAGGGGAAATGTTTTTTTTTTTTTTTAATAGTGATATTACAGGTAGAGAACACTAAATGGACCACAAGGAACTATCAAAAGAGCAGATATAAGAGTTCTGCATAAGTTCTATGGTGGATGATTTGTGGATATATGTAATATAATCTAGGGATGACATTGATTCAGTGTAGTGATGTCATGAAGCATAAAGTATATTAACCTTGCATATTTCTTTTAGTATGATTTGTAAGGTTTAATACTATTGTTAATGTGTTCTTCATGTATCTATTCATACATTTATACATATCTTTGTGGAATAGAAAAAAAATTATTTCATAAAAAAAACTGTATACTTCCGGGGTAGTGCCACTAAAGACACTTATCCTCCTGTAAAAAAGGGATATATGTACTTATAGACACAACAATGGTCAATAAAATAGATTTTTTACTAATGCAGTTACAGAACGTCAAGAACAGTTATTCCAAGGTAATGATTGACATCATAAAATCAAGAAAAGGGTGAGCAGAATGTACTGACCTTAGCTTTTGAATACAGAATTTGATGTTGAATCTTTTGTGGGATTGTGACTAATAAAACAATGTTACAAAATATTCTCTACAAGATTCAAACAGAAATATGAAAAACCTTTCAAAAACACTGTATAAAACACTAGAACATATTACAGTTCAAGTGATTATATACCGTATATACTCGAGTATAAGCCAACCCAACTATAAGTACATAAAAAGTCATAATTCTATCTCAAGTCCCTGCAATCTCCAACCAGACAGCCAATTTTGAAATAGCTCAATTCTGCTGCTTTCCTAAATCAGCCACACCCACCCATCTCCAAGCAGACACCACAGTGGGATACAGCTCAATAACACGATCTGGGGTGTTAATTTTTTATACACTGCCGTCATGTGGGGGAAGCGCATGTAAATGGTTTGTACCTCCTTCCTCCCTGGATAGATTACCGGACATAAACAATCATACTATGGCAGACCTGGGGCTGTCTGATGCACTGGCACTCGTAGCCATTTTTGTTGACACACGGCTGCCCAGCGTCCACGGTCCGCCCCCCTCCCTGTGTAGTGTGCTGCCCCTGTGTTAATGTCCTGCCCCCGTCCCTGTGTTTCTGCCCCCTGCTTACCAGTCCGGCGCCTCGTCGGTCCACCCACCGTCTGCAACTCCTCCAGGCTGCGGCGCGCGGTGCAACCTGGAGGAGCCGAGCCGCCATTATTGTCAGACCTGCCAGTAAAGCTACAGGGAAGAAGACATCACTGGGTAAGTATATAAGTTTATTATTATATTATATTTAAAGGGAGGCGGTTAGGGGTATTTTAGTAGTAAAAGGAGGCCGCTAGGGGTATTTTAGTAGTAAAAGGAGGCCGCTAGGGGTATTTTAGTAGTAAAGGGAGGCCGCTAGGGGTATTTTAGTAGTAAAGGGAGGCGGTTAGGGGTATTTTAGTAGTAAAAGGAGGCCGCTAGGGGTATTTTAGTAGTAAAGGGAGGCCGCTAGGGGTATTTTAGTAGTAAAGGGAGGCCGCTAGGGGTATTTTAGTAGTAAAGGGAGGCCGCTAGGGGTATTTTAGTAGTAAAGGGAGGCCGCTAGGGGTATTTTAGTAGTAAAGGGAGGCCGCTAGGGGTATTTTATTAGGGAAGGAAGGCTGCTGCTGGACATGTTATTAATAAGGGGAGGCCGCTGCTGGACATGTTATTAATAAGGGGAGGCCACTGCTGGACATGTTATTAATAAGGGGAGGCCGCTGCTGGACATGTTATTAATAAGGGGAGGCCGCTGCTGGACATGTTATTAATAAGGGGAGGCCGCTGCTGGACATGTTATTAATAAGGGGAGGCCACTGCTGGACATGTTATTAATAAGGGGAGGCCGCTGCTGGACATGTTATTAATAAGGGGAGGCCACTGCTGGACATGTTATTACAAAATGAGTTTTTTTTCTAAAGGTGACACAGTACCGAGTTATGCTCGATTTTTTGGCAAATTTTGACACACCAAGCTCAAAAGGTTGCCCATCACTGTCTTACTCATTGGTTTCTCAATCAGTTACATTAAATATTGCAAGACATTTCTATTGCAGTGTAGTAGCTTCAACAAGTTATCAGAGTTACAGTTACATGTTCATTCGCCATTAAAAGTGGCTTTGATGAGGGAAAGGAGATAATTAAATTTGCATACCCTGCCAGAGAAAGCTGTTTTAACTGACCAGAAATGCTTATATCACCAACCTAAAAGTTACATGACTATCAGCAAATACCACAACATCCATTCTTCAGTTAAAATCAAATAGTTTAGAACAGTAATAAGAAAACTTATGATATCTTGTTATTTTGGCTGATGGTGTTGACCAAAGCCTTAAGCCCATCACTAAACAAGGCTTTATGGCAAGTAGAGGCTCCATTTCATTAGATAAAAAAAAGCCTTACAAAAGATCAATTGAACTTTGCCAAAGGTTTCACAGACAAACAAAACATAACATATTTGTTGGGAAGATGAAAATAACCTAGGACTTTGTGGCAATGCACAACTGATAAAGAAATAAAACCTATAAAATTAAACCTTACTAACAGTTGGACATTGTGGATGATCTATAATTACAAAATCAATTAAATCAGAGGACAATCAGAACATTTTATTCTGGTATCCTTAATTTAAATAAACTAGGTTTGAGTAAAACATCACAATAACGTCCCAAAGGTCACATCCAAAAGTACACAAGAATAGACTTAAACTGTCCAGCAATGAGTCTTGCTCCTATCCAAATTAAAATTGGCCAAAATGAGCAATATAGAGATCGGGAAACCAAACCCTGGCAACTTACAAGGACCACAGACAATTGTAGAGGAAGTGTAGAAGCAACCAACATCCAGAAAAAAGAAGCTCACAGATGACTACAAAAGATGTATCTAGCTTGTCAATGCTACCAAAGTTTTTGGAAGGTTTTCTTTAATTAAGTTCAGGGCATATGCTACGATTGCTATAGTGACAGGTCAGCCTTTATTGAATGCCTTAATCCTTACTAAAAATAGTTCAATAATGCAAAGTTATTGCATACCAACTTATTTCTAAAGACATTATTTTCTTTATAATAAATAAATGGTGTTAATAATAATCCTGCTGTGGCTCAAGGTAAAATAAGTTTTATAGTATCATCATGTATCTGTTATCAGTAACAGAACACTGGCAATTGTAAAATATTGGCTTTGGATATCAGCAGGGCAGCAATTGTGTATATGAAATTTCCTAATGCGCTGGGAGATTATAATTATAGAGGCGCTAGAAAAACAAATCACTTTTATACGTCTACAACATGACTCACAATAGCAATAAAAATGTATAACTTTCATACTTATACAAAACATGTAGATAGTTGTCAATTGGAACCAAGCAAACCTTTTCTTTACAAAAAAATTGAAGCAGAAAAAAATTTGATACATATTAATCAATTTATGGTGTAATATGTAGGATAAGTTACAACTTTTTGTGAAACTTTTTTCATACCAAATTTCCATCATATTTATTTTAATTTAATCCAGATGCTGGTGTACACTATAGTTTCATAGAGTGCAAACGTGCATTACTTGTTAAGAGCCTATGATAAAATAGGGCTTATTCAGAAAGTTCCATTGTACAAATGCATAAAAAAAATCTGATTTTATCTGTATTGCAATTCAAATTGGATTTTTTGTGTGTTTGCCATCTAATTTTCTTAAAATATGTGGGCAAAATAGATGGTTCTCTAGAAACACCTAAGAAAAATATTGAAAACACAAGGATGATGACCCATTGAGATCCATATCCTGTTTACACTTTTTCAGACCCATAAGACTAATGTATTGGGGTTTAATCATTGCCACACCTGGTGCGACATTCCTGAATTACTAAAACGTTCTGACCTCTTGAGATCTCAGCTATAACCTGTTCCAGTTTTATGTGCATTTTATAGTAAATTTGGCTTTCCCGAGCATCCCCACCCTAGCCTGCCTTGTTGTAAGTTCCAAAGCATGCCTTGTGTTGCAAATAATTGGCCCACAACATATGATATAATGACCTCATTCATTGACTTTAATGGGATGACGAAAAACAGACATATGAATAAGCCCATTGAAAATAGTTGGTCTGTATGCTATGTATTAAAATTTGGAATAGCATATTTTTTTAAATAGACCCTTAGTCACACCTTCCTCTGACACAAGGGTGAATATCTGAAGTAAAGTACAACTACAAAGTATAAAAACCTTTGCCTACTTCTGAACTAAGCAGAGATAAGCCATTCTTTTATTTACAATAATAAGCTATCTGCAGGTGTTTAGATGCTACCAGAGGTTTTAACCCCCCCCCCCCTCTCTTCAGGCTAATCTCCATTTGCCATGTTTCCTGGTAACCATGGGAAACAGTATAGAAAAGCTAGGCTTGTTAGGAGGTGCTCAACCGCATCAGTAATAGCTGATTCTGAGAGAAATAATGTTAGAAATAATGCTAAATATACCAGATATATCTCAGGATAGGAAGAAGCCAGAAGCATGATACAGATATTGTTGGAATTGTTGTCAAGGGGTCCATCCAACTGTGTTTTTGTCAGTAACTTTACAATTTACTCAATTTACAATTTACTTTGTCAGTAACTTTACAATTTAAAGGAGTTATACATAATCACAGAATCATTCAGTGGGTGCCCAAGACTCAGGTACCCCACTCATTTGTTGATTCATCTGGCACTACAATGACAACCGAGAACAGGCAGAAGTCCAGCTTTTTCCTGGCATTTTATTCACTTAAATTTAAGCTGCCGTTCCCACTACATTGAGAATGAAGGTGGGCTTCTGGTTCAATTCTTCTGTTGTGTTTTGAGCACCAGAGGTCCTGAATTTCAGATCCTCATCAATCTGAGATTGATTACCTATGTTTTGGAAAAGTCATCAACATTGCGATCCTTGAAAGCCCCATTAAATATATAATTTACACAGCTTAAAACTTTCATTTAAGCATGTATGAATTAATGTTGCAAATATAGACAGTATAACTCTGTTTCTGGTAAATCTTTAACAGAATTTTAGTGAAGTATAAATTTAGAGAGGCTTTAGGAAGAAATATTTAAAGGTCAAAGTCAATAACCTGATGTGTTGAAAGGTTGTTCTAATCAATGATTATAGCATTTGACTCAAAGAATGCAGAGAATATCAATATATTTTAGAAATGTTTAGCAGGCTAAAACTTTCCATAACCTTTTTTTCCCACTTGCAACATTATAAATTAACTCTTAGATATACAGAGCTGTTGACATTTTTATGGAGAGCAGAGATGAGCAAACCAGTTAATAACGTCACATTATCAGGGGACCAAAGACAGTGCTCCAGGCATGTAGGTTGCATTTCACTGGTTATCGTTTAAAGGGAACCCGTCACCACTATTTTCATAAATACAGGTAGTGACAGGTTCCTATAGAGCTCTAATAACTATTTGACACCCTGCTTGTAGCTAAAAATTATGCCCCTGAGATTCCCATATATTCAACTTTATAGTTTTATCTGGTAACTAAGCACGGCTACATGGAGTCCAGGTGGGCGTGGCCTCCTCGGGCTGAATCCAGCAGCTCCTCCCCATCCCTACCTCTGTATGCTGCTATAATGTCATGTGACCAGGGTGACATAATTGCAGGTCCTATAGCTTTTGTAGCATTAGGAACTGTACACTAAGCATATATGTCATGAAATCACAGCATATTTTATCACATGAAATCACAGCAGGCTGCATGGAGAGGAGTAGAAGTCCATGGAGGCTGCTGTGATGGTTTTATGTGGTCAGATATGTACATGGGGAATAGTTTTCATATTAAGTAGCTCAAGGACCTTTGATGATGTCACCCCCCCCCCTGGACTCGCTCCAAAGCTGCATAGATACCAGGCAAGATTATAACTCTGATTTTATGGGGATCTGAGGGGAACAATTTTTAGCTAAAAGCAGAAGGTCAGATAGTTACTAGAGCTCTATAGGAACCTGCCACTACCTGTATTTGTGAAAATAGTGGTTCCCTTTAAGTACTTTGATAACTTTTGTCACTACCTTGTATGATCTCCTTCTCATTTGGCTTTCAAATCTTTGGCTTGTTACCTGGGTTTTTCAATTGCCTGTTGTTTTCCTAAATACTCTATCCTGACTAGACACTGGCTTTACTACTAGTAAATCTTCTTGTCTATATTTCATGCTTTACTGGCATAATATTGTATTATTATTTATTTATAGACTACGATTAATTCCAAGGTGCTATACATTCAATGAGGGGTTCACATGCATTACATCAAGTTTTAGAACAAATTCAAGTACAAAATACTAAAACTACAGAGGGCTACATGAGGGCTCACAATCAATATACTTAATTTTACCAAAGGGTACACTAAAGGGTAGCCCTAGGCGACCTTCACATGGGATGGCCTTTGGTTGTCAGTAGCTTGCTAGTAGTTTAGTTCTGGTGAAAGACATAAAGTTTTATTTAACGCGGTATACTATCTCTTGCATCTCTAACCCTAACCCTTCCTCAATCTAGGGAGATGCCCTCATCTCCCACTTGGACTTGTCCACTTTCAGCAAATAATTGATCTATTTTGTGTAAGGAAAATTATACAATTTTCCAATATGCTTTCTGTATCAATTGCTCATAGTTTTTTTTTATCTCCACTTGCTGTCATTCTATAGGAAGCTTTTCTGTTTACTTCCAGTGGATAGAAGAAATCTGTCCATGGTCACACAGGTGCATGGCTCATATATCACAGCTCTGATTTCTCTGTCATACTAACAAGCCATGAACCTGTGTGACATCACACGAACATGGACAGATATCTATCCCCTAGAAGTAAACATAGAAGCTTTCTATAGAAGAAGAGCAAGCAGAGATCTAGAAAACTGTGAGGAATTGATACAGAAAGTATATTGGAAAATTGTATACTTTTCCTTACACAAACTATATCAATTATTTTCTGAAAGTGGACAACCCATTTAGCTCTGTTGTTTGGCTAATCCATCTGTCCCCTCCCTTTTTTCTTGCCTGTTCTCTCTGCCAGTGTCTTCACTGGTTACCTGTTCAATTCCCTACTATTATAGCATTTGCACACATTTTCTTTCTGTGCTGCAGAACTGATAAATGGATTCACATACATGAAGAAATCAGCCAATTATTTGCCTCTACAATGAAACATTTTATACTTTTTTGCCATTGTTTTCTGCTCGTAGTACTGTAAATGATCTGCCAGAGATGCTGGAAGAGCACACTTCAGTCTGTGAAGTGACTGTAGGATGTTTAGATGTATAAGTTGTTTTCTTCTAGCTCCAAGCATAGTTCATGAGTTGATCAGAGGGGATGCCAGGTGTTGCACCCCATCAATCATTCAATGACTTATTCTGTGGATGGACCATTTGTAAAATAGGGGTCCAGAAAATCTTTTGAAGCCAATACAATGTACTATGGAACTAGTTTTTAATTCTTACATTTTTGGCAAACATACTTTTCATTATTTCTCATCTTTCATGTATTTTAGAGTTACTATGAATGCTTAAATCTTTTTCATTTGAGTAACCTTGTGGGGAGTGAACATTTTTCTAATATACTTCATTAACAAATTCTCCTTAGTTTGTTAAGTAACAGGCTGTAAAGTGCCCCATAGTTACAATGTTACTTTTACGTAGCTAGGCAAATCTGTCTGAAGACATCTCTCTCTCTACTCTCCTGTTTTCTACAAAGCTGTGAGTGTTAACCCTATCTGCTCTCTCCCTGGCTGCAGTATGCTTTGAGCATAATTTTAAAACATCAACCAGAAAGGGAAGGGGTTAACCCTTACTACCAGAGTTGTTCAACCAAACACAGGAAAATTAGATGTGAGCTGGAGCAGCCTCCATAGACACACACTGTTACAGAATGGAATACGCATCTCTATGGGAGGGTGTAGATTGATTTTTTTTACAAACAAAGCAAAGCTTGTTAATAAAATGTATTAGACAAATGTTCACTACATCCTCCCATACACAATATAAAAATTATTTAAAATGACTGTTACACTTTAATATACTACTTGTCCTGTTCATTTAGCTTGATGCTAAGAGTTCTGGGATTGTGGTAAGTGAAGTATTGTGCTCTTTTACAACACATTGATACCATCTCTATTTAATTAGCATATTAAAGTAGATAAAAATAGTGGTTAAAAAGGGAGTGATTTTGATGGAGAACTCAGCAGTTGCAAACACATTCTATATTGATTTTTTGTATACATTAAATTCAGTTTCGACTGACTTTGCAGTTTGCTATATGGGAAGGGAGAAAAAGCGATGACACAATGGGGCACATTTACTAAGGGTCCGCAGCCGCGAATCCGTCGGGTTTTTCCCGAATATTTGCGCTTTGCGCTGTAGTTCACTGGATTGTGGCGCACGCGATCGATTTTTGGCGCAATCGCGCCGACTTTCATGCGACAGAAATCGGGGGGCGTGGTCACCGGCCAACCCGAAGGATTCGGAAAAACCGCGGAATTTAAAAAGCCATTTGTGTCGCAAGATCAAGCACTCACATACACCAGAAAAAAGCAGGTGAACTCCGGCGGACCTCGGCGCAGCAGCGACACCTGGTGAATATCGGCGCACGGACCTTGGTGAATCCCGGCAGAACCCGAATCAGCGCCGGAGAACCCGCCGCTGGATCGCGACTAGACCGGGTAAGTAAATGTCTTGCTAACATATTACATCATAACTCCCTTGCTTTTAAAGTGTGTATTTGGACCTCATTTTGCAGTTTACATAAAGAACTATGTGACTTTGTTTTACTTTGCAACAATTGTGCTGATCCTGAGTAACATCTTCTAAGTTTAGATCAATTATAACTCCAGTTGGCTCCTATGTTTGACAGATAAAGTACATCCCTACTAAATCCATTTTAATGCACTAGAAACGTTAAGTTTCCCTAGAACTGTTTACTGTATAGTACAAAACATTATCTCAGCAGACTCAAATATCAAACCACTTATATAAATCCATATACCTTACTTGTTTTAGGAGTTAAAGGAAACCTACCACTTGAAGTGGCAGGTTTAAGAAGAAAACACCGAGCACCAGCTCAGGGTGAGCTGGTGCCGGAGCTTATTTTTGTTAGTGTTTTAAACCGCTGTATTGCGGTTTAAACCACTTTTTAAACTTTATAGCCGGCGCAGGGAGGTACGCGCTCGGTGCTTACCATGCACGCGACTGTGAGCGCGGCTACATCGGAAGTGAAGGAGAGCCGTGCGCATGGTAAGCGCCGAGCGCGTACCTCCCAGCGCCGGCTATAAAGTTTAAAAAGTGTTTTAAACCACGATACAGCGGTTTAAAACACTAACAAAAATAAGCTCCGGCACCAGCTCACCCTGAGCTGGTGCTCGGTAGTTCCCTCTTAAACCTGCCACTTCAAGTGGTAGGTTTCCTTTAATGTAGTTGTCATGTTAAGGCCTATTGTCATCAAGCGAGTTTGCTGCATGCAATTCACATCAAATTCGCATTGTGTGCTTGCTGGAACTGTCCAGCCCGACTTGAACCCAGCTTTATTTGGTTTGCCTTTCCCTTTTGCTTTTAATGGGATATTTTAATAAAGATGATCTCAAATGCTAGTTATATTTCTAACATTATTAGAAGCAAATTGCACGTACTTGCACAGCTATCTCTCCTCTCACAGCAGCTGTGGCAAGACAATGCATTTGTTTCTTGGTTTTGAATATTGGTTGAGGATCCAGAGTTAGGATTCTTATATATTACACACCAATAAGGGGGAGATTCATCAAATGCTAGAACATTTCTACTCTTACACTTCTGATAAATCTCCACCGATATTAATGGATTGCTAACATTTATACTTTTCTAAAACATAGTATACTTGTTTATGGTTAGACTGATTATAGCTATTTTGTGGGCACACCATATTTATACACCTGCTTTTGAGAAACATATAGAACACTAATAAACTTAAAGTGTAACCGTCATTTCCAAAAACGTTTGATATGTTGTAGGGCAGGTAATTTTAAGCCCTCTTGCAATTGGATTAGTTGCCCGAATCTTGCTCCTTCCTCTTGTATTCTGCAGACTTCCCCTAGATGGCAGTGACTGCTCATATAGCTGTTACTACGGACATTCCGTCTTCATAAAGAAGACTACGGGAAGGAGACACGCCCCCCTCCCCCTCCCCACTCACAGCTGATCACCTCATGTCTCCAGCACTCAGTCATGTGCAGGGAGAAACCCTAACTAATGCAGTGACAAAACACCTTCAATTATCTAACCTCAGCTTTCCCTTCACTTATGAAGAAATAATCCACACAGACAGAAACTGCAGCCCCCCCTCCCCCATCACCTCACAGAAGGAAGTGGCAGGAGACACTCCACAAGACTGCAAGCTGTGCCCTCATGTGCTGTGCCCTCATGTGCTGTACTGGAGTGTTACTCCATCTTGTTGATTGTAGTTTTTTGAGAGCTGGAAACCCTGGTTGCTATGGGCCAAAAAAGGTACTAAATGAGGACCGAGAGGCAAAATATTTTGAGGAATGATTCCCCTGGACACCTGGGGCAGAATTATGTATTTTAGTTTTTTTTGCTCAGAATGACGGTTACACTTTAAGCCTAATCAAGTTTTGTTTTGTGAATTTGAATTAAGGACCTGAAATTTTAGTCATTTTTCTTTCACAGTAATAAATTATGAATGATTCTGATCCCTCATCAATAATTCTCACCTATCCTTCTGTTGAGTCTAAAACAGTTGAAGAATAGCAGATGCATAGGGGTAGTAGTTTCTCACAGTATGATTTCATAGAAATTATATTTTTTTGTCTCACTGCCTACGCAATATTTTATGCGTTCAACTGTCAGCTGTGTGACAGGACGGAAGAACGTAGACTGTAATGGAAGCACTTGGACCTTCAATTTTTGAAATGTTGGTGGTGCTAATGTTGGAGTGTCTGCAGATAATTAGTTTTCCTTTCAATAAAGCTATTGCTGTTGAAAGACTTGTCATGGCATAAAAAGATCTATCCTATCAACATAGCTCTAGAAATGATCTGCCTGGAAAAAGTACAGTATATACACTTTCTAGTTACAATATTCTATTACAAAGCACATACCTACCATATATTATTACCCATTAAGAAGTTAGAAGCAGGCATTCCATATTGAAACTTGAGACTCCTAACCATATAACTCCACAGATCAAGTTTTTTTCATCCCCATTGCACCCCAAAAGAATGGGGGGTAGGACATGCATGAAGCCGCATCATTCATTGCCTGTGTAATTGATAGAGCACGGCCCTTGGCTATCTCTAGCAGCACCATAACGATGAGTAGCACATGTGTTACCAGCTGCTCTGGTCATTTGGGGTACAATAGGGTCATGCAATACGTGGAGGTCCAGCACTGAGACCCACACAATCAGCAAGTTAGATTCTATTATGTGGATAGGGGATAACGTGTAGTTACTGGACAATCCCTTTAATTTATACAACCAATGAAAACTATAGCTCTCACCCTTACAAACCCTAATTAAATAGTTATTCATGATGCACATCCGTGTAGTATTACAGTTTATTTGTATTACCCTGTTTCCCCGAAAATAAGACAGTGTCTTATATTAATTTTTGCCCCTAAAGAGGCACTAGGTCTTATTTTCAGGGGATGTCTTATATTTCCATGAAAAATAATTTACATTTATTGTTTAACAAAAACTAAACTTCTCTTATGACTCTCCAAACTGTGAATTTCATGTTGTATTTCTAGTGACTCCATTTCTATTGGAATCATTAGCCCCAATCTCTCAAGTTTAGTAAAATCACTTTCCATAAATGACCCTTCTTATCCTGGGAGCTGCTGGTATCACATTTGCAGCACAACAGCCGGTGATTTAATTCCATAGATTCTTCCCAATGTCACAACCTTCTGCAGCATCTAAAAGATTTACTAATACTAATGTATGGCGTGGGGGGAGCTGCTGCAATGACTGCCGCTAGGTCTTATTTTCAGTGGAGGTCTTATATTTCTAAGCCTGAACAAAATTGTACTAGGTCTTATTTTCGGGGGATGTCTTATTTTAGGGGAAACAGGACACATCTGATATTCTAAGATCTCTGCCTTATTCTGCTCCTGTATTATTTCATAGAATAATATGGATGAATTTTTTATATATATCCTTAGAGTGTTAGATTGTATTGGTTGTATTTATAGGTAAATAGGAACATATTTTTACATTTAGACAAGATGCTTGAGTACTTTTATGGAGACTAAAAGTACTAACAAACGCATGTCCAGTGAGCTTGACAAAATCCCTACCTAGGTCTAAACCTGGCCACAGTATGTGTATTGAAAGTAACAATAAACATCGTCTGTCATCTTCATCTAAAATTCAATAATGATGTGCATTATGAATATTCATGATTTTTTTTTTTTAATTCTGTGTCTTACAGATTTAGAACAGGAAGGCAAGAAGAAATTTTGTCAGAATGAAGATCATCATTATAATTTTCTTTAATATACTAAAGTTTGTATAAAATAAGACCCTTTCAAATGTAAAATATGTTGCTATAGTTCTACTGCCGAATATTCTTATAGATAGGTATGTCTGCATAGATGGTCCTTACATACAAATGCGGTAATTAATTATTCTAATAGGAAGCACATCTGTACATCAATTAATAAGGACATCCTGTTTCACAAAAATGTAACATACAGTAATTACCTAAGTGATGTAAGACCCGTCAAGCCAGCTATTCAGGATTTTAAAATGCATACTTTGTAGTTGCACTTGGTTTTAATTTAATTAACATGCATGGTATATCTGTAATTACTGCTGTGCGAGATTTTAGACGAGGTAAGGATAACTATGCTAATTAATTGTGTATACGATATCCAGTCATTATTATGTTTGTCATGTATCATATTGAAAATTTCAGCATACTAATGGGATTTACAAATAAAATCACATTTGTGGCTTAAAGGGGTTGTTAAATTTGTAAAATAATAGTAATGCACTAACAGTATTAATACACTTTGATATTCAAAAGCATAAGCCACGCAGCCAACATCGTTCAACATGTCACCCACCCGCTGAAAGGGAGGAAAAGCTGTTTGCTGTACAAGATTTGCATCACTAGCCAGATGTTAATGGAACTGAAATTCATTGCTCTATGCACTATTACATAGTATATCAGTACAGTAAGTGCATTTATATCTTTAGACAAAACCTTTAATCAAATAATAATTAAAACATATATAACCTTCTTTTGTGTATGAAAAAAACAATATATGTAGTATATAAAACAAAAGAATCTTTATTTATAATTGTTAGATAAAATATTTAGTAAATACACCTTAAGGGACTGGATCCCGGGCGAGCACAGGGCCAGGAGGAGGTTGTGGGAGAGTTGAGCACTCTTCACCCTTCCTCTCTCCATAGGTGAGGGGCCATGTTGCAAATCTGCCAAAATATTGGGCATGTCCTATATTTTGCTGCAGGGCCCCCCAACTAGTTCACAGTGCGGTGACACACCATGTGCTCACTGCACAGCGTACGGGAGCCATAGACTTTATTGTGGCCGTGATTAGGCCACAATTTGGGCAGCCAGATCACAGCCATAATTCCGGCCACCTGAATGTACCTTAAAGCTGCATAAAACAAGACATTTGGGTGCTTTCATGCAACACTATTTAGATAACAACATTTTTCTCAGGAATTTCAAAAACGTGGGTACAGGACAAACTGAATAAACACAAACATTTTGAAAGTGGTCTTGGACAACCACATGTCATGGGTTGAAGTATCATTACTTGTGCACCAGTTTTTTGTCATATAAGGAATAGAAAAGTTGCAATTCCTGGTGAATGCTCCTTTTGGAGAACTGTGCGCTGCTTTACAAAAAAAAGGTGGGAGCGGCAGGAGGAGGAACTAAGGGGAACAGAACATCCTGGCCATCTAGATTTAATGAAATTGCCATGAGCAACTAGAACAGTTCTGCTCTCAGACACTTCTGATAAATCTCCCCCAGGTCTGTATTGCTGCGTATGAACCTATTAGCAATTCTGGCATGTCACACTGGAGAAAACTGATTATTAAAACTGGCTCACAATGCATCAGTCTTAAAACAACAGCCCCAATGTGGATCAGATAGAGGTGGTTCAGATTACCTGGTGAGCTTGCCATTCTGCTCTGGGGATTGTTCTTGCTGGATATCAGTATGTTTCGCTGAAGGGATATGTATCTTTGGTAACAGTATGCAGGAGTTACTGTGGTAATGTAAGATTCAACATGATCAGTAAATGAGAGACACAGCTTTATTGTCACTATATCACAAAATTGCTGTATAGAGGTCCTTTATATGTACTATGGTATCCTCCATGCCATGGGAAAATGCACCTCGGTACCACACTGCACATTACTGAAATTGCTATCTAAATGATTACACAGTTGTATTCAGGCAACCCAATCTTTTTATGTTGCAATATCCACTATTGTTTTTTACATGTTGCATATATAAAATAATATATTAATCTTATAAACATTTCAATGCTTTCAATTTTTAAAGTTGCTGCTGGTGAGTCTTGTACAAATAATATACAATATGTTATGGATGTTTTATATACCAATTATAAATAAAGATTATTTGGTATTGAAGTGATTTTGGCATTTAATTATCTACCTATTGATTACTTTTACTTGATTTTTAGTTTGTTCTGTATGTGCAGAATTTACATTTGCATGTTCTGAAGTTGTCTCGCTAGGTACTAAAAAAGAAAAATGTAATAACTACCGTCATGCATTGCAATATATTTTTTAATTATTTTTCTATTTGATAGAATATATTATATCATGATTTAAAGGTATCGTACATGTTACCTGATCATTTAAAGGAAACCTACCACTTCGGATAGGGCTTCTAAGCAGCAAATGCCATGCACCAGCATTTAAACACTTTATTTATCTTTATTTAGGTGTGCGCCTGAATAGGAAGTGTTCGTAGCATTTGCTGCTTAGAAGCACGATTCCAAGTGGTAGGTTTCTTTTAAGTGTCATTTTTAAAGGTGTCCAAATTTTACTTAAAAAAAACTACCAAACAAACTACCAATTTATTTATTGTGAGTAGAGATGAATGAGCACTAAAATGCTTGGGTGCTCGTTATTCGATACAAACTTTTCCCGATGCTCGAGTGCTCTAATGGAATAACGAACCCCATTAAAGTCAATGGGAGACCCGAGCATTTTTTCACTGAAAGAACACATTAAAAGAACAGTGCAGAATAACACATTACAGATGTTTTCCTTGTAAGAACACATTGAAAGAACACTATTCTTCACTTTGCAGGTGTTCGCGCGTGTCTTCTGCTAAGTTAGGAGATGTGCATGAACATCTGGAATGTGAAGAATAGTGTTCTTTCAATGTGTTCTGCACTTAAATGCTCCTGTGTTCACTTTATTCACTGTTTTTATTCTATTCTTCACATTGCAGGTGTTCGCGTGTGTCTTCCTATAAGTTCGGAGATGTGCGCACACATCAGCAATGTGAAGAATAGAATAAAAACAGTGAATACAGTGAACATAGGACCATTTAAATGCAGAACACATTGAAAGAACACTATTCTTCACATTCCAGATGTTCGTGCACATCTCCTAACATAGCGGAAGACACTCGCAAACACCTGCAAAGTGAAGAATAGTGTTCTTTCAATGTGTTCTTACAAGGAAAACATCTGTAATGTGTTATTCTGCACTGTAAACACTGTTCTTCACTGTCTATTATTAATTTAATGCTCGATCTCGAGCCGGCAAGATACTCGTCCGAGCAACGAGCGGTCCGAGTATGCTAATACTCGACCGAGCAGTATACTCGGAGGCACCATGTGTGTAACGCAGTTGTTCACTAGTTTTATCCCACAGGCTGCACATAGTTTTGTGTATCAAGATTACCTTCCATTCTGGTCATAATAAAATTGTTTCAAATGAGAGAATTATTTATTAAAAAGCCTTTCTATATATACAGTAAAACATTCATCTGCTTGTCGAACCACCCTTATAAAAAAGAGTGGAGAGAGAGAGATGGAGAGAGACTTTAAAAACACACATAACAGGGATGTTAAATTGCATACAATGTCCTGTATGCATCACATGTAGGATGTCCAGTATGGTCCATATCTATTGTACTTACTGTGTTCACAGTTATTGTGTCTATATTTTATGTTGTTTATGGTTAAGATTAAAGAGGCTACTGGGGCGTGGAGTAGCCGGATCTGAGGTTACACGGAGCGGCTACTCCATGCCCCAGTAGCCTCTTTGATCCTCCTACCAGATAACTTCACCACGCAGCTATGAGGAGTCTGTCGAAGCCTGTCGTCTGCGCATGTGCAATGGCTCCGACTTCAGAGCAGTGACTACGCAGCCGCGCCTGCTGTTCTGCGTGGACAAAGTTATCTAGTAGGAGAATCAAAGAGGCTACTGGGGCGGGGAGTAGCCACCTGTGTAGCCTCAGCTTCGGCTCCTCCATGCCCCAGTAGCCTCTTTAGAAAATGTATATATTAGCGAAATAAAAGTTATCAAAAGATTGTGGGGACGTGAGGATTAGCCCTTTAAGGGACTATCCTCATGTCCTATAGATGCACCTACCACGCGATCTACCTTTATAGGTAAATCCATTTAGTTTTCCACAAGTAAATCCACTGAACCCTGCACAGTGTACATACAGGATGTATATGGTGACTAGCCTGGCAGCTACCATTACATTGAGGAGTAGGGAACATGTAATAAGTGGAAGAAATCATAAATAAAACAGTTACATGAAGTCGGGTCTGTGTGAACACTAAGGGTTAATAGCTTCTCTGCACAGAGATGATAAGGTCCAAGGTGGGGGAGGGGTGCAACATGAGGTGCAGAGAGACACAAAGTTCTGTAGAATCACAGACTAGAATGGAAGGACTGATAGGGAACAGGGGAGATCTTGTGCCTCACTAGTCTGTGCTGGAGACATCTGTATCAACAGTCTTAAACACATCCAGCCCTGCTACATATACAGAGAGAGCTCTGTTACATGACCTCCTCTGTCAGCAGGGTGCTGAAGCGGCCTCTCCCCTTCCCAAAGTCTGTAGAGTTTGTAGATTTGTTTATACTAAAGACTCCAGGGCTTGTCAGCACAGGCAGAGGCAGCAGCTACTGCAGAACGCAGATAATCTGAGGAGATAGCAAATAAACTGCCGGATATAGATAATAAAGATAAAAAGCAAAGTTGTTTTACATCACAAGAAACTATTGGTTTGTGGAAAAAAAACTGCTACGCTTTAATATTTTTTTTACTTTATCTTGAATATGTAAAATATATGTTAATTACATGTCTAGGATCTGCTGGGTGAATGGTTATATATGGATCAATCCAATACAGGTATTGCACACATGTGGGACACATGACAGCACCCAACGTCACCTTATTGTGTATACTCCATACAATGAGCAACTAAAATCACAGAGCTTAATAACAAGTGATCAAAACCCCACAAAATGTGCCTCCTTCATATAAAGAATGTGTGGCAGGTTTTTTTTTGTTGTAAACATTAATTAGAATTCTGGTGGTTTTAATTGACTAAATCTGCACTGTAGTCTGCATCATTATCACAGCTGTAGCTACTCCCTGTGTATAGCACAGCATTGTGCTAAATATGTGCTTGGCTTTAAAATACAGTATACAGTGACATCTTCATTCTAAGCTTAGAGTTCGTTATTGTCTATTACCTCCATTTTCATTCAAAGGAAGAACTGAACACTCTTTTGTGTAAAAATGAATTAAGATAAACATGAACCTAAAATAAAGACCTTCAACAACAACATTAGCTGAAGGAATAATCATAATAGACAATTAATGATAATCATAATAGAATCATAGTAGACAATGGCAATTTTGCAGCTATTGTATCAAATAATTGTTTAAGTTGTGGTCGGGTTACGGTTCAATAGCTTGCATCCCCTGGAAATGGCCACATCTATATCACATTATAACACATTTTTGCTTTTATTGCTATTAACACTTCATGTGATTTCATAGTTTAATCCATGATACCACTGTTATCCAAAATTGGTTATCCTGAAATCAAAAGATTTACTTACCAGTCCCGATTCGATCCCTAAGGTGCGTTGTCCGGCGAGTATTTGGAGCTGCCGCGATTCACTAAGATCGTGCGTCCAATATCCTGCATGTGTCACTTCCCCGCTTAAGTCCCCTGGAGTTCACCATTTTCTTCCTGGTGCATGTAAGTGCATGGCTTGCAACACAATTTTGAATGTTAAATCCCACACGTTGTCCGAATCCGTTGGATCGTCCGTCGATTCTCCCCCCCCCCAATTTCTGTGGCATGAAAGTTGGCACCAAAATACGATCGCGTGCGCCACAATCTGCTTTTAAATGCAGCGCAAAGCCGTAATCGTCGGAATATCCAACATTTGTGCGGTCAGCGGACCCTTAGTGAGACCCAATGTGTGATAATATACAACACATATACAAACACATACAGTTTGTGGTTGATATGGATTTTGCAGAAATACAGCAACATATTTTTGAGCCAAAGTCTGCAGCTAGAACAAAATAAATGGAAAAAATAAGAAAAAAAACATACTTTTCCTACTTGCTACTCCTGACTCTAGCTCATAAAATGGTTCTGAAAATCAGTATTTTAAGAATAGTTTTCTTAAAACTTTAGAAAACAGAAAGTTAGGTCATCTATTTTTTAACATTCCCTTCTGTGTGTTGCTTTTTCATCTGTAGTTTGTAGTTAGCAACAAAGGTGCCTCTTCATGTGCTCAGGAGAAAGGAAGAACAAGACTGGATACTGAGTAACTATGAATACATATTCACTATATTATTTCTTGTTTATGAGAACAGACGTTTTTAACAAACACATTCAGTCCTCTCCATAAGTTTTCACGCTCAGGCTCCCCAAACCCCTCCACCTGATCTTCTTTTCCATTTGTTTTCCTTGGTTACTCTTCCTTTTATTCTTCTGTTTTGCAAACTACATTACTTATGCCACCCTATGTGCATGCATTCTAATCTAACCAGATCAAAGCAAATAATGTCTAATTTACTACAGTTATTTGATTTGGAGGTACTATTAATAGAGCCGGATTATCATTGGCTCTATTAGAGTTCCAGAGCCAGGTCCCGTAATCTTGATAATGTGGAAGGAGCCCCGGCCTGGAGCTCTAATAGTGTCAATGATTATTGATGTGTCATATGATTTGATGTTTGCCCCCACACTGCACGCTTCTCCATATACCCTACAGGTCAGTCTGTTATTGCATGCTGACGACCTGTCCACCTTCTTATGTAAATACATAGCACTGATTGGCTGGGCTGGCTGCCAGCCAAAAGCTAGCCAACCAGTGCTAGGTATGTTACCCCATCGGTCACTCTGCCCTTCCCTGGTCGAATAAGAAGTGGACATGTGGGAATCTGCAGTCGGAAGGCCAGAAACTGGAAACAGCTCAATATCATTGTATGTATTAACCTCCCTATCCTGTGATATCACTGTGTACCAACACCCTGTGCTGCGATATCAATGTGTATTAACCTCCCAGTCCTTTGATATCACTGTGTATTGACCCCCTGTGCTGTGATATCACTGTGTATTAACCCCCTGTGCTGTGATTTCACTGTGTATTAACCCCCTGTGCTGTGATATTACTGTGCATTAACTCCCAGTCCTTTGATATCACTGTGTATTGACCCCCTGTGCTGTGATATCACTGTGTATTAACCCCCTGTGCTGTGATTTCACTGTGTATTAACCCCCTGTGCTGTGATATTACTGTGCATTAACTCCCTGTGCTGTGATATCACTGTGTATTGACCCTCTGTGCTGTGATATCACTGTGTATTAACCCCCTGTGCTGTGATATCACTGTGTATTGACCCCCTGTGCTGTGATATCACTGTGTATTAACCCCCTGTTCTGTGATATCACTGTGTATTAACCCCCTGTGCTGTGATATCACTTTGTATTAACTCCCTGTGCTGTGATATCACTGTGCACTGACTCCCTGTGCTGTGATATCACTGTGCACTGACTCCTTGTGCTGTGATATCACTGTGCACTGACTCCCTGTGCTGTGATATCACTGTGCACTGACTCCCTGTGCTGTGATATCACTGTGCATTAATCCTCTGTGCTGCAACATCTCTTTTTTTTTACCTGTTTATTAAACCTCTGCTGCAAGATCATTGTGCATTAAACCCCTGTTCTGCAACATCGCTGTTTATTAACCCCCTGTGCTGTGACATCACTTTGTTTTAACCTTCCTCTGCTGCGACATCACTGTGTATAAACTCCATGTGCTGTGACATCACTGTGTATTAACCCCCTTTGCTGCAACATCACTGTGTAATAACCCCTGTGCTGTGACATTACTGTGTATTAACGACCTGTGTTGTGGCATCACTTTGTATTAACCTCCCTGTGTCCTGTGACATTACTGTATATTAACTACTTGTGCTGTGGCATCACCGTGTATGAACCTCCTTGTGCTGCGACATCACTGTTTAAAAAAAATATATATAAAAATTTAAATTACCCCCTTAATTTTAAAACCCATATAAAAATAAACAAGTAAAATCATAAACATGATTGCCACTTTTTCACAATTTTGCAACACAACAAAAGTGATCAAAAGCTTGTAAAAAAATAAAAACTTCATAAATAATGTCAGCACTAACAGTTTTTGAAACAAGCAAAAGTACAACATGTGAGGCGAGGATACAACAGAGCATCATTCGACCTTTCCGGATGCAAGGTATCATAGTATTCTAGTATATAAGGCTGGAAAAAGACGCAAGTCCATCAAGTCCAACCTTCAAGAATTAAATAAATGTTTTATCCCCATAACCCGTGATATTTTTTCTCTCCAGAAAGTCATCCAGGCCTCTCTTGAACATGTACATAGAGTCGGCCATAACAACCTCCTGCGGCAGAGAGTTCCATAGTCTCACTGCTCGTACAGTAAAGAACTTTTGTCTATGGTGATGGTAGAATCGCCTCTCCTCTAGGCGCAGAGGATGCCCCCTTGTCCTGGTCACAGGCCTAGGTATAAAAAGATCTTTGCTTGATCCTTGTACTTTCTGTATAGGTATTTGTACATTGTAATGAGGTCCAGTCTAGTCCCCCCATTCCCATAATAATTTTTGTTGGTCTCCTCTGCACCAGTTCCAGTTTTACTATGTTCTTTTTACACACTGGTTCCCAAAACTGAACACAATATTCTATGTGTGGTCTGTGGCTATTCCTCTCTTGATACATCCCATAATTTTACTATATATTCATCAAAACGATGTGTGAAACATAACTTTTGATATTGTTATTCTTTAAAAGACCAAAAAGGGGCTCACATCAATTAAAGTACAACTCACACCAATTAAAGTACAAAGATCACAGTGAGACCCACCATGGACCTGACATGTAATGGTAAACTTTTGAGGTAATAAGTACTTTAGAGCTGACCAGTACAGTAAAATTCTAACTTAGTGGTTCAAGTGCCTCTAGACTCAACCCCAATCTTCTTCTTTTAGCTCAAATCTCTCTGCCAGTAATGTCCGCAAACGGTCTTACCAGACGGAAGGAGTATGTAGCCCGGTAGTATTCCCTCAGTGTTCCCTTTATAAAAATAAAAAAGGTACCACAACTTGTAATTATTGTAGTATTGTAGTCTGTTAGCTTGTTCCCCCTGATTAGAGAATAGATTCTTCTCTTGAGGGGTTGTCTCTTTCATGGGACCCTCAGTCCCAAGATGAGGAATCCCTCCGGCTTCTGTAACCTGTTCTAATAAGAAGGGAAAATGATAACATACCTTGTAGACATTGAGGACAACATATTTGTTCATGAACCCACATCCAAGGCAAAAGGCATTTGCTCTAGTACTTCAAGTATTTACTTGAATTTATATCTTTTAAGCCGTAGTAAGGGGGAAAAATTATTCCTGAAAATTATTTCAAGACTGTTTAGATGAGTCTTATCTCTTGCCCTGGTGTAAGCTAAGAGGTTTTGACAAAAAAACATGGTTCTTCACTATGTCTAGAATAATTTGAAGGTGAACTTTCAGAACTTGCTTGAAAGTAACCATACATCCAGGTGTGATGAATATGTAGTAAAATACAGAAAGGGAGGGGGAAGACAATGTCAGGTCATTTCTTGTACATCTGTGCCTTATACATACATGTGACATGTAGAAGGCACAGATGTACAAGAAAATACCTCACTATGACTCACTTCCCCAAGCCATATCTTGAATAGTTCACACCTTAGCCGGCTTAATGGCCCCATGAGTATTCATACATTTCCCTTCACAAAGGCAAACAAGCATATTGCCAATACATTCTTGTGCTAGTTATTGTGGTCCATTATGGTCCATTCCAGCAGGATTCCAAATACATTTCTGGGATCTGGGAAGCAAGACAAATGCATACAAGGATCTCAATCTATTCTGGAGACCATGGATGAGGAAATATATAGAACCCTTAATCTCTTAATTGTTAGCATAGTAAATGGGCCATGTTCATTCTCAAAACATTTGTGAGATCTGGACATGTCCGATGGCACCAGGACTATAACCCTTTGACCTCTCATTGAGAAGTTAGAACTCAGTGGGAGGGGGACATGGCTAACAACCAATTCAGCAGGACACTCATCTGTGGACCTCTGCTACTCATAGAACAATCCATTGCCATCCTGCCACAACTGAGCCTTAAAGATGCGATCTCTCTTCATCATCTCTATCTTCACCTGTGGTTGAGGACTACACCAGCTTTATCTATTACCTGGGAGCTTATTTATACAGCTCATTTAGCCTCATTCTGCATCGTTTTTAAAGTTTTTTTAGAGACTTTAGAGAATGGAACTCAATTTTATGCTCTGGTCTAGATGCTGCACATCTTAACTAACCAATCCTCATCCATCAAGGTTTGGGGTTTTACCCAATAACCCTGTGAACCCACCTCTCTTGTTTTTGAGGCCCCCACTAATGCCTCCTCACCCAGGGCATACTATAGCCTAGCAAAACCAGGGCCTAAAATTAATCAAAGATCCAGCTGAATTGCATCCAGATGTAGCAGAACATACAAAGTACATGATAAAGGCCTAAATATCCATAGGATATTCCTCTAAGCATCTGGTCTACCAGCAGGTGTCCTGTTTAACCCTGGACATATACCAAGCAGCATACTGTGTTCTTTACTTCTAATCTCCTACCCAAGATTATCCCTCCTACCCACGGCAACCCAATGTTACAAATCGGGACTATCACGATTCAGTGGTAGTGGACCCACTAAACCACCTCAGACGATGACGTAAGCCGAAACCTGAGAGTGGAGTCTAAGTGGCACCCGGTTTTTACCAGAGTCTCTCCGCAGGCACTACTCTGTTCGCGATGGGGGCCAAGGCAAGGTACAGAGTCGTGAGGGACCAGCAGAAGGTTAAGACAGGCAGCACAGGATCAAGGTCAGGAGCAAGGCAAAAATTCAAGGCAGGCTGCAGAGGACGTCAACAAGGAAGAACCGCTTTCCTCTCACCAACTTCATATCCAGGACCTCTTTGACCTCAAAGATGTTGGTGGAATCAGCCTCAGGAGGAGGTAACTGTTGAGAGAAACGGTTCCGGATGACCGGCTATAGTTGAGAGACATGGAAGGATCTTGGATGTGCTTGGTGGGAGGAAGGCGAAGCCTATAGAGCACAGGATTGATGCGCTTCGGGACCTTGAAAGGACCCAAAAAACGTGGCCCAAGTTTGTAGCTGGGGATCTTCAGCCAGACATACTTGGAAGACAGCCACACTTTATCACCTGGGAAGAAGGATTTGGGTGCGGGCGGACCCCCTAAATAGGGATTGATGTGTCTCAGGAGTGGCATCAACCAGTCATTCCGGAGGAACGATGTGTCAAGGAGCCGGTTCTTCCCCAATGATATCAGAGGCCCGACAGAGGGCATCGACTTTGAAGTTCTTCTCGGCTAGACGTGAGGGAATCAAGAAGTTGAAATCAGAAAAGAAGAGGGACCAGCGGCTTGTCGTGGATTGAGACGGTGAGCAATCTGAGGATAGAAGAAGTACTTGTGATCTGTATAGATGCAGGTGGTGGCCCCCTTCTAGTAGATAGTGCCATTTCTCCAGGGCCAGTTTTATAGCCAGAAGTTCTTGATCTCCTATGGAATGTCACAGGTGCTCCTGCGTCCCTCCTCTCGGGTTGAAGGCGCACCCGTGTCCCTCCCTGTGTCCCCTCAGCTGTGCGGCAGGCTCACTCATTTGTCCATGATCCAGCGCTTTCTCCACCGATCTGGAGCGCGCACCCACCTCCTTGGCATGCACACATGCTGGCTTATCAAGATTTAAAGGTCGCTAATTGGTGCTGGCCTCCTGGCAATCTAATAAATATCCAGCCTTTGTGGTTTCATGCCATTGAGAAAGCTGTGTCCCATTGTGACCCCGGTTCTGTTCCTGATCTCGCTTCTCCACTGCGTGCACTGACCTTTTCTCTGCCTCTGACATTAAACTTGTGCTGCCTGTCCCGACCTCATGCCTGTCCCCAGCCATGATTCTGCCTCATGACCATGCCTCATACCTCATCTTGGCTGCCGCTGCGGACAGTCACGCCTGTACCGGGAAGACCACTTAGACTCCACTCCCAAGTGTCGGCTTACGTCATCGTCCGCGGTGGTACAGTGGGTCAACTACCCCTGAATCCTGACATGGAGTTGTTCCTTTGAGCAGCAGATAAGGTTTTGGAGGAGAAACCACAGGGGAGAGTTCGGCCTTTGGGCCCTTTTTGGGTGAGAATAGCTCTAGCTCCCACTAAGGAAGCTTCAACCTGTAGCAGGAAAGTTTTCTCCGTATCAGGTCGTGTGAGAATAGGGACAGAGGCAAAGGCACACTTCAGCTTAGAGAATGCTTCTTCAGTTTAGGATTCCACTTTCCAATTTACTTTCCAATTTATTAAGGAAATTTGTCAGATTAAAGAGTACACACTTGTATTTGAAGGAAAATAACAGATCTCCACCGCCGGGTCAAACTCAGAAAACATAAACATGTTTACTTATTAGGGCTTGCAAGCTGAAATGTTTTTTTGAAGTCTCCATTTTCTCGCTAACCTTGTAGTGAGGTCAAGAGAAGCCTGAGATAAAAGACTTTGTAATTACTTGAAGGTACAATATAATTGTTTAGTATTTAGGACAGATTGTTAAGTAGATTGTGATGTTGTTTAAGAGGGAAATAGAAAATAAGAAAATAGAAAAGCAATAGAGCATATTGCTTCCATATTGGGGGCATTTATATACACAACTGAAATAATCACTAATAATTGCTTTTATTTTTTGTGGCCCGCCACCTCTATGTTATGTGGAGGGGCTCCAATCATGGCATCCCAACACCCTCTGCTGATCCCTACGAATCTGGAGATTTATCAGAAGGGGGAAAAGATACCAGAAGGTCTCTGCCCAACCTACTCCAGGTCTCAAAGAAAGCTATGCATGTAATAATACAGAAGGCACTACGTCCTGTAATGCCAGAACTCTCTGATATTAAGAAGGAGGCAGTGACTTGTCAACCCATGCTGTACTGTTAAATCTACTTGGGAGACGGTGGCAGAAGCTGTGGCTGTCAGCTGTAAGATACACCTGCCTGTAACACCCGTGAATGGGGATTCTTCTGATCATGTCAACGCCAACCGGTAAAAAAGGAAAGGGTTTTAAAACAATTAATCAAGTTTTTTTTTTAAATGAAAATAAATAATAAATAAAGTGAAAATCCCCTAAACCCCACCATATCCCATACACATCTAATAAAGTACAAAGAACACAAAATCACAAAAATCACCCACATATTTGATATCACTTTATCGGTAACAATCTGTACAATAAATCGGAAACATCATTAGACACACTTGATGAATGCTGTAAAAAATGTAAACTTGCCAAAATGTGCATTATTCATCACTTTACTAAAAAGTGATAAAAATAGTCATATGCGCCAAAATAGAATCAATTAAAAGAGCTCAGCATACAAAAAATAAGTCCTCCACCAAAAAATACTGATAAGATACCTTCAAAAAGATGGAGATACTGAAACAAATGAGATTTTCTCTATACAGGCGGTCCCCTACTTAAGAACACTCGACTTGCATACGACCCCTAGTTACAAACGGACCTCTGGATATTGATAATTTATTGTACTTTAGTCCTAGGCTACAATAAACAGCTATAACAGTTATCACATGTGTCTGTAATGAAGCTTTAGTGTTAATATTGATTCTTATGACAACCCAACATTTTAAAAATCCAATTGTGACAGAGACCAAAAAAAATCTGTCTGGGATTACAATGATAAAATATACAGTTCCAACTTACATACAAATTCAACTTAAGAACAAACCTACAGACCCTATCTTGTATGTAAACCGGGGACTGTCTGTATTAATTTTTTTCTGTAAAATTTTAAAAATATATAAAACAAAGTATATACCGTATATACTCAAGTATAAGACGAGCCAAGTATAAGCCAAGGCCCCTAACTTTACCACAAAAATCTGGTAAAACCTATATTTTTTACTCAAGTATAAGCCGAGTTTGGGTTTTCAGCACATTTTTTGGTGCTGAAAAACTAGGCTTATACTCGAGTATATATGGTAAATGAGGTATCACCATAATCATAGTGATTTACAGAATAAATATAACATATTATTTTTATGGTATATGGTCAACGGCCCCAAAAAGATTCACATCCAAAACCAGAATTTTTTTCCTTCATACATTTAAGAGTTAATTAAATCTCATCAATAAGCATTTTTAAAGTTCATCTAATCTCAAACAAAATAAGCCATAATATGTCCAAAAAATAAGGATTGTATAGCCTTAAAATAGTGACAATGCAAATCGGCTCTGAATGGAGCACCTTCTCTTTAATGCCATGGCGTGTGCCCATACAGCAGGTTACCACCACATATGGGGTATTGACATACTTGGGAGATATTGGTTATCAATAGAGATGAGCAAGCATACTCGTCCGAGCTTGATGCTTGTTCGAGCATTAGCGTACTTGCAACTGCTCGTTGCTGGGATGAGTATTTCGCCAGCTCGAGAAAATGTCATCTCGCGGCGTTTAGAATTTTGGTGGCCAGAAACAGAGCCAATCACAAGCCAGGAGACTCTGCAGTACACCCAGCATCATGTGGAACCATTACATGTCGATAGCAGTGGTTGGCTGGCCTGAGCAGGTGACCCTGGAATAAACTAGCCCCTGCCCTCGCTGCACGGATCATTCCCTGTCTGGATGCTGTTAGGGATAGAGCTGCTGATGGTCAGGGATAGCGTTAGGGTGTTCTATTAGATTACTGTTAGGCAGGAGTGATTGTACAAGAACCCAACAGCCCTTGTTAGGGCTACATTAGCGTTATTCAAAAGTTAAAGTCATCAGGCACAGCACAAAATCCTTTTGTGTGCTGTCAGTGTTGGTTAAGAAAAAAAATTACCAAAAAATTTTTACAGTTTATATATGTATTTTTTGTCTATAAAATAGACTTTAATTTGGAAAATGTTGAACCCGAGGGCTAAGGGTAGAGGACGAGGGAGTGGGCATCCAATTACTCCAGGGGTCAGAGGCTGTGGTCCTGGGTGGGGTGAGACACTACCTGCTGATGATGGAGCAGGGGAACCCCGCAGAGCTACACTCCCTAGCTTCATGTCTCAAGTTACTGGGACTCGTGGTAGAGCACTGTTGAGGCCAGAACAGTGAGAACAGGTGATGTCGTGGATTGTGGACAATGCTTCAAGTAATTTGTCCACCAGTCAGTCTTCCACGCAGTCCACCCATTTTACCCAAGTGATCAATCCTCCAGCTCCTCCACCTCAACCTCCTTCCCCCCAGGAAAATTTAGAATTTGAGCCAGCATACTCTGAGGAACTGTTTTCTGTACCCTTCCCAGAGTCACAAACCACTTGTCAGGTTGCTGCTGAGCTCTTTCTCGATGCCCAGGTTTTCCAACAGTCGCAGTCTATGGGTGATGATGACATAATAATAACAATAATAATCTTTATTTATATAGCGCCATCAAACTCCGTAGCGTTTACAAAACATAGGGGACATATACAACTATATTACTTTACAAAGAACAAACACCATCTTATTTACAGGGCCCTAGGTGAATAAGACTGCAGAGAAGCCTCGAGCTTGGTAAATATCTGCTGTTTGACGAATAACAGACAGGAGATAAGTCATAGGATGGATTAGTAAAGGGAGATTTAACATTTCATCCAATTAGGGAGTATGATAGGCTTGCCTAAAGAGATGAGTTTTCAGAGCATGTTTGAAGCTTTGGAGGGTGGGTATTAGTCTGAGAGTCCGGGGAAGGGCATTCCAGAGAATTGGAGATGACATTGTTGACGTAGAGGAAGAGGTGTGTAAAGAGGTGTCGGACGATAAGGAGACATGGTTGTCAGACAGTGGTGAAGTTGTTGTCAGGGCAGGAAGTTTGATGGGGGAGCACACTGCAAGATCGGAGGATGATGAGGTGACAGACCCAAGCTGGGTTGATAGGCAGGGTGAAGACAGTGCTTCTGAGACGGAGGCGAGTTCTATACCAGAGCTGGTGCATCAGAGCCAAATGTTTCACGTAGTGAAGCTCCCGTGACGAGGGCTAGATTTTCTGAAGTCTGGAGGTACTTTAAAGAAACAGCGGGTGACCGACAGACTGTAGTGTGCAATCTGTGCCACACCAGGATCAGCAGGGGTTCCACCACTACTAGCTTAACCACCACCAGTGTGCGCAGGCATATGGATGCTTAACACCCCACTCAATGGAACCAAGGCCGTTCATCTCCGGCCGGGCACACCACTGCTCCTTCGCCGGGTTAATTTCTGCCTCTGCTAGTCAGCCCCCTGCCCAGGACCACGGCACAAACACCTCTCGCTCGAAAACTACACCTTCGCCTCCACGATCCTCCACACATTCCACCAATGTCTCCATGCGTTCAGCTGTCTATACCCCAGATGCTGGAGCACAAGAGGAAATACAGTTCCGTCCACATCTCCAAATTACTGAGCCTGGAGATGCTGCCCTATAGGTGGATAGAGACCGACGCCTTTCGCAACCTCATGGCGGCGGCCGCCCCTTGGTATTCAGTCCCCAGCCGCCACTACTTTTCCTGATGTGCCGTCCCAGCCCTGCACCAGCACGTGTCAGACAACATCATCCGTGCCATGACCAACACAATGACCAGCACCTTGGGTTAACTTGGTGGAGACTTGGACCGAGTCCGACCCTGGGGCCGCTCATATACTGCCGACGCCGAGGATTTCGGGGCCTACCTCGGTCACGGTCTCTCAGGAAAACTATGCCCCCTCCTCCCACCCCTCCTCCACCTCCTCCTCTGAATTACCATCCGTGGCCATGGCGCCAAAAGTCGGTAGCTCTAGGCGCAGCAGCAGTGCCGTCGCTAAGCAACAGCAGACGGTGCTCAAACTGCTGAGCCTAGGCGATAAAAGGCACACCGCCCAAGAGATATTACAGGTAGAGATGAGCGAACATACTCGTCCGAGCTTGATGCTCGATCGAGCATTAGCGTACTCGTAACTGCTCGTTGCTCGGACGAGTATTTCGCCCGCTCGAGAAAATGGCAGCTCCCGCCGTTTTGCTTTTTGGCGGCCAGAAACAGAGCCAATCACAAGCCAGGAGACTCTGCACTCCACCCAGCATGATGTGGTACCCTTACACGTAGATAGCAGTGGTTGGCTGGCCAGATCAGGTGACCCTGGGATAGACTAGCCACTGCCCGCGCTGCTCGGATCATTCTCTGTCTGGATGCCGCTAGGGAGAGAGCTGCTGCTGGTCAGGGAAAGCGTTAGGGTGTTCTATTAGCTTACTGTTAGGCAGGAGTGATTCTACAACAACCCAACAGCCCTTCTTAGGGCTACAATAACGTTATACTTTTTTTTTTTATTTGCATGTGGCTGGGCTTGCTGGCACTAATAGTGCAGCTAGTACCATATTGTGAGGAATTAGCAGGGGGACTTGCTACCGTTGTGTTTAGCTCTTAGTGACACACATATCCACCTCAAACACCAAAGTGGGAAAATTTATTAGGGGTTTGATTTCAATTAGGCACAGTCTGCCAGTTTCTTTTTATTTTACTTTTTTTTTTTTAATAACTCTGTGTCATCTCATCTTGCATAGTAGTGTGCTTTCATACTTGGCTAGAAAATAGCCATAGGAGAATCCAAACGGCTTACTTACGCCTACAGTAGCGTTATATATATTTGATTTCTGGTTGATCTGCTGGTGGCTGTAGTTGCTGCAGTGCATCTACTAGCAAATTGGGAGCAATTTGTAGTGAGACTTGCGACCACTGTGTTTTGCGCTTAGTGACGCACATATCCATCGCAAAGACCGAAGTGGGAAAATTTATTAGGGCCCGGGGTTGGATTTTAATTAGGCACAGTCTGCCATTTCCTTTTTTATTTTACGTTTATTTTTTTCATAACTCAGCGTCATCTCATCTGGCATAGTAGTGTGCTTTAATACTTGGCTAGAAAATAGCCATAGGAGAATCCAAACGGCTTACTTACGCCTACAGTAGCGTTATATATATTTGATTTCTGGTTGATCTGCTGGTGGCTGTAGTTGCTGCAGTGCATCTACTAGCAAATTGGGAGCAATTTGGAGTGAGACTTGCGACCACTGTGTTTTGCGCTTAGTGACGCACATATCCATCGCAAAGACCGAAGTGGGAAAATTTATTAGGGCCCGGGGTTGGATTTCAATTAGGCACAGTCTGCCATTTCCTTTTTTATTTTACGTTTATTTTTTTCATAACTCAGCGTCATCTCATCTGGCATAGTAGTGTGCTTTAATACTTGGCTAGAAAATAGCCATAGGAGAATCCAAACGGCTTACTTACGCCTACAGTAGCGTTATATATATTTGATTTCTGGTTAATCTGCTGGTGGCTGTAGTTGCTGCAGTGCATCTACTAGCAAATTGGGAGCAATTTGTAGTGAGACTTGCGACCACTGTGTTTTGCGCTTAGTGACGCACATATCCATCGCAAAGACCGAAGTGGGAAAATTTATTAGGGCCCGGGGTTGGATTTCAATTAGGCACAGTCTGCCATTTCCTTTTTTATTTTACGTTTTTTTTTTTCATAACTCAGCGTCATCTCATCTGGCATAGTAGTGTGCTTTAATACTTGTCTAGAAAATAGCCATAGGAGAATCCAAACGGCTTACTTACGCCTACAGTAGCGTTATATATATTTGATTTCTGGTTGATCTGCTGGTGGCTGTAGTTGCTGCAGTGCATCTACTAGCAAATTGGGAGCAATTTGGAGTGAGACTTGCGACCACTGTGTTTTGCGCTTAGTGACGCACATATCCATCGCAAAGACCGAAGTGGGAAAATTTATTAGGGCCCGGGGTTGGATTTCAATTAGGCACAGTCTGCCATTTCCTTTTTTATTTTACGTTTTTTTTTTTCATAACTCAGCGTCATCTCATCTGGCATAGTAGTGTGCTTTAATACTTGGCTAGAAAATAGCCATAGGAGAATCCAAACGGCTTACTTACGCCTACAGAAGCGTTATATATATTTGATTTCTGGTTGATCTGCTGGTGGCTGTAGTTGCTGCAGTGCATCTACTAGCAAATTGGGAGCAATTTGGAGTGAGACTTGCGACCACTGTGTTTTGCGCTTAGTGACGCACATATCCATCGCAAAGACCGAAGTGGGAAAATTTATTAGGGCCCGGGGTTGGATTTCAATTAGGCACAGTCTGCCATTTCCTTTTTTATTTTACGTTTTTTTTTTTCATAACTCAGTGTCATCTCATCTGGCATAGCAGTGTGCTTTCATACTTGGCTAGAAAATAGCCATAGCAATAGGATAGCATCGTTTGGTTTTAAAAACTAAAAAAACACACAAAAAAAAAAAAACACAAAAAAAAGTTAAAATAAAAATTAAAGTTATAACTCTCATTTTCAAAATGTTTAACCCGAGGGCTAGGGGTAGAGGACGAGGGCGGGGACGTGGGCGTCCAACTACTGCAGGGGTCAGAGGCCGTGGTCCTGGGCGGGGTGAGACACCACCTGCTTATGAGGGAGCAGGGGAACGCCGCAGAGCTACACTCCCTAGGTTCATGTCTGAAGTTACTGGGACTCGTGGTAGAGCACTGTTGAGGCCAGAACAGTGCGAACAGGTGATGTCGTGGATTGCCGACAATGCTTCGAGCAATTTGTCCACCAGTCAGTCTTCCACGCAGTCCACCCATGTCACCGAAATCGGCACTCCTCCAGCTCCTGCACCTCAGCCTCCTCCCCCCCAGTCTTCCCCCTCCCAGCAAAATTTGCCATTTGAACCGGCATACTCTGAGGAACTGTTTTCTGGACCCTTCCTACAGTCACAAACCGCTTGTCCGGTTGCTGATGAGCAATTTTCCGATGCCCAGGTTTTCCACCAGTCGCAGTCTGTGGGTGATGATGACCTTGTTGACGTACTGGAAGAAGTGTGTAAAGAGGTGTCCGACGATGAGGAGACACGGTTGTCAGACAGTGGGGAAGTTGTTGTCAGGGCAGGAAGTCCGAGGGGGGAGCAGACTGAGGGATCGGAGGATGATGAGGTGACAGACCCAAGCTGGGTTGAGAGGCCGGGTGAACACAGTGCTTCTGAGACGGAGGAGAGTCCTCGACCAGAACAGGTTGGAAGAGGCAGTGGTGGGGCCAGACGGAGAGGCAGGGCCAGAGCTGGTGCATCAGCGCCAAATGTGTCAACTAGTGAAGCTCCCGTGGCGAGGGCTCCTGCTGCGAGGGCTAGATTTTCAGAAGTCTGGAGGTTCTTTAAGGAAACACCGGATGACCGACGGACTGTGGTGTGCCACATTTGCCAAACCAGGATCAGCAGGGGTTCCACCACTACTAGCTTAACTACCACCAGTATGCGCAGGCATATGAATGCTAAACACCCCACTCAGTGGCAACAAGCGCGTTCACCTCCGGCCGTGCACACCACTGCCCCTTCCTCTGTGTCAGCTGATAGTCAGCCCCCTGCCCAGGACCCTGCCACAAAAACCCCATCGTCGCCTCCACGATCCTCCACAGCATCCACCAGCGTTCAGCTCTCCATACCCCAGACGCTGGAGCGGAAACGCAAATATAGTGCAACCCACCCGCACGCCCAAGCCCTTAATGTGCACATCTCCAGATTGCTAAGCCTGGAGATGCTGCCCTATAGGCTAGTAGAGACCAAGGCCTTTCGCAGCCTCATGGCGGCGGCCGCCCCTCGGTATTCGGTCCCCAGCCGCCACTACTTTTCCCGATGTGCCGTCCCAGCCCTGCACCAGCACGTGTCAGACAACATAATCCGTGCCCTGACCAACGCCGTTTCTGACAAGGTCCACCTGACCACGGACACGTGGACGAGTGCTGCCGGGCAGGGCCACTATATATCGCTGACGGCACATTGGGTTAACTTGGTGGAGGCTGGGACCGAGTCTGACCCTGCGGCTGGTCATATACTGCCGACGCCGAGGATTGCGGGGCCTACCTCGGTCCAGTTGTTTCAGGCCTACTATGCCTCCTCCTCCTCCCACCCCTCCTCCACCTCCTCCTCCGAACGACCATCCGTGGGCATGGCGCCATCAGTCGGTAGCTCTAGGCACAGCAGCAGTGCCGTCGCTAAGCGACAGCAGGCGGTGCTCAAACTGCTGAGCCTAGGCGCATCACGGCGCAGACTGATCTGTGGCTGGCACCGCTGAACCTGAAGCCAGGCATGGTTGTGTGTGACAACGGCCGTAACCTGGTGGCGGCTCTGCAACTCGGCAGACTGACACATGTGCCATGCCTGGCCCATGTGTTAAATCTGATAGTTCAGCGTTTCCTCAAGACATACCCCAATCTGTCTGATTTGCTCACGAAGGTGCGCCGCATCTGTGCGCATTTCAGGAAGTCCAGCACAGATGCTGCCACTCTCAGGGCAGCGCAGCGCCGCCTCCAACTGCCCGCTCACCGACTGTTGTGCGACATGCCCACGAGGTGGAATTCAACACTGACCATGTTATCCAGAGTTTACCAGCAGCGCCGAGCGATTGTAGACTGCCAGATGTCAACTTCCACCAGAACTGGTAATCATGTCAGTCAGCTTCCTCAAGTCTACAATGAGGAGTGGACGTGGATGTCTGATATCTGTCAGGTGCTGAGTAACTTTTAGGAGTCAACACAGATGGTCAGTGGCGATGCCGCCATCATCAGCCTCACCATCCCGCTGCTTGGCCTGTTGAAAAACTCTCTGGTCAGCATGAAGTCGGAAGCTTTGCGCTCCTCACAAAAGACGGGGGAAGAAGATTCCCTTGTTGATAGCCAAAGCACCCTTAGGTCTGTTTCTCAGCGCATATCGGAGGAGGTGGAGGTGGAGGAGGATGAGGAGGAAGAGGAGGAAGAGGAGGAGAATGTTGGCGAGACACAAGAGGGGACCATTATTGAGTCCTTCACTGTTGAGCGTGTATGGGCAGAAGAAGAGGAGTTGGAGGAGTTGGAGGAGGAGGAAATGGACAGTCAGGCCAGTGAGGGGAGTGAATTCTTACGCGTTGGTACTCTGGCGCATATGGCAGATTTCATGCTAGGCTGCCTATCCCGTGACCCTCGCGTTCAAAGAATTTATTCCAGCACCGATTACTGGGTGTTCACTCTCCTGGACCCACGGTACAAGCAAAATCTTTCCACTCTCATCCCTGGAGAGGAAAGGAGTGTGAGAATGCATGAATACCAGCAGGCCCTGGTGCACAAGCTGAAATAGTATTTCCCTTCTGACAGCGCTAGCGGCAGAGTGCGTAGTTCTGCGGGACAAGTAGCGAGGGAGAGTAGGCGAGCAGGCAGCTTGTCCAGCACTGGCAAGGGTACGCTTTACAAGGCTTTTGCCAGCTTTATGTCACCCCAGCAAGACACTGTCACCTGTCCCCAGTCTCGGCAGAGTAGGGCTGATCTTTACAGAAAGATGGTGAGGGAGTACGTAGCTGACCATACCATCGTCCTAAATGATCACACAGCTCCCTACAACTTCTCGGTTTCAAAGCTGGACATGTGGCACGAACTGGCGCTGTACGCCTTGGAGGTTCTTGCCTGCCCTGCCGCTAGCGTCTTGTCCGAGCGGGTTTTCAGTGCAGCTGGTGGCATCATCACCGATAAGCGTACACGCCTGTCGACTGACAGCGCTAACAGGCTGACGCTTATCAAGATGAATAAAGCCTGGATTTCTCCTAATTTCCAATCTCCAACAGGTGAAGGAAGCTCAACCTGAATAATTTATCCACTCCTCCTCCTCCTCATTTTCCTCCTTCTCCTCCTCTTTGTACAGTAAAGCAGAGGAAACTGGCTATTTTTTGACAGGGCCCACTGGCTCTAGCTATAGTACTTTATGCATTTCATTTTTCTGGAGGGCCACCGACCCGGTCCTCTGTTTTAAACAATTTTTGGGAGTGCCACATACAGGCACTCAATCTATTCAATTTTTCTGGAGGGCCACCTACCTGCTCTTCTGGTTTGAAAACTTTTTTGGACTGCCACATACAGGCACTCAATCTATTCCATTTTTCTGGAGGGCCACCTACCTGCTCCTCTGGTTTGAAAACTTTTTTGGACTGCCACATACAGGCACTCAATCTATTCCATTTTTCTGGAGGGCCACCTACCTGCTCCTCTGGTTTGAAAACTTTTTTGGACTGCCACATACAGGCACTCAATCTATTCCATTTTTCTGGAGGGCCACCTACCTGCTCCTCTGGTTTGAAAACTTTTTTGGACTGCCACATACAGGCACTCAATCTATTCCATTTTTGTGGAGGGCCCCTACCTGCTCCTCTGGTTTGAAAACTTTTTTGGACTGCCACATACAGGCACTCAATCTATTCCATTTTTCTGGAGGGCCACCTACCTGCTCCTCTGGTTTGAAAACTTTTTTGGACTGCCACATACAGGCACTCAATCTATTCCATTTTTCTGGAGGGCCACCTACCTGCTCCTCTGGTTTGAAAACTTTTTTGGACTGCCACATACAGGCACTCAATCTATTCCATTTTTCTGGAGGGCCACCTACCTGCTCCTCTGGTTTGAAAACTTTTTTGGACTGCCACATACAGGCACTATTCAAATTGAATTGTCTCCATAGCAGCCTCCACACGTTGCCTCCATTGCTACCTCCAAAAGTCGTCCATATAGCTGCCTCCATACATCGTCCCTTTATCAAACGAGGTGTGTCAGGCCGAAATTTGGGTTGTTTTCATGGATTCCACATCAAAGTTGTTAACTTTGTCGCCACCCTGCTGTGTTATCCACAAAATACACTGGCAAACTTTTAACATTTACGGATATTATTTCAGCGCTTCTTGCGCATCTGTTTACATTCCCCTCACCCGCCATATCCTAAACTTATAAGAACGCTACTACACTTGATCTTATACAAAAGGTTCTTAGAAGTGCTGTTTGGGGAGTAGCCTAGAGACAGGGGCTTGGATTGGTGAAAGCTCGCCTGGCAGCGGAGCGCCAGCTCCATGCCAAGAACCAACTAACATAGTTTTAACTGCAGCACCTTTAATCTACTACTAGTTCACTGCCTCCATACATGGCCGCCTTATCAAACGTGCTGTGTCAGGCAGAATTTTGGGTTGTTTTCATGGCTTCCACAACAAACTTGTTAACTTTGTCGCCACCCTGCTGTGTAATCCTCAAAATATACTGGCAAACTTTTACCATTTACGGATATTATTTCAGCGCTTCTTGCGCAGATGTTTACATTCCCCTCACCCGCCATATCCCAAACTTATAAGAACGCTACTACACTTGATCTTATACAAAAGGTTCTTAGAAGTGCTGTTTGGGGAGTAGCCTAGAGACAGGGGCTTGGATTGGCGAAAGCTCGCCTGGCAGCGGAGCGCCAGCTCCATGCCAAGATCCAACTAACATAGTTTTAACTGCAGCACCTTTAATCTACTACTAGTTCACTGCCTCCATACATGGTCCCCTTATCAAGCGAGCTGTGTCTGGCAGAATTTTGGGTTGTTTTCATGGCTTCCACATCAAACTTGTTAACTTTGTCGCCACCCTGCTGTGTAATCCACAAAATATACTGGCAAACTTTTATCATGTACCGATATTATTTGAGCGCTTCTTGCTCACCTCCTTTGGTTCCTCTCTGTCACCCATTGGTTTGAAGCCTGAGTCCATTTAGGGTATGTCGCCATGCCACTCTCTAGCCTGCCGCTGCTGCCGCTGCCTCTGCATGCCGTCCCCTATAGTGTCAGGGTCAATTATTGGATGTTTTAGATGCTATCTAGCTTCATTCTGTCACTCTGTCATGGCCATGCTGTTGCCCATAATTTTGGCATAATGGTGCATTTAAGCAGCCTCAGAGGCATCCATGCATGCTGCCCCTGCAGTTTCCTGTCCATTTCCGTGGTGTTTCCATGCTTTTCTGAGGTTCCTAGGTGTTTGGCCAAGCTTCCCTGTGCAGAGCCTTGGTCCCATTGAAAAATGCTCGAGTCTCCCATTGACTTCAATGGGGCTCGTTACTCGAAACGAGCACTCGAGCATCGGGAAAAGTTCGTCTCGAATAACGAGTACCCGAGCATTTTAGTGCTCGCTCATCTCTAATTACAGGGCATCACACCGCAGATCGATCTGTGGCTGGCACCGCTGAACCTGAAACCAGGCATGGTTGTGTGTGACAACGGCCGTAACCTGGTGGTGGCTCTGCAACTCAGCAGACTGACACATGTGCCATGTCTGGCCCATGTGTTAAATCTCATAGTTCAGCAGTTCCTCAAGACATACACCAATCTGTCTGATTTGCTCACGAAGGTGTGCCACATCTGTGCACATTTCAGAAAGTCGACCACAAATGCTGCCACTCTCAGGGCAGCGCATCGCTGCCTCCAACTACCCGCTCACCGACAGTTGTGCGAAGTGCCCACGAGATGGAATTCCACATTAACCATGTTATCCAGAGTTTACCAGCAGCGCAGAGCGAATGTAGACTGCCAGATGTCAACTTACACCAGAACTGCTAGTCATGTCAGTCAGCTTCCTCAAGTCTACAATGAGGAGTGGACGTGGATGTCTGATATCTGCCAGGTGCTAAGTAACTTTGAGGAGTCAACACAGATGGTCAGTGGCGATGCTGCCATCATCAGCCTCACCATCCCGCTGCTTGGCCTGTTGAAAAACTCTCTGGTCAGCATGAAGTCGAAAGCGTTGCGCTCGTCACAAGAGATGGGAGAAGAAGATTCCCTTGCTGATAGCCAGAGCACCCTCCGGTCTGTTTCTCAGCGCATATCTGAGGAGGTGGAGGAGGATGAGGAGGAAGAGGAGGAGAATGTCGGAGAGACAGAAGAGGGGACCACTGCTCAGTCCTTATTAACTGTTCTGCGTGTATGGGCAGAAGAAGAGGAGTTGGAGGATGAGGAGGAATTGGAGAGTCAGGCCAGTGAGGGGAGTGAATTCTTGCGTGTTGGGACTCTGGCACATATGGCAGATTTCATGCTAGGCTGCCTATCCCGTGACCTTCACGTTTTTCCGGCACCGATTACTGGGTATTCACTCTCCTGGACCCACGGTACAAGCAACATTTTTCCACTCTCATCCCTGTAGAGGAAAGGAGTGTGTGAGTGCATGAATATCAGCAGGCCCTGTTGCACAAGCTGAAACAGTCTTTTCCATCTGACACCGCTAGCGGCAGAGGGCATACTTCTGCGGGACAAGTAGCGAGGGAGAGTAGGCGAGCAGGCAGCTTTTCCAGCACTGGCACTTTACAAGGCCTTTGCCAGTTTTATGTCACCCCAGCAAGACACTGTCACCTGTCCCCAGTCTCGGCAGAGTAGGGCTGATCTTTACAGAAAGATGGTGAGGGAGTACGTAGCTGACCATACCATCGTTCTAAATGATCACACAGCTCCCTACAACTACTGGGTTACAAAGCTGGACATCTGGCCCGAACTGGCGCTGTACGCCTTGGAGGTTCTTGCCTGCCCTGCCGCTAGCGTGTTGTCAGAGCAGGTTTTCAGTGCAGCTGGTGGCATTATCACCGATAAGCGTACAGCGATAAGACTGACAGCGCTGACAGGCTGACGCTTATCAAGATGAATCAAGCATGGATTTCTCATGATTTCCATTCTCCGCCAGGTGAAAGCAGCTCAACCTGAATAATTTTCATGTATGCACTCCTCCTCATTCTCCTCCTCTTTGTACACTAAATCAGAGGCAACTGGCTATTTTTTTGCCAGGGCCAATTGGCTCTAGCTATAGTACTGTATATATTACATTTTTATGGAGGGCAACATTCGCGGTCCTCTGTATTGTAAATGTTTTGGGAGTGCCACATACAAGTACTCTATGTATTTAATTTTTCTGGAGGGCCACCTATCCGGTCCTCTGTTTTAAAAATTTTTTTCGACTGCCACATCCAGGCACTATCCAAATGTAATTGTCTCCATAGCAGCCTCCACACGTCGTCTTTATAGCTGCCTCCACACGTCATCTTTATAGCTGCCTCCACACATTGGGGGTCATTTACTAAGGCCCGATTTACGTTTTTGCGACGGGTTAACAGAATTTTTGCGTTTTGCAACGATTTTCCCTGTATTGCCCCGGGATTTCGGCATACGTGATCGGATTGTGGCCCATCGGTGCCGGAATTCACCCATCGGAATCGAGGGGCGTGGCCGTACGAAAACCCAACAGATTCAGAGAAACCGCCGCATTAAAAAAAAAAAAGTGTCGCTGAACACGCGCTTACCTTCACCCAGCAATGGATTGTGAACTCCGACGTTCCTCGTCGGACTTCAGCGCAGCAGCGACACCAGGTGGACGTCGGAGGAACTGCCTTAGTGAATCGACGGAAAACCCGAATCCACCGCAGAGAACGCGCCGCTGGATCGCGACTGGACCGGGTAAGTAATTCTGCCCAATTGTCTCCATTGCTGCCTCCACACGTCTCCATTGCTGCCTCCACACATCGTCTCCAGAGCAGCCTCCAAAAGTCGTTTTCATAGCTGCCTCCACACGTCGTCCCCTTAGCAAATGAGCTGTGTTAGGCTACATTTTCGGGTGTTTAACCGGCTGTGATTTTCTGGCGTTTTATATGGGTCACTCATTTTCACAATGCATGCAAAGCTGTATGACTGAGTGCGTGTCCCCCCCACATGCCTCCACACATCGTCTCCATAGCAGCCTCCACACATCGTCTCCATAGCTACCTCCACAAGTTGTCTCCATAGCAGCCTCCACATGTCATCTCCATAGCTGCCTCCACACGTTGTTTCCATAGCTGCCACCACACGTTGTCTCCATAGCAGCCTCCATATGTCGTCCCCTTAGCAAACAAGCTGTGTCAGGATCATTTTTCGGGTGTTTCACCAGATACGTTATGGAACTTGGTCACTCTGTCACTGCCATGCTGTGTTATTGACTTAATATACCATCAACCTTTTGTTCACATAGGAAATCATTTCAGCGCTTCTTGCTCACCTCCTTTGGTTCCTCTCTGCCGCCATATCCAGGCCAAATACTGATACGTACAGTGCTACACGTTATCCTCGCCAAAAGGAATTTCTTGGTTTGAAGCCATTTGGGGTATGTCGCCATGCCACTCTCTAGCCTGCTGCTGCTGACGCTGCCTCCGCATGCCGTCCCCTATAGTGTAAGGGTAAATTATTGGGTGTTTTAGATGCTATCTCTCCTCACACAGTCACTCTGTCATCGCCATGCTGTTGCCCATAATTTTGGCATAATGATGCGATTAGGCAGCCTCCGAGGCATCCATGCATGCTGCCCCTGCTGTTTCCTGTCCATTCCTGTGGTGTTTCCATCATTTTCTGAGGTTTCCAGGTTTTTGGCCACATTCGCTGTGCAGAGCCTTGGTCCCCTTGAAAAATGCTCGAGTCTCCCATTGACTTCAATGGGGTTCGTTATTCGAAACGAGCACTCGAGCATCGGAAAAAGTTTGACTCGAATAATGAGCACTCGAGCATTTTAGTGCTCGCTCATCTCTAATTATGACATACACTCACCGGCCACTTTATTAGGTACACCATACAACGGGTTGGACCCCCTTTTGCCTTCAGAACTGCCTCAATTCTTCATGGCATAGATTCAACAAGGTGCTGGAAGCATTCCCCAGAGATTTTGGTCCATATTGACATGATGGCATCACACAGTTGCCACAGATTTGTCGGCTGCACATCCATGATGCGAATCTCCCGTTCCACCACATCCCAAAGATGCTCTATTGGATTGAGATTTGGTGACTGTGGAGGCCATTTGAGTACAGTGAACTCATTGTCATGTTCAAGAAACCAGTATGAGATGATTCCAGCTTTATGACATGGCGCATTATCCTGCTGAAAGTAGCCATCAGATGTTGGGTACATTGTGGTCATAAAGGGATGGACATGGTCAGCAACAATACTCAGGTAGGCTGTGGCATTGCAACGATGCTCAATTGGTACCAAGGTGCCCAAAGAGTGCCAAGAAAATATTCCCCACACCATGACACCACCACCACCAGCCTGAACCGTTGATACAAGGCAGGATGGATCCATGCTTCATGTTGTTGACGCCAAATTCTGACCCTACCATCCGAATGTCGCAGCAGAAATCGAGACTCATCAGACCAGGCAACGTTTTTCCAATCTTCTACTGTCCAATTTCGATGAGCTTGTGCAAATTGTAGCCTCAGTTTTCTGTTCTTAGCTGAAAGGAGTGGCACCCGGTGTGGTCTTCTGCTGCCGTAGCCCATCTGCCTCAATGTTTGACATACTGTGCGTTCAGAGATGCTCTTCTGCCTACCTTGGTTGTAACGGGTGGCGATTTGAGTCACTGTTGCCTTTTATCAGCTTGAACCAGTCTGCCCATTCTCCTCTGACCTCTGGCATCAACAAGGCATTTCCGCCCACAGACTGACGCTCACTGGATGTTTTTTCTTTTTCGGAGTAAACCCTAGAGATGGTTTTGCATGAAAATCCAAGTAGAAAAGCAGTTTCTGAAATACTCAGACCAGCCCTTCTGGCACCAACAACCATGCCACGTTCAAAGGCACTCAAATCACCTTTCTACCCCATACTGATGCTCGGTTTGAACTGCAGGAGATTGTCTTGACCATGTCTACAAGCCTAAATGCACTTAGTTCCCACCATGTGATTGGCTGATTAGAAATTAAGTGTTAACGAGCAGTTGGACAGGTGTTCTTAATAAAGTGGCCGGTGAGTGTATATTTGCACCATAATATGTTAAGGATCTATGATGAGGGATCACAAACTGAGCCCTCTTCATACATGCTGGGTGTTGGTTAAATTATTGGCCGGGTGTTGGCAGAAGACAAATGCCAGCAGCACATAGGCACCGCCATCTTGAGTTGATTTGTCGCTCAGGGAGCGACAATACGTTCTCATGAAAGCCAGGAGTCTGCATGAGACTCTAAGACCTTTCACTTGGCAGGACCTATAACAGTGTGACCTAGGCATAATAAATGTCTGTATGCTGGCATATAAAAATTTAATAGAATCAGACTAGGGCAAAACTAATCGGTATCTTTGTGATCATATTGACCCAAAGTATAAAGTTGAGGTGTAATTTGGAGCACACAGTGAAAGCCGTAAAAACTGTGTCCACAAGAATATGTGTTTTTTTTTTCTACTATTTCATCGCATTTGGAATTTTGCATTCTTGAATAGTAGCCTGTGGTCAAATGAAGGACTCAAGGGCTTCTTGTGCTACCTATCTATTCTAAAACAAATAACAAATATAAAGTTTATAAAAATTTTATAAAATTCTAATAAAACTAGAAAAAAATTCAGATTTGTGTTTTCTTTTTTATTTATACTTCACAGAAAGGTTTAAAAAAAGTTCACCAATAGGATATTTGAAACCCAAAATAGCGACAAAAATAAAAAAAGTTTTATAGCTTGTAGAAGGCATTGATGAAAAAAATAAAAAAATGGCCTGGGCATTAACATGTAAAACGGGTACTCATGGGTTAGTGGTAAATTGATATTACTCCTTATGTTGTTGACTGATAAGAATATGGGGATTTTTCATTTCTAGACATTGCACCACTCCTTCTGTTCTATTCTGGTTCAATAATGTTGCCATATTTGTAGGTCGTTATTAAGAACCTTGGGTGTTTGAAATTGAATTCTTCATATAATAACAACTACAGCAGGTTGGCAGCTGTCCAGAAATGATTAATTAACAAAAATGCAATTAGTTTTTGTACAGTCAACAGTTTGTTGATAACAAGGAAGACACTTCTTTCTTTTAAAGACATGCTATTTTTCTAATCTCACACAACTGTATCTTACTGTATTGTATTCTAGATATGATTATTTTTAAATGGCACAAAGCATGTGCAAAAAGAAAATAAAAGGCATTCACGGCGAGGAGAGCAATTATTAATCCATTTGTGCCAGAATCCTGGGTTAATTGGAGGGAATTTAATAACCTACTTTGGGAAGACATCTGACATTGTTGACATGAAAAAACTGTCTAAAATACCTTGTGACACACAGCATAGTTCTGTATAAATATGGATGATACAGTACAGAAGCTCTGGATGTTGCAATCTCTGTTGAGCCCCCTCCCCCTATTTCCAGTGAAGAGCAGTTTCTAGGCTATTTGTTTAACAGAGTAGGTTAACACAAAATTCTTACTATATTAAAACTCTACAAAACCTGCAGTAAAACATCATAATACACACCTCAGCTGCTGCAGATCCTCTTAATACATACATTATCTGCTGCAGAACTTCCTACTACACACCAAAGCTACTTTAACCCCTTATCACCGACACTAGTTTTCAGCTCAATGACCAGACTCGATTTTTCAAATCTGACATGTCTCACGATAATTGGTTATAACTTCGGAACGCTTTAACATATCCGGGTGATTTTGAGAATGTTTTCTCGTGACACATTGTACTTCATGTTAGTTATAAAATTTAAGTGATACTTTTGCGATTCGTTCTGAAAAAAAGTGAAAATTTGGCAAAAGTTTGTAAAAATTCTTCATTTTCCAAGTTTGAAATGTTCTGCTTTCCAGACAGGAAGTAAAACTACCCAAAAAGCTTGATAAATTCCATTTACGGAATGTCTGCTTTATGTTGGGATGATATTTTATGCATCCTCTCACTTTTCTAGGATGAGGTGCAGAACTTTAGGTGCCATTTTTCTCATTTTCATGAAAATCCCCAAAACTCACATTTTGAGGGACAACTCAGCTTCCAAGTGACTTTGAAAGGCCTAAATAATAGTAATAATAGTGTTTTTAACTGTGTGTTTCTTTGATGGCCGATTTAATAAAGCTATATTGGAATTTTGAAGTAGTTATGTTCAGTTACTGAGGCATCCTATATACTCCTATTGGTATTGCTTGCTAAATAATAGTAAAACCCCATAAATTACCCCACTATAGAAACTTCACCCCTCAACGTATGTAAAACAACTTCTATTAAGTCCATTAACCCTTTAAGTGTTTCACATGGGTTAAAACAATATGGACCTGCGATTTAGAAACTATGGAATTTTTTTGGAAAATACATTCATTTAGGCCAAACTGACAGTTTCAGAATAAATTAAATGATGAAACGCACTGCAACGTTTGATGCCCAATTCCTCCAGAGTGTACTGATACCTCATATGTGGTGGTAACCTGCTGTATGGGCACATGGCCGAGTATAGAATGAATTGAGGCGCCATTCACAGCAGATTTGTATTGTCACATTGTACTACCTATACATTTTTATTTTTTTTGGTAATGCCAACATATGAGGGCTTATTTTTTACGGAATGAGATACAATGTATAGATAATTCATTTAGGGGGTCTATAGCTTATTCATGAGATTTTATTAACTATTTCAAGGGGGACACAAACAAAATCATCAATTTTTATTTTGGAGTTTTAGCATTTTTTTCCCCCGCTCACCGTAATGTAAAAATAATATTTTATCTTTATTCTCTGGTTCACTACAATTGCGGTGATACCTCATTTATATAGTTTTTCTTATCTTTGCTCAATTTTCCTGAGCAAAACCAATATTGGAGAATATCACATTGTTTTTACTATTGACAACTTTTTATTGCCATAACTTCTGTATTTTTATGTTGTCAGACCTGGTTGAGGGCTTATTTTTTGCGAAAAGAGTTGTTCTTTTCAGTCGTATCATATTAGGGAACGTACCTTTTTTTGATCACTTTTTAGAACATTTTTTGTGATGGTGTTTGATGAAAAATTGTATATTACGGGAAGTTTTTTGTAGTTTTTTTTTTCATCGTTCACCGAGCGGGTTCAATATTGATTTAGATTTATTGTACAGATTAATACGGACGCGGTGATACCAAATATGTACATTTTTCGTGTGTTTTTGTGTTTTATATACTGTATTTGCATTATATGTGTAACTGGGGAGATTATGGGACTTTATTTTATTTATTTATTTAATTATTATTATAAAATGATTTAATCTTTTTTTTTTTTTACTTTCACATATTTTCCACATTTTGGCTTGAATAAGCGATCATCCGATCACTTATTCAAGCCTCTACACTGCAATACACTTGTATTGCAGTGTAAAGTGTAAGTAACTGAGCATGCCGGCAGGACCCGGCGAGAAGAGGAGCCGACAGCCTCGGGTCACTCGTCGGACCCGGGGCAGCGGCAGGAGGGATCGGATCCCCCGGTAAGCACACCTGGGGGGTTCGATCCACGGGGGACACACTTGCACGCCGCGGTCATGCTTGACCGCGGTGTGTAAGGGGTTAAACACCCGGGATCGGAGTTTTTCCGATCCCGGGTGTTAGTGCCGGGTCTGGGAAAGGCAGGACCCGGCGAGAAGAGGAGCCGACAGCCTCGGGTCACTCGTCGGGACCCGGGGAAGCGGCAGGAGGGATCAGATCCCCCGGTAAGCACACCGGGGGGGGGGCGATCCACGGGGGACACACTTGCACGCCGCGGTCATGCTTGACCGCGGCGTGTAAGGGGTTAAACACCCGGGATCGTAGTTTTTCCGATCCCGGGTGTTAGTGCCGGGTCTGGGCTGTGACACAAGCACTATACTGACCCGATGTCCCGAAATCTTCTTCTGACGCGGCGCCGTAGAAAGGCGTCGCGTCAGAAGAAGTACCCTTAATGACCGACGTAGAATCCCGATAGGGCGGTCATTAAGGGGTTAAAACATCACAACACAAACAACAGCTGTTGCAGAACCTCATAATACTCCTCTCTGCTACAAAATAAAAAACAGTCAGTATTTGATGTGACCACAATTTTTCAGAAACATTGCAACACATCTCCTTGACATGGACTGCATTCACACAAGGTGCTTGAATTACCCTTTTAAAAGTAATTTAAAGGTTGTTTGTAGGAGCTTTGCCCAATCATAGCATCATAGTTTATAATGTTGACAAAAAGATGCAGGTAGATTGCGTCCAACCTGTAAGATTAAACAAATGGTTTTTTCCCATAAGACATGATATTTTTGTCCCCAAGTGTCAGGGTTAGAGATGGGCGAATTTGTTAAAATTCATTTCGTCCCGATTCGCCAAATTTTTCGAAAAAATTTGATTAGACCCGAATCGAATCAAAACGAATCACGTTGAGGACCCCTTGAGAAAGACCAGGCGGGTTGAAACGCGCGTTGGGGGCTAGAGGCACGCCAGGTAGTATGTCCAATTACTATATCTCATGCAATGTTTAACTTTGCAACCACTAAGCAAGGCACGATGCTGCATTATGGGGTTTAATTACAGGCCGATATAGGCGATATGTTCCTAATGGTATATATGTTGCATTGCAGTTTGTTACTGTTTACATTGGTTGGTTACACTTCCTGTTAATATAATATTGTGTATGGACAGTATACTTGGTGTGCTTCATGTTTTACGTCTCTCCTGAGATGCCATTTTTTATGACATTTTAATGAACTTTGTATTCAATAAAAATTATCTTCTATTATCACATTTGGCATGTCGCATCCTCTTTTTCTGTTAGTTTAATGCTGTGTTTTAGTATGACATGCACATGACAGCCGCGGCTCTTAGAATCTCTTCACTCTTCAGTTCCAGTGCAGAGTTGGTAGTGGCGCGTGACGGCGTGATGTGAGTTTGCACGTCACTGCCGCTTCCTCGCTGACGCTCCCCCCCCCCTTCCCGGAAGCTGGAGTGCGGAATGCACGCGGGCTTGAACTGGGCACTATGCCGAGGGGTGCATGTAAGGCTGTGGTCCCCGGACGGGAAAGAGTCGGCAGACGCAGCGGTCGCCGTCAACAAAAAACTGTAACTCCAGCGTGGGGGTGGACTAACTCCCCCTTAGACGGGTTCCTCTGGTGAGAGAGGAGGATAAGGGCAAGGGGCGAGATGGCGGCAGCTGGTTCCCCGTCCGGAACAGCGAACCTGGTTCTTGGCACAAGCCTCCGGTGAGAGCTGAGGCGGTGGAGTGGACAGCAGCGTTGATTGTGGCCCTTGGTGAGAGCAGAGGCCACAGCCTGCGAAGGTGGCAGCCAGTCCCCCGTCCTGTGAGAGAGGACGGTGCGATAGGCAGCCACCACTGGATTTCTCCAGGAGCCCTACTGGGCGATAGCTGTGGTGATCCCTGAGGGCTTGACACGGGAACGCGGTACTCCAAGAGGCTTGTGGACGCAGTATCTTGACATCAGTGCGGTTTCCAAGACGAAGACGAAGAGCAAGGGCGGTGAGATGATAATACCCCTGTGACATTACGCTGTATGCATTAACACTAACTAAACAACTCATCTATTCCCCGCTTGTGAAGGTGGAAGAAAGTTTGAAAAGGAAATTTCTGTGGTTCTTTCTGGCTCTGATTTTGGTGACTCTATTGTACCCCCCACTATCATTTAGACAGGCGGTTGACTGGGGACTCTGCCCCCCCCTTCCATGTATTCTTTTTCCCCTTCTTCACCCCCTTCGGATAATTGCTCAGTTAGTATAATTGCTCACGGGATACTGACGGGGGTTTCCTTTTGTTTTTTCCCTTTTTTTTTTTTTCATTCTTCTTCTTCCTCTTACCTCTTCCCTTTCTTAAATGGGCTCCGAGATAAGGTTTTTTGCTTGAAATGTTAGGGGTCTCAGCGATAAAGTAAGGAGATGTATGATTTTCGACTGTATCCATAGGCACTTTCCTGCTATTATATGCCTGACGGAAACCCATCTGACAGCAGCACACCAGGGTACGGTAAGGAAAAAATGGGTTGGAAAAGAGTTCCACTCGTATGGAAATATATACTCACGGGGTGTTTCGATATTCATACACGCAAAAGTCGACTTTAAATTGTTGAGTAAAAAATTGACAAAGAGGGGAGATATATTTTTTTGTGCGGGATGCTGGGGGGCCAACATATCCTGCTTGCATTTGTATATATTCCCCCACCCTTCTCTCTAAATGTGTTTGGTGAATTGCTAAAATTCAGGGAAGGAAAAGAAAGCTACACAATACTTATAATAGGGGACCTGAATAAGGTCTTTGACGTGAGCCAGGATCGAATGTGTTTGGAGGGGAAAGTGGGAGAACCTGCATGTAGAAGAGAATCCAAATTGTCAACTTTATGCGAGGAACTCGGGCTAGTAGACGTATGGCGAATGAAGTTTGGCACGAAGAAGGCCTTCTCGTATTTGAGTAAAACACATAAAATTCTGACCCGTATTGATCATTGCCTGGCAAGTTATTCCTTAATGCCCAATATTCACAACATGCGCTATGAACCAATAATGATCTCGGATCACGGGCTGGTTGTGGTAGTAATGGGTCACGAAGGCAGGAAAATGTCCCCTCTCCCCCCTACTTTACGCCCTTTATATTGAACCCCTGGCCGCCCTATAGACAGGATGAGGGTATTATTGGTGGGGGGAGTGGGGATGCCACAGATAAACTCTGCCTATATGCAGACAACCTGATTTTAAATCTTCAGGACACAATGGTCACGGTTCCAAGAGTAATCTCCACCATCGAAGAATTTTGGAAATGGTCAGGGTTACAGATAAACTGGAGGAAGTCACAGTTACTGTCCCTTGATGCGGCAGTAAGGGAAGAAATGTTGAGGCAAAAAGTTCTTATGTGTAATAGCGGCTTTAGGTATCTTGGTATCCAGGTAGCAAAGGCACTGGACCGGTTTGTAGAACTCTGATTCCCCTATTGAGAGCCATTAGGGATCAAATTTATTGTTGTGATAGACTACCACTTTCAAGGGCAGACAGAATAGGCCTTATTAAAATGATTTTGTTGCCTCAAATTTTATTTGTAATATCTGCCAGTCCAGTATGGATTGAGGAAGCTCACTTCAAACTTATAGAAGCAATGTTGAATAATTTGATAAAGAGTGCGTATGAAGCTTAGCTATTTATACCGCCTAATGGAGGAGGGGGGTTGTGGTATACCTTATTTTTTTGGATATTTTATAGCCGCACAATTGACAAGATTGAGTAATTGGGAAAATAATCCGGCGTTCAAAAAGTTGATGAAGTCTACAAAGAGGGAGAGGGGTTCAATTTTGGAGCATTCTTCTACCCAGCACTTCCGGTCTGCTTACCACGTCCGGTCTTACACGGACTCAGCACTGGCGCTGGACGCCACTTTGATTAGAGGGCATATTTAGGGTGAGTGCATTACGATTCTGGCTACTTACCCCTGAGGAAGTCGTCCTAGGGACGACGATACACGTGGGGAGCCGTTCACCTCGCATCCTACCTCATTCCCATTGCTCTACCACCTTTACAAGATTTTTCCTCAATCTATGACATGTTGTAAGATCTCAACCTTGACCTTATGTTAGCACTTTCGTTCCTCTGTCTACTATCGGCACTCTGCACTTTATTTTGCAAAATAATTTTTACACAAATAAGGGGGTATTGATTGTTGTTTCGCATTGTAGCACTTGCACTTTATCGGCTTATTAGTCATCAGTGCAGCATGGTTTTTTGGGGCTAGGACAATCGCCCGCTACCTGTAATTTGTTGGTTAGGGCATCACATGCAATACAATTTGAATTTGAACACAACTTTTCATGGGTAGAGGTATTCAGACAGTAATTGTCGTGTGGATGAGAGGTTAGTTGTGGATGACCCAGACCGGGATCTCCACTTTGTTTATTTTATGTATATTATTGTTTTAGATGGTTTTAGATGTCTTTGTTTGGTATTCTTGTTTGTCCTTTAATATCAATAAAATTAGCATTTTTTTGTGTATATTTTGAGTATTTATGTATTGGCCGTTTTTGTGCATCGCTTTTGTTTCTCCATATCCCGGTGGCATCAGTACCAGCGGAAGCAGCAGGAGCGTGCAGAGTGGCACAATGATATAGAGTGAAGGTGGCATCAGAAGCAGCAGAAGCCTGCAGAGTGGCACAATTATATAGTGCGTTGGTGGCATCAGTACTAGCAGAAGCAACAGGAGCCCGCAGAGTGGCACAATGATATAGTGCGAAGGTGGCATCAGTAGCAGCAGCAGCAGGAGGAGCCCACAGAGTGGCACAATGATATAATGTGTTAGTGGCATCAGAAGCAGCAGGAGCCCGCAGAGTGACACAATGATATAGTGTGAAGGTGGCATCAGAAGCAGCAGGAGCAGCAGAGTGGCACAATGATATAGTGTGTTGCTGGCATCAAAAGCAGCAGCAGGAGCCCGCAGAGTGACAGAACGATATAGTGTGAAGGTGGCATCAGAAGCAGCAGGAGCCCGTAGAGTGGCACAATGATATAGTGTGAAGGTGGCATCAGTAGCAGCAGCAGGAGTAGCACAATGATATAGTGTGAAGGTGGCATCAGAAGCAGAAGCAGCAGGAGCCCACAGAGTGGCACAATGATATAGTGTGAAGGTGGCATCAGAAGCAGCAGGAGCCTGCAGAGTGGAAGAATGATATAGTGTGAAGGTGGCATCAGAAGCAGCAGGAGCCCGCAGATTGGCACAATGATATAGTGTGAAGGTGGCATCAGAAGCAGCAGGAGCCCGCAGATTGGCACAATGATATAGTGTGAAGGTGGCATCAGAAGCAGCAGGAGCCTGCAGAGTGGCAGAATGATATAGTGTGAAGGTGGCATCAGAAGCAGCAGGAGCCCGCAGATTGGCACAATGATATAGTGTGAAGGTGGCATCAGTAGCAGCAGCAGGAGTAGCACAATGATATAGTGTGAAGGTGGCATCAGAAGCAGAAGCAGCAGGAGCCCACAGAGTGGCACAATGATATAGTGTAAAGGTGGCATCAGAAGCAGCAGCAGCAGGAGCACGGATAGTGTCACAATGATAGAGTGTGAAGGTGGCATCAGCAGCAGCAGCAGGAGCCTGCAGAGTGGCACAATGTTATAGTTTGAAGGTGGCATCAGAAGCAGCAGGAGCCTGCAGAGTGGCACAATGATATAGTGTGAAGGTGGCATCAGAAGCAGCAGGTGCCTGCAGAGTGGCACTATGATATAGGGTGAAGGTAGCATCAGAAGCAGCAAAAGTCTGCAGAGTGGCACAATGATATAGTGCGTTGGTGGCATCAGTACCAGCAGCAGCAGCAGGAGCGCACAGAGTGGCATAATGATATAGCGTGAAGGTGGCATCAGAAGCAGCAGGAGCCTGCAGAGTGGCACAATGATATAGTGTAAAGGTGGCATCAGAAGCAGCAGCAGCAGGAGCCCGGATAGTGGCACAATGATATAGTGTGAAGGTGGCATTAGAAGCAGTAGGAGCCTGCAGAGTGGCACAATTATATAGTGCGTTGGTGGCATCAGTACCAGCAGGAGCCTGCAGAGTGGCACAATGATGTAGTGTGAAGGTGGCATCAGAAGCAGCAGGAGCCTGCAGAGTGGCACAATTATATAGTGTGTTGGTGGCATCAGTAGCAGGAGCCCACAGAGTGGCACAATGATATAGTGTGAAGGTGGCATCAGTAGCAGCAGCAGGAGGAGCCCACAGAGTGGCACAATGATATAGTGTGTTAGTGGCATCAGAAGCAGCAGGAGCCCGCAGAGTGGCACAATGATATAGTGTGACCGCATCTGACACCCGTTTCTCCCAGGCCATTGGATGGGTCGTGGTGCCAAGGTTAGCTCCCTGGCCACGCTTCACTTTCTGCCCGCAGACACTCGGCTCCTCTGGTGTCTTTACAAAAAACTGCCACACCGCTGAGGTGGTAATTTTACCGCCAACACTCTGCACTGAGCGACTACTACCGCCGTTGCCTCGTTGAGCCCCTGTGCCACTGCTTATTTGGGCCTGCAAATCGGGATTTGTACCCCGCGGACGTTTGGCTCCCGTCCTCGCACTGCTGCCACCCTGCTGACTCCCAGCCACAGTAGCGACTTGCTGCCTGCTCCGCAAGCTGACACTCTCTTCGCCCGTCGATGATAAATCCCCTGCTACACCCGGCTCCCAAGTGCAATCGGCTACATCATCCTATTCCATTTTGTCACTAAATAGAACTACTATTTGGGGTATATATCCTATTCGATTTTGTAACTAAATAGAACTACTATTTGGGGTATATAGAACCCCCTTAGAGAACAGAGAGGGATTGCAGCAAGAATCACACAGTACAATAGCAGCAGCTGGATGCTACAACATGAAGTGTGAAGTGCTGAGATAGAAAATGGCTGGGTTTTATAGGGCTGTGTGACATCACATAAGCCTGCTGGTCGCTGATTGGCTTACAGGTCTGCAGATGTCATCGGGGGTGTTCCTTTCTCCTTCCCAGAGTTCTCTGCCCCATGTAACTTGTTGTTCTCGCACCCATTTAGCAGAAACATGAGGGGAAAAAAAACAACTTCGTTCCCGCGAATCAGCATAAACTTCGGCTTCGTGATGAATCGAATTCTTCCTGAAATTCTAACTGAAGTTAGAATCATTAGAATTGATTCGCCCATCTCTAGTCAGGGTTCGTGGGCAGTGGACCCTCTGGACCACCGCAAGAGGTGGTACTAGCCGACACCTGGAATCGGAATCTAAGTGGCACCTGGTCTTCACCAGAGCCTGCCGCAAAGCAGCATGGTCTTGCTGCAGCGGGGTGCCCCCAGGTCGTTCCACAGGAGCGACTAGCCCACAGTGGCAGCCAAGGTAGAGGTACCTTTGCAGATGCCAGTTTCGTGGTCAGGCTCAAGCGGCAGCCAGGGCAGGCAGCAGAGGTGCAAGGTCAAAGTCCAATCTTGGGTCAGCAATGGGAGGTCAAGACAGATGGGAATGGGAACACAGGAACACGGGAACATGGGATCACAGGAACTCAGGAGCAGGAACACGAGAACGGGAGTCCAGGAATGGACTGGAACACGGGAATAGACTGGAATATGGGAACAGGCTGGAACACCGGAACGGAAAACAGGAACTGAAACGCAAGAAAACACAGGGGTCTTTCAATTCACACAAGGCTTGAAGATCCGGCGGGGAGAAGCAGACCGCTGACCGAGGAAATTACAAGAGGTTGCTTGAGAGAAACCACTGGAACGCGCTGCCGAGAGACCAGAGTGGGATCATCAAAGTTCCTCGCAGACCTAGAGTCCCAGAATGTGGAGACTTGCACAGGAGTGCAGGCCGGAGACCGAGGCAGCTCCGCCATGGAGAAGGGCACGGGTGTGCCTGCGATCCAAGGCATGCATCGCAGGGTATCCCGTGACACCAAGTAAGGCATGTAACATGCAGGAAATAAATAAAGAGTGGCTCAAATAAGAAACACTCTGCATAATACCAGGATGAGATGGTATGAGATAGCAGCATGAGATGGTATAAATGAAATTCAGTGGTGCTCAGCTCAAATAGAAAAGATATAATGCACAATTCATCCTAAGAAATAGAAATACAGCGCCACTCATTGATACTGCTGTTGCATTCAACCCCCTTCTCCTAAATCCCTCCTGTGATTTTTTTCATGGCTTTTTTTAATGTAGCTTCAATAAAGATGAAGTCATTTTATCGGTGAGTGTCTCTGTATTTCTGTTTCTTTGGATCCATAACAGTAACAGAACATTCTCATACAATGTAGGAATTCCTTACATGTTAGCAGAAAGGGTAAAATGCTGAAGGCTAAAATATCTGGACTTCAGTACCACCAGGGAAGTAATCTGCATTTCTTTACTTCACTGTTTTCAGAGATTGAATAAACATTAATTTATAAATATGGTCCAGTCACTTCCAGTAGGCAGTTTTTTAACACTTAAATTATTTAGAAAAAATAAAGAGAGAAGCATGATCACAGAATACACCCAGGCGAAGGAAGACAGGAGATGGAATTCCAAGTAAGAATTGCATCGGGCTTGTTATGCGACATTCAAGGACATTCATCGATTGTGGCACAGGGTCCGTGTTTTTGGCACACGAATTAGGCAGCAATTTACATGGGATGTTACATTTTAGTGCAAGGGATTAATTAATTGGCACAGAAACTAAAAGGTTCTGAACTATCTCCATATTCATGAAGGTGAAATAGAACTTGCTGGACCAGCTTTTAGCTTGTCTGTTTGTGCGCAAAAATTGCCCAGAAAAAGTGTTGGGAACCTAGAATTGTAGGAAAGAGTCAGGACTACTAAGCTGCGTGCAAATGGAGCCACCAAAAATAAAGGCTTGACTGTTAGAAAAGGGAGCAGTTTTGTGGTGCCAACACTTCATAAATATGGTGCACAAGGTGCAGCAAGGGGGAAGTAAAATCCTACAAAAAACTTTCATATGTCAAAGTTACAATGTAAACTAACAGTTTCTTAGTTATTGTACTCACAAACATAGTTCTGGGGACATTAATGGAGAATCTCCAAAATAGCGATGTCAGATAGATGTACATCATTATTTCTATGTATAAATTTAAAAAAAATTGTATTGTATAAGTTTTATGAATGATCTATACTTAAGTTATTTATTTTATAGCAACAATTAGAGGTTCAAAGTCTGTGTCATTTATTTATGTTTGCACATTTTAATAGCTTTTTCACATTTTCTAGCTGATCACTTGATAACAATAGTTAATTTTTAATCTGAATTACCTAACAAAGTTCACATTCGATACGACTGTATGTCTCCATGTAAATTCTAGTTCAGACAGTGAGCAGTAACCTCCTAAGTGAGGATGGGCCGTGTGTATTATATTTATTTACTTCTCTTAATTATTTTTTATTTTGGAGAAGTTATTTCCGAAAGACGCCTTATGGTAAATCTCTATTCTTCAGAAGAAAATAAAATATCAGAGAGTTCAAGAGCAAAAAGATCACTGGATAAAAAAAATTACTGCACCACAAATGGCTGTTGTGACAGTAGAAATGATGACTGCAACCTGTTTTACATAGGGAAAAATGCAACATGTTACTGTGACACTTTTTGTGACCAGGCACCAATAGGACATGTAGACTGCTGCCCAGATTTCTGGATCACTTGCCTTGGCCAGAATTTGGAAGACCCTTCAACAACAATTTTACCTTCCACTTCATTCCCAGCCAGCACAGGTAAGGTTAAACAGTTTATCTACTTTTCAACTGAATTAATTGAATTCCCTTTACCTTTATGTTCTGCACATTGGGTGGGAAAAATATCAGGTTTGTATGGATCAAAGAGTAAGGTTGTCTTGTTGTTGTTTTATGGTATGTAGAGAAATAAGGAAGCTGCAGTAAAAGACATAAAAATGTAGCACAAAACGTACATATTCAAAAGTGAAACATTGGGCCGATATAACATTGTTTTCTTTTGGCTGTTCTTCTTTTAGTTTTTTTCATCAAAATGTTGAATGGTTGTGATGAAATTTTGTCTCTTCAGCTCCTGCAGTGTTATGCACCTTTTAAAACTGACCACGCTGACCTAGCATGTCAGGAGTGTTGGATGTGTCTTGGATTTTAATTCAGGTTTTCTGTGGTAGGCTTTTGTGGCTTTTCAGAGACTAATCGAGATGTTGCCATTCATAAATTTCACTCCATATTGCATGACACACCATCCACAAAACAATCCAAAATCAAAAAATGATGCTTACTTCACAGGTATGCCAAAAGAATTGTTGCAGCTTTTAAATTAATCTCAGACAAAAATGTTGTAAAATTAACCAAAACATGCCAGAAAAATGAAGTATGAACATTGATAGATCTGGCCCAGTTTTTTTTAAAGTATGCATCATATGTCAAGATGAAAACACACATTGCTTGTTATGATTTACAGAAGTCATGAAACCAAATGGTCTCAAGCATTTTACAAAGTGTAAACCACATTAAAGTAACTGTGTTACGCCACGCTCCATTAGCCGCATATGTAAATTTACATATATACTGAATAAAAATTTGCTAAAGATTGCAGGGACTATCCTCACGTCCTATAGGTCCACCTACCACCCTATCTACCTTTGTAGGTATCAAAGTGAAGAGGCAGCACTCCAAGTAGTGTTGAAAGGGGGTGAACCTTTATTCCATGAACCGCGACGTTTCGGTGTGAGTTTAGACTTTTCTCAAGTGTAAACTCACACCGAAATGTCACGGTTCATGGAATAAAGGATCACCCCCTTTCAACACTTCTTGGAGTGCTCTCTCTTCACTTTGATACCTACAAAGGTAGAGCACCTGTGGAATAAACATTCACTATTTATCTTGGAGTGCTGCTTCCTTCCTTGGAGTAGCTGTTTAGTAGTATTGAAGTATGCCATAGTACCCCCTGACATGAATTTGTGGTCATGATTACATCTAGATCTTTTTACATACAAGAGTTTTCTCACTTGTATGTTTCTTTTTGCAACAGTAAAGATATACTACTGCAATAAGTAATTTTATGGGTTGCACTTAAATAAATCAGCATAATAAATTAGAAACTGCACACTTCATCATGTAGACACTATAGTACGCAAATCAAATTGAAACCCGAGGGCAAGGTCATTTTCATTTTACCATTTTATTTTTTACTTCAAAAACGAATTATTCAATTTACAGAGAAGTGTAAAGGTTTGTTTTCTGTAGGACAAATTGTACTTTCTAGAGGCACCATGTAATGTGCCATGTTATGAATTCAGCAGCAATAAAAAACATTAACTATAACCTGTGCCAGTTTGTTTAGGCGCCAGATATGAAGAGGATCTGACACATAATTTTGCTATATGGAATAAGTTAGTTCACTATGAAATTTTAACATGGTTTTTTGGGGGGGAATGTAAAAAACCGTATGAATTTACAGTGGAACATTTTAGAGCTTGTAAAATTGTGATATATACCTCTATTGGAAGGCTCTAATGTGATTATTGCATGTCTAGAATTAGAAAAACATGGCTGCTATCTTCCAAAAAATATCACCAGCCTTGTCCATAGGTTGTATACCGTATATATTCGAGTATAAGCCGAGTTTTTTTAGCAAAACTTTTGTGCTAAAAATTCAACACTCGGCTTATACTTGGGTATACATAATAAACTTACTACTCACCATTCCGACGGCCCGGACAGCTCCTCTTCATCTTCATGCCACAGGTCCGCGGCAGCTCCGTGGCCGTGCCTCTTCTGTCTTCATGCCGGCTCGCAACAGCTCCGTGCGCACGGAATGGTGAGTAGTAAGTTTATTAATTTTTTACTGGCAACATGGGACTAACAGGCTATCTACAGAAAGGGGCTGGCAGGCAATCTACAGAAAGGGGCTGGCAGGCAATCTACAGAAAGGGGCTGGCAGGCTATCTACAGAAAGGGGCTGGCAGGCTATCTACAGAAAGGGGCTGGCAGGCTATCTACAGAAAGGGGCTGGCAGGCTATCTACAGAAAGGGGCTGGCAGGCTATCTACAGAAAGGGGCTGGCAGGCTATCTACAGAAAGGGGCTGGAAGGCTATATACTGAAGGGGGCTGGCAGCTATATACTGGGAGGCTGTGACCAATGCATTTCCCACCCTCGGCTTATACTCGAGTCAATAGGTTTTTCCAGTTTTGGGTGGTAAAACTAGGTACTTCGACTTATACTCGGGTCGGCTTATACTCGAGTATATACAGTATGTTATTGCTTTTTTGTTTTTTGCTTGTTTTTCTAATCCTGCAGATCACTTACATCTTGTGTAGATGTGAAAATGCTAAAATATCAAGCTTATTTCATCCAATATTTTTTTTTCTTGTTTGAGATGCTTACTGAAGATATGCTACTTCAATATCAGGAGATCATGAAAGCAAAGCAAGGAATAAAATTATATGTTTCATTGACAGGATGCTATAAAGATGGATCATATTATCAAGATAAATCAATACAGAAAGACAACTGCAATTACTGGTAAATACCGTGCGTTTATTACATTGTCATTTGTATTTGTATGAAATACAGAGTTACTGTCATAATACTGTATTTAAACTACAGTGCTGTCACAAGTATATATAAACCTAAGTGTGTAATAACCATTTACCAAGAAGTCACCACTACTTTAATAATGCTTAGGCCTCCTGATTTATCCAGTCGGTGGCTGATGTAGTTTTTCTCAAAAACTATGCACATGTTCTTCACTCAACAGAATAGCTAAACAGACAGACCCCAGACTAAACAACTCTCCATTAACAGATGCCTGTACATAAAATGGCTATTACAGCTCAGAACATACAATAACATACAATGCACATGCCTGACAATATTTTACAAAACTGGTAAGACAACAGATCTTAATACAGTCCCTAGACCGGACAGCTTAGGATACAGACCTTGGTCTTACTAAAACGTCCATGTGTTCCATGGCTTCAAGGGTGTGGATAAAGATATGCTTGAGAACTCCACTAAATCTCTTTATTTTTACTTATTATATTTACTCGAGTATATACTCGAGTATAAGCCGAGTTTTTCAGCACAATTTATGTGCTGAAAAAGCCCTACTCGGCTTATACTCGAGTTAGTATAAAAAGCACACCTGATACAGCATGTGTGACGGAGCCGGGCAGCTATGTCAGCAGGGTGTTGGAAGCTAAATCACCAGGGATAGATCGCTGGCTGAGAGGCAGAGCGGGGGACGAAGGGACGAGCTGCTGATCACAAGGATGGAGCTCAAGCATGTGCAAGGCTGAGCCTGCAAACAGGGGAGATACAGCACCTTTTTGCCGGCCTGAGAAGCAGTGCATACGGAGCTTCAAGCAGACAGGAAGGGTCAGCAGGTCAGGTCAGCAGTGTAAACACAGGAGACTGTGTCTGCAGAGGGGAAGAGCAGTCCTAGCTACAGAAGCTGTATATGTGCAGCCTTAGGACAATTACAGCAGAGGAGCTGATTCTGCAGGTACCTGAAGTGTGTTTTAGCTGCACTTACAAACTTCACTAACTCTTGTAACAATTAGATACACTATTCCCGCTGAGTCACTAGAGTGCTCACTATCAGCAGGACTAATAAACTTACTGTGCTCAAGTAGAACAAGTGCAGTCCTGACACTCAGTCTGTCTCCTAACGTATGTGCATACAAGGACTGTTACATCTGCACATTAACATCTAAACAAACTAAACTGTGGCTTCAAGGGGTGTAGTAAACCTACATGGAAGGGTATAGAAGCTGTAAATAGGATTCTGCCTTTAATGTGTTGTGAGAAATTTAACCCCTTAACGACTTGGCCTTTTTTAGTTTTTTCACTTCCATTTTTCACTCCCCACCTTCAAAAATCTATAACTTTTTTATTTTTCCACATAAAGAGCTCTGTTATGGCTTATTTTCTGCGTAACAAATTGCACTTCGTAGTGATGGTATTTAATGTTCCATGGTGCATACTGGGAAGCAGGAAAAAAATTCCAAATGCAGTGAAAATGGTGAAAAAACACATTTGTGACGTTTTCTTGTGGGCTTGGATTTTACAGCTTTCACTGTGCGCCCCAAATGACATGTCTATTTTATTCTTTGGGTTGCTACGATTATGGAGATACCAAATTTGTATAGGTTTTATAATGTTTTCATACATTTAAAAAAATTAAAACCTCCTGTACAAAAATTTTTTTTTTTATTTTATCATCTTATGGCGGCAATAACTTTTTCATACTTTGGTGTACGGAGCTGTGGGTGGTGTCATTTTTTGCGACTTTTGATGGCGTTTTCATTGATATCATTTTTAGGACTGTGTGACCTTTTGATCACTTTTTATTAATTTTTTTATATTTTCCAAAATGGCAAAAAAATTTCATTTTTGACTTTGGACGCTATTTTCCGTTACGGAGTTAAATGCAGTGAAAAACCGTTATTATATTTTGATAGATCGGACATTTTTGGACGCGGCGATACCTAATGTGTTTATGATTTTTACTGTTTATTAATATTAATATCAGTTCTAGGGAAAGGGGGGTGATTTGAATTTTTAGGTTTTTTTATTATAATTTTTTTTTTTTTAACTTTTTTTTACTTTTACTTTTACTATTTTTCAGACTCCCTAGGGTACTTTAACCCTAGGTTGTCTGATCGATCCTACCATATACTGCCATACTGCAATATGGCAGTATATGGGGATTTTACTCCTCATTCATTACAATGTGCTGATAGCACATTGTAACGAATGTGTTAAAACAAGACATCTTCGGGCCTCCGTGAGACCCGAAGCTGTCATGGCAATGGATCACCGCTCCCCGTGACGTCATCGAGGAGCGATGATGTGCGGCAAGATGGCGGCAGCATTGCCGGCGGCCATCGCAGTGAAAGCACCCGCAATCGGTGCTAGCACCGATCGCGGGTGTTACCGGTAAGCCTTTGCTGCAATATGCAGCAAAGACTTACCGGCTATGGAGAGGGCTCGGCCCGCGAGCCCTCTCCATGCACCCGGACCCGGCGCGCGCCGTACTAGTACGGCGCGCGTCGGGAAGGGGTTAATATCACTAACATCAATACTGCATTAACTAATGCATTTCATTACTCATGGAGCCTGTGACCATTGCATTTCATACCCTCGGCTTATACTCGAGTCAAAAAGTTTTACCATTTTTTTTGTCGTAATATTAGGTGCCTTGGCTTATACTCGGGTATATACGGTACTTATTATTTAGTGACTAACTTTTTCCCTTTTCTTATTTTCTCCATTGCTTGTCTGTCATGGCAACCAAAAGATTATTTACTGTTGTCAAGAATTACTTTTAATGCTTTTCTTCAAGCTGATAAAAGATTGCACAAAAAACAAAATCACAGCAGCTAATGTGTACATTTGCAGAACATTTCTTTATGAAGTTGTTTTTTCAACATATTGGTTATTTATCACTGTGATGATAAATTTAAGTGCAGTGTAAGACTGACAAGTTAGACCTTCTTTAAGTACATGAGGGAATTTGGCCCCCAATCTTCTTCAAATCAAACAAAATTAGCGTGAAACATTTATGCTACATTTGTGCTGGTTTGTGCAGCAGAAATTTTTGTTTGTGCTCTTTTCATTTTAAGATATTAATAAAAGTTTCCAGAGTTTACATTGCCCAAATCAAACAAAACAGGTGCCAATCAGTTGTGCTATGTTTGTGCTGATTTGTGCTGCTCAAATTTATTTTGCAGAGGATAAATCAGAGGAAAGAAAAGCTGGCACTCACCGCTTCTTTAAAACTTCTTTCTTTATGAATTCATCTTAAAATGTCATGCACAAAAGAAGAGGATGGCTGGAGGAATGCATCTTTATACAGGGACGAGTTGTTTTGCGCTAGCCTAGCGCTTCTACTTGCCTGACTCTCTAGGCGTCCTCACCTGCCTTTTAAATGAGGGCGTCAGGAGAGGCTGCTATGTCATGTAGTGACACCTACAACCTCGAGGACACAGTATTGGTTAAAAACATTAGTATGCAGAGACAAACCATTCGTTTTGCCCCACACCTATAATACAGCGAGACAAAGCGACAGACTTGACAGAGAACTGATGTCAGGTTTGAGAAGGAAATCCTCTTTTCAATGCCTCCAATCAGATTGGTGCAGTGGGGGTTCTTTTCTAAGTAGCAATTTATGTCTATCCCCTCGTGTCTTGGTATCAGGACCTGCTCAATACCTGCGAAGGTGAGCAGATCAGTGTTACCTCCATGGGCTGCATTGACATGTTCTATGAGGCGTGGAGCTCCTTTGCTGCTACATACTGAGTTCTTCTGTTCCCTGAATCTGGGGATTATTGTTTTACCTATGTTAAATCGCATGGGCAGAAAATAACATATATGATCAAGCAGGACCTACAGGTAATTAATTGCCTGATTCTATGTTCCAAGCCACCAATTTTCAAGAATTTACCCTTGATCATTTGGGCGCAGTGAGTGCAGCTTCCACATTTGTGATTACCTATGGGGGCAGCTTTTCTTAACCAATTACTCTCATTGCCCACATCTGGGAGTCTGCTGCACACTTTGTGGTCCTGCAATGTTTTGCTCCGGCGTAAGGTAACCAGGGGGACGTTCTCTGCTATGGTTTTAAGTTGGGTCTAAAAGCTGTGATAAAAGTGATGAAATGCATTTTAGAAGCAAATGTCACCAGAAATCTGATGCAAGTGGATTATTTATTTTCCCCCAATGAGTCCTTTATAAAGTTCTTGACAAATACCTGAAAGGCTTCATTATTGGACACTGTAAAAAGCCTCAGTAATATAAACATTGCATGAACATTGTGGCTAACACATGATGGCATTGAATTCTATTGGTTCATGCAACTGCCCATGATACAATTATGGGATGGGCACAACTTACTAGCCAAAATATGTAAAAGAAAATAGCAATTTTCACTTTGCACCAACCATTACTGTTTGATAAATTTATAGAAGCCATCTCTAGGGACAGCCTGCCACTTGATAAAGTCCTTTGGGGATTTTATTTCTAAAGTGGGGTCACTTGTTGTAGTTTTACTTCAGAGCCTCTGCAATTGTCTGCCAATTCAGTGTAAATCACCAGCCTGAGCCTCATATGCACATAGCTTTGTCGTATTTTCATGTAAAAGAATATGGCAACTTTTAGGGTGTTTTTAAATTCAGGAACACAGTATAATAACTGAAGAGAGCATTTTTCTTAGTGGCACAAGCTGTGTCCAACATATTGGGCACTAAAATGGAAAGTATGGCAAAAATGCAGCCTTTGCACATTAATTCTTTGAAAGCAACTGTATTGTCAAAATGGCTACTATACTGCTTCATAAATAACCTGAGGGGCATAGTTTTCTACTGTTTTGCGCCTCATTGGCTCTTAAAGCGCATCATGGCAGCTGAAATCTTATCCAGCTATGTAATAAGAAAAGACAGCTCTCTTCTATGCCCTACCATGTGACCATACACTGGTTTACATGCACATGTTAGGTATTTCCTTACTTTGGAGAAATAACCTAAAACAATGGAGTGTCATTTCTAATTTAAACCCTTGCACAAATAAAAAAATGATAAGTAATTTTTCTTATTCTTTGGTCCATTTTTTATTATATTATGGTGGTGTTAAAATGATCACTTTACTCATTGATAAATTTCTTCTGGGGTTCAGTTTGCAAGATGGCGCCTTAAAAACTATTACAGCCAAATCCGGCCCATTATATGCCAATACAACAATTCACGACTACATCCTGCCTTATACTACTCAGGAGAAATTATGTAACAACCGATGGGGTACATTTATCCTTTGCGAATGTACATTTTAAGACTAAATGAAGTATTAATTAATCAAAATACTTTGTGTATATTTGATCTACACTTATTTTTAACTCCTGTGAAAATCCGAAGGGTTAACTAACATCCAAAAAGTTGTTTTGAATATTTTGAGTCTCTCTCAGCACCTGATACAATACTTGGCCGGTCAGAATCTGTTCACAGAACGGTTTTAGTGCCCCTGTAAACAAACTTGGGCACAAACTGGAGAGACAGTGGTGCGAGACACTGGGAGGGATTATTTTTTTAATCAGCCCCCGACCAGCCACATTTGTATTTTTAATTTATCTCGAATAACTCCTATAACCTATGGCCCGTGAGCCAGATATGGCTCTTTTGATGGCCGCATCTGGCTCGCAGCCGGGGCTCCTATCCAGGGTCGTAACTACAGCCGCAGCAACTGCTAATATGCCTGCCAAGACCAGGGGCCCATATTCAGCCGTATGTCCGGGGCCCCTGTTGTGACCCTGGCTGTAGTTATGCCCCTGGATGTAATTGGCAGAGCAGCGCGGGGTAAATTCAGGGGCGGCACCTCTGTCTCCCTCCTTGCAGCAGCCTCCTCCATGTGTGAGAGAGGGAGGGGAGGAGACTGTCTGCCTGCAGCCAATCCCAGCGCTGGATGTAGCAGCGCGGGAGATTCATCCAGAGGAGAGTGCTGCATACTCCGGAGCCATCCAGCACCTGAGGAGAAGGAGTCAGCAGCCAGGAATCATCCAGAGATAAGTCCTCCCTCCCCCCAGTGTCTCCTTACACTCTGCACTAACCCCTTAGTGTCCTGTGTGCAGCTATGAAGCTCTCCTGAGACCCCTCTGCATCATCCCCACATATCTTCCCCCACCACTGCATTTCTACATTAATGTGAGGTTCTGCAGCAGCTTAGACACATGTTGGCGTCTGTATAGGGATGTTCTGCAGCGGCTGGCTCGTGTATAAGGATGTTCTGCAGTGGTTGGCTCGTGTATAGGGATGTTCTGCAGTGGTTGGCTCATGTATGGTGATGTTCTGCAGCGTTTGGCATCTGTATAGGGATGTTCTGCAGCGGTTGGCGTCTGTATGGGGATATTCTGCAGCGGTTGGCTCATGTATAGATATTTTCTGCAGTGGCTGGCGTCTGTATGGGGATGTTCTGCAGCAGTTGGCGTCTGTATAGGGATGTTCTGCAGCGGTTGGCTCGTGTATGGGGATGTTCTGCAGCGGTTGCCGTCTGTATGGGGATGTTCTGCAGCGGTTGGCTCATGTATGAGATGTTCTGCAGCAGTTGGCTCATGTATGGGGATGTTCTGCAGCGGTTGGCTCATGTATGGGGATGTTCTGCAGCGGTTGGCTCATGTATGGGGATGTTCTGCAGCGGTTGGCTCATGTATAGGGATGTTAATTTATTTATGGTTGGCATATGCTGTATGGACTATCTGCTGCAAAATATAGCTTACAGACTGACAATGACTACCTGACACTTACAAACCATGACATTTCTTTATTGCACCTTTATCTCTGTGTTGAACATGCAGCCCATGAAGTAAAATCTTGCATTTGTAGGCTCAGTATTTTCCCAAGGCAGTTGCAGATTGGGAATATCCTTTATCTGCAATGCAAACAGTTTCCCCTCTGGAAACACACACTTAAATTTTTTAACCTGTGTCCTAAAGCACCAATTGAACCACAAAAGAAATGGACTGTGCCTCCATGTGCTCTTAATGACTAAGCTTATCTGTCTCTAGTTCTAATTATTCCTGTTCCTTTGGGAAAATATGGTGGAACAAAATACAATTGCTAAGGCTGAAATTCCACCAGTATTCATTGATTTATCTAAATTATATACATGGCTTCCACATGATTCTTGTTACGGCATTAGTCTAACTTTTATTAATTGATTTAAAGGGGTTGTCCGAGTTTAAAAAAAAAAATATATGTGGCTGGGAGCGGGGTTACTAAAACAATAAAGCTGTACTTACCTCCCGGTGCCCTCCCGTATCCAGCGCTGCTGTCGCTCCGGTCCGGGGGCCATGTAAACAAACATGGCCGCCGGAGCAGCGCTGGACTCAGCTTCCGGCCGGCCGTGGCCGGGTACGCCTATCCGTCCCTATACACTGCATTGTGTATGGGGACCGGAAGGTTGTCGCATCCGGCCGGAAGCTGAGTCCAGCGCTGCTCCGGCGGCCATGTTTGTTTACATGGCCCCCGGAGCGACAGCAGCGCTGGATACGGGAGGGCACCGGGAGGTAAGTACAGCTTTATTGTTTTAGTAACCCCGCTCCCGGCCACATATATTTTTTTTTTTAAACTCGGACAACCCCTTTAAAGGTGGGCACACTTGTTTCTTGGATCCTTATTCTATAGATCTGCAGTACAAGGACCATTTACTCATTTGGATGTAGAGTAACATCAGCAAAATAACTCTTGAATACATGTGGCGTGCCCCAGAACATGCTGAATTGCTTTTGAGGGAGACATTAAGCAAAAAATAAAATGGGACTGTGCTGTAAACATGAGCCTATAGGCAATTGTCTATGTTATTATGTGCTAACAAAATCCATGACTGGCTGCAAAAATATGGGTGGTCACATAGAGATGTAAATGCAGATGTAGCTACCCTTAATTTTCCTCTAATATAACTCCTTCCCGCATTAGTATGTTCCTAAAAGTTTTGTTGCGGTTGAAGGCTGTAAGAAGAGGATTCACAGGCACCGTGACACCAATCATAGGTGTTTATCATTTGAATGCAAAGATGCAGGCTAGGACAAAAAAGGAGGCAAGGACATTTACATGCTGACTACGACTGGCCGCCACCACCTTGGTCGTGAGTGTCTCGCCCAGTAACGTCATCAGGGTGTGACCCCCTATATGTTGAACATATGAAAAAAAAGTTTTAAAAAATTATATAAAAAATTCTAATAAAAAGTAATGTACAAGCAATGATAAATCCCCCCACAGTATACAATATAAAGCATAGATAGCATAGCAGCTTACACTTTGTCATAGCACATGATTAAAATAGTGCCATCTCATACCACAGATATGTAGACACCTTTGTAGTTCCAAACTGTAAATGCAGGGAGATGTATATACTACACTAGTGCTGCTTCAATCTAGAATCAAAATCAATTCTTTTCCGTGGCCTGAGGCTACAAACTCACATAAAGGCATGGTCACACACATCTCCAGGGCTGTTACCTAGCATTGTCCGCAGCCTTGTTTTATCAAATCTGCTGGCAGGTTACCTTCAAATGTTTACATATAAATATACTGTACATTCATTTTAGTGTCTTTATATCATCTTAGTATGTGAGTCATACATTTCTGGTATAGTTCTGGAACATAAAGTTATGTATTCTCAAATGATCAAAAGTGAGCTCTGCTGTTATTGATATATCCTGAGAAGAACAGACTATACAGGCAGATTACACAGATGTGCACCGCAGCAGTAATTGGTTTAGGGAGTTAGAGGCCAAAAATTCATTATTGCAATGTGTAGGAAAAGGTCAGCTTTCCTTGTCCTTTATGCCCTCTACATATATCATAAATTACTGGTGACTTTGTAGCCAAGTAAACACTTTACTCTTAATTAAACTATAAAAGACAAAATAACAATGCTATAGTGGCATGGGGCTATGCTGTGTACTAGCAGTCTAGTGTATGCTACTACTACTACATTTTATTTATAATCAAAAAATATCATGTAGTTCCAACTGACCTATTACTTTTTGAAAAACCTATTAAAAGTAATGTTGTTTAAAAGAAATAACCCTATTTTATATAATCTTACTGGTTGCTGTAGTTCACATCCTCCATATTTAGTTTGGTTGCCTGCCTTTGAACTAATCTTACCATCTACTACAGATGGCCTTTCCACTGGTGGATAAGGCTACAAATGCAGGTTTTTTTTTTTTGAGGATTGACACAATTCCGTAGAACCCATGCACTTGAAAGGGTTTTTTTCATGTGGAGGCTGTATTAGACTCAGAGCAGGTATTTTTCCTCCAAGTGTTTGCGGCCAGTGCCTTCAAAGAAGTCTAAGGGAGCGTGAAAAATATGGATGTCACATAGATGCCACACAGGAGACATATGTGTTTGATCTGTATTTGCGGCTCTGCAGCTATTTTATACAATAATGAGGGTTGGCACAAGCTAGTGGCATCATTAGCCATACTACTGTTTTTACACAGCAGGCCGTGTATCTATTTACCCCAGTAGGTCAAATGATGTGCTCTGATGTCCTGGAAACTACAATTCCCATGGGCACATTGAGACCCTATGGGTGGTGGAAAATGTGGACAATATGCAAATATTTCTTCCTGTATGGGATAAGGAAAACATTACATCTTAGCTACTTTTTAAGGCAGCACCTGAACAATGAGCATGACTTCATCAGAAATCCTAATGAAATGATGCAGCATTATAGTCTAATCGGTATATTTATTTGAAAAGGAATAGATTCCCAACTGTAAAAAGCACGGGTTCAATGTGTTCACATCTCATAATTACAGTCAAGGGAACTGGTTTAGGGAGTGAGAAGCTAGAAGTAAGATGACTTAAGGAAACTTTTCCATTAAAGGCTGCAGGTGTGTGGAGCATATTTCCCAGAATCCTCCAGTATAGTATTAGTGGCTTCAAGTCTCCCAATGTCTGCAGAGGAGCCATCTTACTGGATCTAGTATCTAACCTTTCACTCAGCTAAACCTGTTCCCTACACTGTACACACATCAAAACAGTGCTGTCTACCGTTGGTTGTCTATCCCTTATGGAATAGATATACTGGTATGGCTTTTATCCTGCCATGCATGATGTGAAGAGGGCTGTTTCTCAAGATACAATGTTATCCCATCGTGGAAAATGTATTTGCAAATTTCCCTGGAGGGAACATGCTTGGCCTGAAACAGAACTACTTTAGGTTGTAACCAGGGGATACACACCACATATATTACCCTGCAGAATCCATCTTAATTAGGCTCAGTTCTCCACAATGCGTGGAAATTGAAAATGAAATGTATTTGAAGGCATTTGTTTAATTGGATATGCTTTCATTGAATAAAGCTAAAAGTTCAGTTATGTGTCAGTTTTATCCAAGATAGTGACAAGATAGTAATGATAGCCAAAATATGCCATACTTAAAGTATCCTAATTGCCTCCAGGCCAGTAACAGGGCCACCATGCCATCCACAATGCTCCCACAGCAGATAGCATAGTATATTCTCCATGCTTACCTACAGCAGGGTTCTCTCTATGTCTTAAAGGAAACCTACCATTTCAAATGGTAGGTGTAAGCTGTAAACACCGAGCACCAGCTCAGGGTGAGCTGGTGCCGGTGCTTAGTTTCGTTAGTGTTAAAACCGCGGTATCGCGGTTTTAACACTTTTTAAACTTTATACCAGAAGCCGCTTCGGCGCTGCGCGCGACCGTGCGCGCGCAACACCTAAGCGGCTTCTGCTATAAAGTTTAAAAAGTGTTAAAACCGCGATACGCACGCAGCGCCGAAGCAGTTTATGCTATAAAGTTTAAAAAGTGTTAAAACCGCGATACCGCGGTTTTAACACTAACGAAACTAAGCACCGGCACCAGCTCACCCTGAGCTGGTGCTCGGTGTTTACAGCTTAAACCTACCATTTGAAATGGTAGGTTTCCTTTAAAGGAAATTTACCAGTAAGATGAAGGGTTGCACACCAAGCAGTGACATACTGGTGTGTGACCCCTCTGGCAGGATGCACTATTCTTTAAGCTTCCCAAGCCCATGTTTTTAAGAAGAAAAAGGCTTTGAATATATGCAAATGAGCTGGTGGGCTTTAGCTTGCATTAACACCTATGGAGCCTGGAGCCCCCCCTCCCAGGCATTTCAAAGCCTTTTTTTGGGGTAAAAGCCTAGGCATAAGAAGCACAGATAAAAGAGGAGCCGATTCTGACAGAGCTGGCACACACCAGTATGTCAGGGTGCTTGGTTCACAATCCTTTATCCTGGTGGTAGATGTGCTTTAAGTCTATCTTGCACAGCAATTGGAATTGGTGGCATTAGAAAATGTTAGCTCACCCAAGGCCTAAATAGCCTAAACGTGACACAATAGCCTATATTTAAACAATAGGTTTGTGATTTACTGCTATCCTCAGAATTATAATAATTTCAATGATTTCATTTTATTTTATAGTTATTGCCATGAAAATCATTGGAAATGTACAGACCATACCTGTCTTGTTGAGCCAGAATTGATACATTTTATCAATAAAGGGAACTTTGGGTAAGTAAATTAATTAATTATACTCATGATTCATGATCTCATGAAGCAATATTAAATGAGTTTCAACAAAGATGACCACAGGGTAAAGACATGTAATAAGTTGTAGCTTAGTTTGTGCCTGAACACTGGAACCAAGATTAATCTGTCTGGAACCCTTATACCCTCAAATCAGTGGCCATACAGATGAACTTCCATTAAACTGGATGTCACTTCTCTTCAGCAAGTCCATTCATGTTATGTGAAGCTCCAATCATTGGCTCACCCGTATTATAAGTTCTCCTGTGGATATTAAATCCCATAAAGCAGGCAGCCATCAATTTCAGTGTCTTCTACTCCAGTTGTACTCAAATGTGTACTCCAAAAAATTTACTTTTGTTAAATCCATTAAAATCCATAGCTTTGCTCGGAATCCAAACAGAAATAAATAGTAATGCTCCCTCAAAACCTTCCATTTTTGAAGGGAGGCTAATACGCCCAAATATTCAAAGTAAAACCAGTATTGTTAATGGAATGTTCTAATATATAGCTCTCTTGCTTAGAAGTCATGTTTCATTTTTAAAAAATATATATTTTTTTTATCTTTAAGCAAATTAGCTTTTTGGTGGACCAGGAGAAATGCTGTACACCAAACAACTCCTTACTGCAAGGAGAGGCAATCTTTTTGAAAAGTACTGATGGTGTTTGATACAAAAACATACTGGTAGGTTGATTAGATTGTGAGCCCCATTGGGGGCAGAGTCCAATTTGGCAAGCTCTGTGCAGTGCAGCTTAATCTGGGTGCGATATATAAATAAAGGAATTATTATTATTATTATACAGAGCAGCATGGAAAGAAGCAAACAAATGTATATCACCTGCATAAAGATAATAAATAAATTTTCTCTAAAACGGCAGATCTTAGGAAAATTATTTCTGGAAAGGATATCCATTCACAAGGCTGGTTTGTTGGGAAGCTGGTGGTTGCCCAATCCCATTACGTTGCAGCTGTCTGTTGTTGTACAGTAGTAGTCTTTGTGTATGCAATGCTTAAACCCTTTAAATATTAATATTACAATGTTAAAGTGCTAATTAGAGATGAGCGAACATACTCGTCCGAGCTTGATGCTCGATCGAGCATTAGCGTACTCGTAACTGCTCGTTGCTCGGACGAGTATTTCGCCCGCTCAAGAAAATGGCAGCTCCCGCCGTTTTGCTTTTTGGCGGCTAGAAACAGAGCCAATCACAAGCCAGGAGACTCTGCACTCCACCCAGCATGACGTGGTACCCTTACACGTAGATAGCAGTGGTTGGCTGGCCAGATCAGGTGACCCTGGGATAGACTAGCCGCTGCCCGCGCTGCTCGGATCATTCTCTGTCTGGATGCCGCTAGGGAGAGAGCTGCTGCTGGTCAGGGAAAGCGTTAGGGTGTTCTATTAGCTTACTGTTAGGCAGGAGTGATTCTAAAAGAACCCAACAGCCCTTCTTAGGGCTACAATAACGTTATAATTTTTTTTTTTTTTTATTTGCAGCTAGTACCATATTGTGAGGAATTTGCAGGGGGACTTGCTACCGTTGTGTTTAGCTCTTAGTGACACACATATCCACCTCAAACACCAAAGTAGGAAAATTTATTAGGGGTTTGAGTAGAATTAGGCACAGTCTGCCAGTTTCTTTTTATTTTACGTTTATTGTTTTAATAACTCAGTGTCATCTCATCTGGCATAGTAGTGTGCTGTAATACTTGGCTAGAAAATAGCCATAGGAGAATACAAACGGCTTAATTACGCCTACAGTAGCGTTATATATATTTGATTTCTGGTTGATCTGCTGGTGGCTGTAGTTGTTGCAGTGCATCTACTAGCAAATTGTGAGCAATTTGGAGTCAGACTTGCGACCACTGTGTTTTAGTGACGCACATATCCATCGCAAAGACCGAAGTGGGAAAATTTATTAGGGCCCGGGGTTGTATTTCAATTAGGCACAGTCTGCCATTTCCTTTTTTATTTTACGTTTATTTTTTTCATAACTCAGCGTCATCTCATCTGGCATAGTAGTGTGCTGTAATACTTGGCTAGAAAATAGCCATAGGAGAATACAAACGGCTTAATTACGCCTACAGTAGCGTTATATATATTTGATTTCTGGTTGATCTGCTGGTGGCTGTAGTTGTTGCAGTGCATCTACTAGTAAATTGTGAGCAATTTGGAGTCAGACTTGCGACCACTGTGTTTTAGTGACGCACATATCCATCGCAAAGACCGAAGTGGGAAAATTTATTAGGGCCCGGGGTTGTATTTCAATTAGGCACAGTCTGCCATTTCCTTTTTTATTTTACGTTTATTTTTTTCATAACTCAGCGTCATCTCATCTGGCATAGCAGTGTGCTTTCATACTTGGCTATAAAATAGCCATAGGAGAATACAAACGGCTTAATTACGCCTACAGTAGCGTTATATATATTTGATTTCTGGTTGATCTGCTGGTGGCTGTAGTTGTTGCAGTGCATCTACTAGTAAATTGTGAGCAATTTGGAGTCAGACTTGCGACCACTGTGTTTTAGTGACGCACATATCCATCGCAAAGACCGAAGTGGGAAAATTTATTAGGGCCCGGGGTTGTATTTCAATTAGGCACAGTCTGCCATTTCCTTTTTTATTTTACGTTTATTTTTTTCATAACTCAGCGTCATCTCATCTGGCATAGCAGTGTGCTTTCATACTTGGCTATAAAATAGCCATAGCAATAGGATAGCATCGTTTGGTTTTAAAAACTAAAAAACACAAAAAAAAAAAAAAAAAGTTAAAAAAAAAATTCAAGTTATAACTCTCATTTTCAAAATGTTTAACCCGAGGGCTAGGGGTAGAGGACGAGGGTGGGGAAATGGGCGTCCAACTACTGCAGGGGTCAGAGGCCGTGGTCCTGGGCGGGGTGAGACACCACCTGCTTATGAGGGAGCAGGGGAACGCCGCAGAGCTACACTCCCTAGGTTCATGTCTGAAGTTACTGGGACTCGTGGTAGAGCACTGTTGAGGCCAGAACAGTGCGAACAGGTGATGTCGTGGATTGCCGACAATGCTTCGAGCAATTTGTCCACCAGTCAGTCTTCCACGCAGTCCACCCATGTCACCGAAATCGGCACTCCTCCAGCTCCTGCACCTCAGCCTCCTCCCCCCCAGTCTGCCCCCTCCCAGCAAAATTTGCCATTTGAACCGGCATACTCTGAGGAACTGTTTTCTGGACCCTTCCCACAGTCACAAACCACTTGTCCGGTTGCTGATGAGCAATTTTCCGATGCCCAGGTTTTCCACCAGTCGCAGTCTGTGGGTGATGATGACCTTGTTGACGTACTGGAAGAAGTGTGTAAAGAGGTGTCCGACGATGAGGAGACACGGTTGTCAGACAGTGGGGAAGTTGTTGTCAGGGCAGGAAGTCCGAGGGGGGAGCAGACTGAGGGATCGGAGGATGATGAGGTGACAGACCAAAGCTGGGTTGAGAGGCCGGGTGAACACAGTGCTTCTGAGACGGAGGAGAGTCCTCGACCAGAACAGGTTGGAAGAGGCAGTGGTGGGGCCAGATGGAGAGGCAGGGCCAGAGCTGGTGCATCAGCGCCAAATGTGTCAACTAGTGAAGCTCCCGTGGCGAGGGCTCCTGCGGCGAGGGCTAGATTTTCAGAAGTCTGGAGGTTCTTTAAGGAAACACCGGATGACCGACGGACTGTGGTGTGCCACATTTGCCAAACCAGGATCAGCAGGGGTTCCACCACTACTAGCTTAACTACCACCAGTATGCGCAGGCATATGAATGCTAAACACCCCACTCAGTGGCAACAAGCGTGTTCACCTCCGGCCGTGCACACCACTATTCCTTCCCCTGTGTCAGCTGATAGTCAGCCCCCTGCCCAGGACCCTGCCACAAAAACCCCATCGTCGCCTCCACGATCCTCCACAGCATCCACCAGCGTTCAGCTCTCCATACCCCAGACGCTGGAGCGGAAACGCAAATATAGTGCAACCCACCCGCACGCCCAAGCCCTTAATGTGCACATCTCCAGATTGCTAAGCCTGGAGATGCTGCCCTATAGGCTAGTAGAGACCGAGGCCTTTCGCAGCCTCATGGCGGCGGCCGCCCCTCGGTATTCGGTCCCCAGCCGCCACTACTTTTCCCGATGTGCCGCCCCAGCCCTGCACCAGCACGTGTCAGACAACATAATCCGTGCCCTGACCAACGCCGTTTCTGACAAGGTCCACCTGACCACGGACACGTGGACGAGTGCTGCCGGGCAGGGCCACTATATATCTCTGACGGCACATTGGGTTAACTTGGTGGAGGCTGGGACCGAGTGTGACCCTGCGGCTGGTCATATACTGCCGACGCCGAGGATTGCGGGGCCTACCTTGGTCCAGGTGTTTGAGGCCTACTATGCCTCCTCCTCCTCCCACCCCTCCTCCACCTCCTCCTCCGAACGACCATCCGTGGGCATGGCGCCATCAGTCGGTAGCTCTAGGCACAGCAGCAGTGCCGTCGCTAAGCGACAGCAGGCGGTGCTCAAACTGCTGAGCCTAGGCGATAAAAGGCACACCGCCCAAGAACTATTACAGGGCATCACGGCGCAGACTGATCTGTGGCTGGCACCGCTGAACCTGAAGCCAGGCATGGTTGTGTGTGACAACGGCCGTAACCTGGTGGCGGCTCTGCAACTCGGCAGACTGACACATGTGCCATGCCTGGCCCATGTGTTAAATCTGATAGTTCAGCGTTTCCTCAAGACATACCCCAATCTGTCTGATTTGCTCACGAAGGTGCGCCGCATCTGTGCGCATTTCAGGAAGTCCAGCACAGATGCTGCCACTCTCAGGGCAGCGCAGCGCCGCCTCCAACTGCCCGCTCACCGACTGTTGTGCGACGTGCCCACGAGGTGGAATTCAACACTGACCGTGTTATCCAGAGTTTACCAGCAGCGCCGAGCGATTGTAGACTGCCAGATGTCAACTTCCACCAGAACTGGTAGTCAGGTCAGTCAGCTTCCTCAAGTCTACAATGAGGAGTGGACGTGGATGTCTTATATCTGTCAGGTGCTGAGTAACTATGAGGAGTCAACACAGATGGTCAGTGGCGATGCCGCCATCATCAGCCTCACCATCCCGCTGCTTGGCCTGTTGAAAAACTCTCTGGTCAGCATGAAGTCGGAAGCTTTGCGCTCCTCACAAGAGACGGGGGAAGAAGATTCCCTTGTTGATAGCCAAAGCACCCTTAGGTCTGTTTCTCAGCGCATATCGGAGGAGGTGGAGGTGGAGGAGGAAGAGGAGGAGAATGTTGGCGAGACACAAGAGGGGACCATTGTTGAGTCCTTCACTGTTGAGCGTGTATGGGCAGAAGAAGAGGAATTGGAGGAGTTGGAGGAGGAGGAAATGGACAGTCAGGCCAGTGAGGGGAGTGAATTCTTACGCGTTGGTACTCTGGCGCATATGGCAGATTTCATGCTAGGCTGCCTATCCCGTGACCCTCGCGTTCAAAGAATTTATTCCAGCACCGATTACTGGGTGTTCACTCTCCTGGACCCACGGTACAAGCAAAATCTTTCCACTCTCATCCCTGGAGAGGAAAGGAGTGTGAGAATGCATGAATACCAGCAGGCCCTGGTGCACAAGCTGAAATAGTATTTCCCTTCTGACAGCGCTAGCGGCAGAGTGCGTAGTTCTGCGGGACAAGTAGCGAGGGAGAGTAGGCGAGCAGGCAGCTTGTCCAGCACTGGCAAGGGTACGCTTTACAAGGCTTTTGCCAGCTTTATGTCACCCCAGCAAGACACTGTCACCTGTCCCCAGTCTCGGCAGAGTAGGGCTGATCTTTACAGAAAGATGGTGAGGGAGTACGTAGCTGACCATACCATCTTCCTAAATGATCACACAGCTCCCTACAACTACTGGGTTTCAAAGCTGGACATGTGGCACGAACTGGCGCTGTACGCCTTGGAGGTTCTTGCCTGCCCTGCCGCTAGCGTCTTGTCCGAGCGGGTTTTCAGTGCAGCTGGTGGCATCATCACCGATAAGCGTACACGCCTGTCGACTGACAGCGCTGACAGGCTGACGCTTATCAAGATGAATAAAGCATGGATTTCTCCTAATTTCCAATCTCCAGCAGGTGAAGGAAGCTCAACCTGAATAATTTATCCACTCCTCCTCCTCCTCCTCCTCATTTTCCTCCTTCTCCTGCTCTTTGTACAGTAAAGCAGAGGAAACTGGCTATTTTTTGACAGGGCCCACTGGCTCTACCTATAGTACTTTATGCATTTAATTTTTCTGGAGGGCCACCGACCCGGTCCTCTGTTTTAAACAATTTTTGGGAGTGCCACATACAGGCACTCAATCTATTCAATTTTTCTGGAGGGCCACCTACCTGCTCCTCTGGTTTGAAAACTTTTTTGCACTGCCACATACAGGCACTCAATCTATTCCATTTTTCTGGAGGGCCACCTACCTGCTCCTCTGGTTTGAAAACTTTTTTGGACTGCCACATACAGGCACTCAATCTATTCCATTTTTCTGGAGGGCCACCTACCTGCTCCTCTGGTTTGAAAACTTTTTTGGACTGCCACATACAGGCACTCAATCTATTCAATTTTTCTGGAGGGCCACCTACCTGCTCCTCTGGTTTGAAAACTTTTTTGCACTGCCACATACAGGCACTCAATCTATTCCATTTTTCTGGAGGGCCACCTACCTGCTCCTCTGGTTTGAAAACTTTTTTGGACTGCCACATACAGGCACTCAATCTATTCCATTTTTCTGGAGGGCCACCTACCTGCTCCTCTGGTTTGAAAACTTTTTTGGACTGCCACATACAGGCACTCAATCTATTCCATTTTTCTGGAGGGCCACCTACCTGCTCCTCTGGTTTGAAAACTTTTTTGGACTGCCACATACAGGCACTCAATCTATTCCATTTTTCTGGAGGGCCACCTACCTGCTCCTCTGGTTTGAAAACTTTTTTGGACTGCCACATACAGGCACTCAATCTATTCCATTTTTCTGGAGGGCCACCTACCTGCTCCTCTGGTTTGAAAACTTTTTTGGACTGCCACATACAGGCACTCAATCTATTCCATTTTTCTGAAGGGCCACCTACCTGCTCCTCTGGTTTGAAAACTTTTTTGGACTGCCACATACAGGCACTCAATCTATTCCATTTTTCTGGAGGGCCACCTACCCGCTCCTCTGGTTTGAAAACTTTTTTGGACTGCCACATACAGGCACTATCCAAATTAAATTGTCTCCATAGCAGCCTCCACACGTTGTCTCCATTGCTTCCTCCAAAAGTCGTCCATATAGCTGCCTCCATACATCGTCCCTTTATCAAACGAGGTGTGTCAGGCAGAAATTTGGGTTGTTTTCATGGATTCCACATCAAAGTTGTTAACTTTGTCGCCACCCAGCTGTGTTATCCACAAAATATACTGGCAAACTTTTATCATTTACCAATATTATTTCAGCGCTTCTTGCGCTTCTGTTTACATTCCCCTCACCCGCCATATCCTAAACTTATAAGAACGCTACTACACTTGATCTTATACAAAAGGTTCTTAGAAGTGCTGTTTGGGGAGTAGCCTAGAGACAGGGGCTTGGATTGGCGAAAGCTCGCCTGGCAGCGGAGCGCCAGCTCCATGCCAAGATCCAACTAACATAGTTTTAACTGCAGCACCTTTAATCTACTACTAGTTCACTGCCTCCATACATGGTCCCCTTATCAAACGAGCTGTGTCAGGCAGAATTTTGGGTTGTTTTCATGGCTTCCATGTTAACTTTGTCGCCACCCTGCTGTGTAATCCACAAAATATACTGGCAAACTTTTATCATGTACCGATATTATTTGAGCGCTTCTTGCTCACCTCCTTTGGTTCCTCTCTGCCACCCATTGGTTTGAAGCCTGAGTCCATTTAGGGTATGTCGCCATGCCACTCTCTAGCCTGCCGCTGCTGCCGCTGCCTCTGCATGAAGTCCCCTATAGTGTCAGGGTCAATTATTGGATGTTTTAGATGCTATCTAGCTTCATTCTGTCACTCTGTCATGGCCATGCTGTTGCCCATAATTTTGGCATAATGGTGCGATTAAGCAGCCTCAGAGGCATCCATGCATGCTGCCCCTGCTGTTTCCTGTCCATTTCCGTGGTGTTTCCATCCTTTTCTGAGGTTCCCAGGTGTTTGGCCAAGCTTCCCTGTGCAGAGCCTTGGTCCCCTTGAAAAATGCTCGAGTCTCCCATTGACTTCAATGGGGCTCGTTATTCGAGACGAGCACTCGAGCATCGGGAAAAGTTCGTCTCGAATAACGAGTACCCGAGCATTTTAGTGCTCGCTCATCTCTAGTGCTAATCAGTATATGGCTGCTGGGGGTGCAATTGACCCTCAAATGTTCAGCTTAAGAACTTATACAGTGGACAGAGCTAGAAGCGTAGGACTCTGTCTATTGCCTAGGAGCAGCAGAGGGGAATTGCAGCTCTTTTATTCTCTTGAATAGTAGAGTGAAATCAGTATGAAAACCTTTTCTGGCAATTATGCTGAGAGTACATCCATTGTATAAACAGCGTTTGGGATCCTGCTTTTAGATTATCATCTGTATGTTTTTACTGTAGTTTATTTCAAGCACTAACATTTGCTTTCACTTTCAAAACATACTAACAAGATAATCGCAGTATATGTCTATTGAGTCACAGTTCAGGGACAGATAAAAAAAAATGACAAATATTATGTATTAACCAAATAACAATGGTAAAGAAAATAAATACTATTTTGTTCATTGCAGATGGAAGGCAGACAACTACACTCAATTTTGGGGCATGACATTAAATGAAGGATTTGAGTATAGGTTGGGTACTAAACCTCCATCTCCCTCGCTCCTCAGCATGAATGAAATGGCTGTAAGTATAGTTAACAGTTCTGCCACAGATTGCTGAAAAATGCATCTAAAAATTGACAATAGTGAGCTAAAGAAAAATAGGGGCACTGCCTCATGTTTTATTCTCAAAACTGTGAATTGCAAGCTACAGCATTATTAAAATTAAAAAAATCTTCATTGAGATTAAGCTTGTGGGACATTTTTGAATGAATTTTTTCTGTATTTCACAATGTCATATTTTTCTCTAACTTGTATTAGATATTGATAAATGTTTAATAACCATGTAGCATCTTTAGGTCAAGAAATCCTCAGTGTGAATGCTAACATTGTGTAAGGGTCTGTATTTGGAAAGAATACTAAAGGGGCAAATTTTATATACATCTCTATGTCTAACATTTTTGCCTGTATCAATTACTCTTTATTTTAGGCCACCATCTGACTTGTATCACATTGAAGCCATACAAAATTTAAAAATGTAAAAAAAACTATCATATAATAAAATATGCATATATCAGCTTCAGAGGCTAATCCAATTCCGACCCCCCCCCCCAAAAAAAAAAGTTATTAGCACAAAAAATATGAAGCTTTGCTACAATTGTTTTACAAATAAGCCTCAAAATCACCCAGTTGCACGAGCCATAATTATCACAGAGAGTAATAAGAGCTGTGTGACATCACATGCCCATGGATGAGATATCTATCTACTGAAAGTACACTCTGAAGTTTTCTATAACATTACATCAAGCAGATATCTAGAAAAACATGAGGAATTTATACATAAAGCATATTGGAAAATTGTATATACTTTTCATTGAACAAACAATAATATTTATTTGCTGAAATGGGAAATTCTCTTTTACATTAATTAAAATCAAAGCATGTATTGAAGTTTCAACATAATGCGAACAATATTAACCTCCACCCCCCAAAATACACACATACCCACTTGTGGGAAAACATCATACCTTATGTACCTATATACAGGCCTTGTACAACAAAGTACACAAAATAAATGTATAAATACCATAATATGGAAAACACAAAATTTTATTGAACAAAATAATAATACACATATGATCACTGCAATAAAAACAACCCATAAAATCAATCCCTGGTGGACTAAAGGTACACCGCCATTCCTGTACAATCACATTGTAAACCACAGTCAGTCAATTCATTACAGGTGTAAACATAAGGTTTCAATGTAACACACAAGTCAATCGATATAATATATTACAAGTGTAAACAAGGGGTTTATAATGTAAACCTAATCTAAATAACATGGAACCTGGTAGGAGGTCATATAAACCAAACAAGACAAAATAAAGTGCATCGTGCAAAATAGCTATATATACCAACCAGGCTGCATATTGAACAGGAGATGTGGCGCTGTACCAGACAACCCCGACGCACGTTTCGCCGTCGCTACCTCAGGGGGTGTACCTTTAGTCCACCAGGGATTGATTTTATGGGTTGTTTTTATTGCAGTGATCATATGTGTATTATTATTTTGTTCAATAAAATTTTGTGTTTTCCATATTATGGTATTTATACATTTATTTTGTGTACTTTGTTGTACAAGGCCTGTATATAGGTACATATAGTTGGTGTTCATAGCAGTCCTTGCTTTCCACACATTATCTGGATAATTGGTATTGAACATCATACCTTAGTTTGTCAGATCTCTGAAATAGATTTTGGAGATGCTAAGAAATTGAAAAAATGCCTATAAAGTGTATATTTATCCACTTAAGATTAGACAAAAATGCCCATAAACCATTTTAACGCAGCAGGTAAACCAAGAAGAAACATCATTATATAATCTCAAAGATACAAAGATAATAGAGTATTGTAAATTGCAAGAATAAAACACTGGCTTGTGCTTTTGTCATACTTGATCATTAGTATCTAGCACAAATGATTCATTAAATTATGTTTTTGACAGTAATATACGCAATTTTATAGAAAGGAGTTAAGAAAAGGCTATAAACTGTATTATTATTATTAGAACATTGAACAATGAGTCACAAAGCTATTTCCGAAGGACACGTGAGTCTTCTTGAAAAAGGTTATGAACTCTCACTCAATAACAAATTGCTAACGAATTCTTTATTATATTTCATGACTTAAAGGTCACACAACAAAATAATAAAATACTACATCTAACATGGGAATGCCATTTGAAAAATTATAGAATTCGTACATGTCTTTTTTTAGTTGAGTAACATCTAAATGGAAATCTGGTACACAGAGCAAGTAACACAATGGGGCACATTTACTTACCCGGCCCATTCGCGATCCAGCGGCGCGTTCTCTGCACAGGATTCGGGTCCGGCTGGGATTTAAGATGGTAGTTCCTCCGCCGTCCACCAGGTGGCGCTGCAGCGCCGAAAATAATCTTAACGCCCCGGAATGCACCATCCCATAGAAGGTGAAGGTGAGCGCTCCCCAAGCGACACGTTTTCGGTTTTTAAATACGTCGGGTTTTCGTTCGGCCACGCCCCCCCGATTTCTGTCGCGCGCATGCCGGCCCCGATGCGCCACAATCCGATCGCGTGCGCCAAAAACCCGGGGCAATTCATGTACAAGCGGCGCAAATCGGAAATATTCGGGTAACACGTCGGGAAAACGCGAATCGGGCCCTTAGTAAATGACCCCCAGTATCTTTTATCTGTATTTAAAAGCATTACAACCAAGACTTTCCTGCATACTTCTATTTCCATGGGTATTGATATAAGGATTTACAAGGGTAGGATGACATTTCAATCAATTTATATAATCTTGACTGATTTAGTCAAATACTTTAGAGCAAATGATCAAGCGCTTGCTTGAGTTCATGGCCAGAGGTGCTGATGTGGAGCCTCCGCTTTGATGTGTAGTCAGAGCAGAAAATCTACGTCTCTGGAGTTGGTGCGATAGACCCATGAGTCTTTCTTGAGGGCGCTGACGAGCAGAGGCAAGGACTAGATGATTACCGAAACAGGGATGGATGACACCTCTGAAGGTGGAGAATTTATGATTGAGCAGTGCTGATGCCCTTTTTTGGCTTTTGTTGATGAAAGAGGAATCTTCTGGAGTCTCAAGAAGATGAAATGGACACTGGACGGCTAATAGAGGTCTGCTAGAGTGAGGGTGGGTTATACGCTTACAGCATAGGTAGTAAAAGTTATACTGTGTTCCGGGATAATTAACTTCTTGGTAAGTTACTACTAGTTAGCTGCTAAACTAGCATGTTGGTTTTGCCCAGTGATTTCCCTGTACTCCAGTTATGAGGGGGTGGGGGTTGTTACAGTTGGCATATAGGGTAGCAGGACTTACTGTTGAAGCATGTTCAAAAAGAAAAAAGGAAGGGGTGTACTCACATACCCTGGCTGGTCCGTAGTTTGGGTTCCTCTGTAGTTTTAGTGCTGCAACGGTGTCCGGCATAAAGGTAAATCCAAGGAAAATTTGAAGGAAAAAACCGGAGCACTTTGTAGATAAAAAATCACGAGTTACTTTATTCAATATCCATTAAAAAACGCACATGGCTTGTGCATAGAGGTGTAGGTTACAGTGGCAGAGACCTACGCGTTTCAGCTCACTGCGGAGCCTTAATCATGGTATAACACACCAAACATAAAAACAACACTTATAAACCCTGTTGCACACCTGAACGATACCTGTGGATTACGTCATTTCCTGGTAACACACCTGCAGTTAAATTCTACTTCTGTATGTTGGCGAACAAGACGTAAAATAGAATATAAAGGAGGCCTTTTCGTATGTTTGTTATAAACCATTTTGTGTGTGTATATTGTATGTTAGTATATAAAGGCTAAATCATTTTTCGAATTCATCCCACGGGGATATCTGGCATTTAAAGACAGAATCCAGAACGCCTCCCTTCTTAGGAGGAGTTTTCTCCAATTACCGCCTCTGGAAGGTTTGTTAACCTGTTCAATGCCAAAAAAGCGGAAACTGGAGAGATTTTTATTATGAGTGTCAATAAAGTGTTTGGCGGCTCCTGAAGCATTGGAGTCACCATTCCTAATACTGTTCAAATGTTGTGCGATTCTGGTCTTTAATTTCTGTATTGTGCAGCCAACATAGATCATTGAACAGCATGTGCATTGGATAATATAGACAACATATTGTGTGTCACAATTGATGAACGTTTTTATTTTTCCATTTGCTTTATTGTCAATTTCAAATTCTAATGTCCTGTTGGCTGCAAATGTACAAACACCACATCTTTTACCACCACATTTATAAAAGCCCTTCACGGACAACCAGTTGGCATTATTCGTCTTAGGATTAAATGTACTTGGTGAAAGGATGTTGCCCAAAGTTTTGCCTCGCTTCGCTACGCTTCTGTGACCATTTCTCATTATTTCACATAATATTGTATCCTGGTTTAAAACCGGAATGTATTTCTGAATGATGTTCTTAACCTTGTTGAACTGTGCACTGTACGGGGTGCTAAACGTGGGGACATAATTTATAGTTTCATCAGTTCTGGAGGTCTTCTTTCTTTTTAAAAGTTCCTCCCTATTAACTCTTGTGGCTCTCCTTTTGGCGTCCTTCAGTATTGGGGTGGGATAGCCCCTATTTTTCAACCTATCCTCAATGGCCACAGATTGTGTTTGAAACTCAGTGTCATTAGAACAAATACGCTTTGCACGCAAAAATTCTCCATATGGGATTGCATTAACAGTGTGTATGGGATGACAGCTGGATGCAGATAAAATGGAGTTCCCTGCCAGGGGTTTTGAAAACATGGTTGTTATGACTGATTTGCATTCAGATGCAACTTTTAGATTGATATCCAAAAAATGTATACTGGTGGACGGTTGTTCTGACGTGAAACTCAAATTAATATCATTATCATTGATGTATAAAACGAACATTTGGAAATCTTTTGCATCACCCTGCCAAACCATCAGGATATCGTCCACATATCTTCCATAAAAAATAATATTATGCAAAAAAGGATTGCAGGACGAAAAGATATTGGTTTCCTCCCACCACGCCATAAATAATATGGCCAATGATGGGGAAAATTTTGAACCCATCGGGGCACCGCAAATTTGTAAAAAATATTCTTTATTAAACATAAAAAAGTTATTGTTTAGAAGATATTCAATACAAGCTATTAAATACATTTTTAGGTCAATATCAAATTTGCTGTATTTATCCAGATGGTATTGGACAGCAGTGATGGCTAAGGTGTGGGGGATGCAAGAATAGAGACCAACTACATCGCATGTACCAAAAAGAAAGGAACTGTCCCATTCAAAATTTTCAAAGAAGCGCAGTACATCTGAACTATCCCTAAGGAAGCCCGGAGTTCTGGCGACTAATGGTTGGAGGTGCGAATCAACCCAGGCACTGAGCCGCTCATTGAGAGACCCAATGCCTGAGATGATCGGACGAAGTGGAGGAGGAAATGTATTTTTATGAGTTTTTGGGAGTCCGTGGAATATAGGCATATTAGGATTCTCCACATTCAAAAAATTGGCTGTTTTTTTGTCTAAGACCCCCAGGGATGTACCATCATTAATTAATTGATTTAAAATTTGTTTGGCAGAGGATGTAGGGTCTGCTGGAAGTCTGATATAGGTATTAGGGTCATCTAGGATATTCCTAGCTAGATGCACGTATAGACCTGTGTCCATAACTACCACTGAACCCCCTTTATCTGATTTGCGAATTATCAGATGGGGATTTCTTTTAATAGTTTGTATGGCTTGGAATTGTTTATTACTCAAATTGTGTCGTGGAGAATGGTATGCAGACCGGATTGAATTATTGAGTTGATGTAACTCTTTCTCAACAAGAGTTTGAAAGAGATCTAATGCAGGTACTCTAGATTTTATTGGATAGAAATCCTTGTTAGTTGTGGCATGTTTAACATCTGAGGCATCTACAAGTGGGAGGTCCCTGAATTCACTGAGCTCATGTAAATTCATTAGAGCATTTTGTTCATGGAACATCAGATCAGTGAATTCATTGACTACATCGGTAGCTACAGGAGAATGGCTGGATTCATTAACTGTATCGGTGGCTACAGGAGAATGGCTAAATGGAGAAAGACTGTCACTGTCATGAGATACATTATCGAAAAAATGTCTTTTTACAGTAATAGTTCTAACAAAACGGTTTACATCCAGTAACGTTTGAAAAATGTCAAAATTTTGGGATGGAACGAAATTAAGTCCTTTGGCTAATACTGCCAACTGATCTCTTGACAAAATTGTAGGTGAAAGAACTATAACGTTCTCCTGTGAAAATGGTTTGTCCATGTCATTCATTTCTTCTTCTTGCGAGTTGAGTATCTTTTCTCCATGCTTTCTTCTTCTGTTTCGGACGCCCCGTTTTTTGATGGATTCTCACTAGACGCTTTGCTTTTAGAATATCTTTTTTTGTAGGTGCTGTTTCCAGACGTATTTGTCCCTCTGTAGTCATTCATGTTGGATTGGGTGTCCGAGGTATCTCCTTCTGATGACGTGAAGTTGACCTTTCTCTGATAGTCAGATGTATCTGATGCCTGTGAGTCATATCTTTTTTTTAAAATGGATCTAATATTTCCATAATTCCTGGGACGATATATTTTCCAATCATAGATTTGGTTTTTAGTAAAGTCCTCCACATCTCTATCATATTTCCTCTTTTTTATTTTCGTTATATCCTCCTCCGTGGTGTCCAGGTCCTTTTGTATCTTAGATCGTAGTTTCACATATTCCGCATCCTCTGAAAAGGAGGTAAGGTTTTCCTCGATAACTGAAATTTGCTGTTTTAGATCTATCAATTTTTTCTCCTCATAGGAGACAATAAGCTGCATTAAGTCATTTGAACATTTAGAGAGCACGTTGTTCCATTTTTGTTGGAATTCTTCGCAGAATACTGTGGTAGGAGATTTGTAAATTCTTAAACCTCTAGGGATTAATTCCTTCTCAAGGTATGTTTTCAGGGTGTTGTGGTCCCACCACACCCGAAGCTCCTGCTTGGACAATTTCTCCCACTGGTGAAGCTGATCTTTATAATTCGTTGTGGAAACCGACACAGTGTCTGAATTTTGACCAAAGATTGATGCTAGTCTTTGAAGTCTTTGTTCGTGAGTCATAGTTGCGATTATTGCGTTGTAGTGACCAGTACGACGTATAAATAGTCCAAAAATGTAAAATGGATATGATTTAACCAAAAATATTAAATAGAGGACCCATATTATGTGCTTTTTAGATTCACAAAGATTCATAAAATTTCTTCAATATCAATTAGCACTGTCCATTTATCCATACGTGAAGACGTTAGACATATGATAATATTTATATCATCTTGCGGACCGCCACATTGTTGTATAGGGTAGTGAGAAAAACACCACAATAAGAAGCTGCCAGATGCTTCAACAATACATATTCAAAAAGAAAAAAGGAAGGGGTGTACTCACATACCCTGGCTGGTCCGTAGTTTGGGTTCCTCTGTAGTTTTAGTGCTGCAACGGTGTCCGGCATAAAGGTAAATCCAAGGAAAATTTGAAGGAAAAAACCGGAGCACTTTGTAGATAAAAAATCACGAGTTACTTTATTCAATATCCATTAAAAAACGCACATGGCTTGTGCATAGAGGTGTAGGTTACAGTGGCAGAGACCTACGCGTTTCAGCTCACTGCGGAGCCTTAATCATGGTATAACACACCAAACATAAAAACAACACTTATAAACCCTGTTGCACACCTGAACGATACCTGTGGATTACGTCATTTCCTGGTAACACACCTGCAGTTAAATTCTACTTCTGTATGTTGGCGAACAAGACGTAAAATAGAATATAAAGGAGGCCTTTTCGTATGTTTGTTATAAACCATTTTGTGTGTGTATATTGTATGTTAGTATATAAAGGCTAAATCATTTTTCGAATTCATCCCACGGGGATATCTGGCATTTAAAGACAGAATCCAGAACGCCTCCCTTCTTAGGAGGAGTTTTCTCCAATTACCGCCTCTGGAAGGTTTGTTAACCTGTTCAATGCCAAAAAAGCGGAAACTGGAGAGATTTTTATTATGAGTGTCAATAAAGTGTTTGGCGGCTCCTAAAGCATTGGAGTCACCATTCCTAATACTGTTCAAATGTTGTGCGATTCTGGTCTTTAATTTCTGTATTGTGCAGCCAACATAGATCATTGAACAGCATGTGCATTGGATAATATAGACAACATATTGTGTGTCACAATTGATGAACGTTTTTATTTTTCCATTTGCTTTATTGTCAATTTCAAATTCTAATGTCCTGTTGGCTGCAAATGTACAAACACCACATCTTTTACCACCACATTTATAAAAGCCCTTCACGGACAACCAGTTGGCATTATTCGTCTTAGGATTAAATGTACTTGGTGAAAGGATGTTGCCCAAAGTTTTGCCTCGCTTCGCTACGCTTCTGTGACCATTTCTCATTATTTCACATAATATTGTATCCTGGTTTAAAACCGGAATGTATTTCTGAATGATGTTCTTAACCTTGTTGAACTGTGCACTGTACGGGGTGCTAAACGTGGGGACATAATTTATAGTTTCATCAGTTCTGGAGGTCTTCTTTCTTTTTAAAAGTTCCTCCCTATTAACTCTTGTGGCTCTCCTTTTGGCGTCCTTCAGTATTGGGGTGGGATAGCCCCTATTTTTCAACCTATCCTCAATGGCCACAGATTGTGTTTGAAACTCAGTGTCATTAGAACAAATACGCTTTGCACGCAAAAATTCTCCATATGGGATTGCATTAACAGTGTGTATGGGATGACAGCTGGATGCAGATAAAATGGAGTTCCCTGCCAGGGGTTTTGAAAACATGGTTGTTATGACTGATTTGCATTCAGATGCAACTTTTAGATTGATATCCAAAAAATGTATACTGGTGGACGGTTGTTCTGACGTGAAACTCAAATTAATATCATTATCATTGATGTATAAAACGAACATTTGGAAATCTTTTGCATCACCCTGCCAAACCATCAGGATATCGTCCACATATCTTCCATAAAAAATAATATTATGCAAAAAAGGATTGCAGGACGAAAAGATATTGGTTTCCTCCCACCACGCCATAAATAATATGGCCAATGATGGGGAAAATTTTGAACCCATCGGGGCACCGCAAATTTGTAAAAAATATTCTTTATTAAACATAAAAAAGTTATTGTTTAGAAGATATTCAATACAAGCTATTAAATACATTTTTAGGTCAATATCAAATTTGCTGTATTTATCCAGATGGTATTGGACAGCAGTGATGGCTAAGGTGTGGGGGATGCAAGAATAGAGACCAACTACATCGCATGTACCAAAAAGAAAGGAACTGTCCCATTCAAAATTTTCAAAGAAGCGCAGTACATCTGAACTATCCCTAAGGAAGCCCGGAGTTCTGGCGACTAATGGTTGGAGGTGCGAATCAACCCAGGCACTGAGCCGCTCATTGAGAGACCCAATGCCTGAGATGATCGGACGAAGTGGAGGAGGAAATGTATTTTTATGAGTTTTTGGGAGTCCGTGGAATATAGGCATATTAGGATTCTCCACATTCAAAAAATTGGCTGTTTTTTTGTCTAAGACCCCCAGGGATGTACCATCATTAATTAATTGATTTAAAATTTGTTTGGCAGAGGATGTAGGGTCTGCTGGAAGTCTGATATAGGTATTAGGGTCATCTAGGATATTCCTAGCTAGATGCACGTATAGACCTGTGTCCATAACTACCACTGAACCCCCTTTATCTGATTTGCGAATTATCAGATGGGGATTTCTTTTAATAGTTTGTATGGCTTGGAATTGTTTATTACTCAAATTGTGTCGTGGAGAATGGTATGCAGACCGGATTGAATTATTGAGTTGATGTAACTCTTTCTCAACAAGAGTTTGAAAGAGATCTAATGCAGGTACTCTAGATTTTATTGGATAGAAATCCTTGTTAGTTGTGGCATGTTTAACATCTGAGGCATCTACAAGTGGGAGGTCCCTGAATTCACTGAGCTCATGTAAATTCATTAGAGCATTTTGTTCATGGAACATCAGATCAGTGAATTCATTGACTACATCGGTAGCTACAGGAGAATGGCTGGATTCATTAACTGTATCGGTGGCTACAGGAGAATGGCTAAATGGAGAAAGACTGTCACTGTCATGAGATACATTATCGAAAAAATGTCTTTTTACAGTAATAGTTCTAACAAAACGGTTTACATCCAGTAACGTTTGAAAAATGTCAAAATTTTGGGATGGAACGAAATTAAGTCCTTTGGCTAATACTGCCAACTGATCTCTTGACAAAATTGTAGGTGAAAGAACTATAACGTTCTCCTGTGAAAATGGTTTGTCCATGTCATTCATTTCTTCTTCTTGCGAGTTGAGTATCTTTTCTCCATGCTTTCTTCTTCTGTTTCGGACGCCCCGTTTTTTGATGGATTCTCACTAGACGCTTTGCTTTTAGAATATCTTTTTTTGTAGGTGCTGTTTCCAGACGTATTTGTCCCTCTGTAGTCATTCATGTTGGATTGGGTGTCCGAGGTATCTCCTTCTGATGACGTGAAGTTGACCTTTCTCTGATAGTCAGATGTATCTGATGCCTGTGAGTCATATCTTTTTTTTAAAATGGATCTAATATTTCCATAATTCCTGGGACGATATATTTTCCAATCATAGATTTGGTTTTTAGTAAAGTCCTCCACATCTCTATCATATTTCCTCTTTTTTATTTTCGTTATATCCTCCTCCGTGGTGTCCAGGTCCTTTTGTATCTTAGATCGTAGTTTCACATATTCCGCATCCTCTGAAAAGGAGGTAAGGTTTTCCTCGATAACTGAAATTTGCTGTTTTAGATCTATCAATTTTTTCTCCTCATAGGAGACAATAAGCTGCATTAAGTCATTTGAACATTTAGAGAGCACGTTGTTCCATTTTTGTTGGAATTCTTCGCAGAATACTGTGGTAGGAGATTTGTAAATTCTTAAACCTCTAGGGATTAATTCCTTCTCAAGGTATGTTTTCAGGGTGTTGTGGTCCCACCACACCCGAAGCTCCTGCTTGGACAATTTCTCCCACTGGTGAAGCTGATCTTTATAATTCGTTGTGGAAACCGACACAGTGTCTGAATTTTGACCAAAGATTGATGCTAGTCTTTGAAGTCTTTGTTCGTGAGTCATAGTTGCGATTATTGCGTTGTAGTGACCAGTACGACGTATAAATAGTCCAAAAATGTAAAATGGATATGATTTAACCAAAAATATTAAATAGAGGACCCATATTATGTGCTTTTTAGATTCACAAAGATTCATAAAATTTCTTCAATATCAATTAGCACTGTCCATTTATCCATACGTGAAGACGTTAGACATATGATAATATTTATATCATCTTGCGGACCGCCACATTGTTGTATAGGGTAGTGAGAAAAACACCACAATAAGAAGCTGCCAGATGCTTCAACAATACATATTCAAAAAGAAAAAAGGAAGGGGTGTACTCACATACCCTGGCTGGTCCGTAGTTTGGGTTCCTCTGTAGTTTTAGTGCTGCAACGGTGTCCGGCATAAAGGTAAATCCAAGGAAAATTTGAAGGAAAAAACCGGAGCACTTTGTAGATAAAAAATCACGAGTTACTTTATTCAATATCCATTAAAAAACGCACATGGCTTGTGCATAGAGGTGTAGGTTACAGTGGCAGAGACCTACGCGTTTCAGCTCACTGCGGAGCCTTAATCATGGTATAACACACCAAACATAAAAACAACACTTATAAACCCTGTTGCACACCTGAACGATACCTGTGGATTACGTCATTTCCTGGTAACACACCTGCAGTTAAATTCTACTTCTGTATGTTGGCGAACAAGACGTAAAATAGAATATAAAGGAGGCCTTTTCGTATGTTTGTTATAAACCATTTTGTGTGTGTATATTGTATGTTAGTATATAAAGGCTAAATCATTTTTCGAATTCATCCCACGGGGATATCTGGCATTTAAAGACAGAATCCAGAACGCCTCCCTTCTTAGGAGGAGTTTTCTCCAATTACCGCCTCTGGAAGGTTTGTTAACCTGTTCAATGCCAAAAAAGCGGAAACTGGAGAGATTTTTATTATGAGTGTCAATAAAGTGTTTGGCGGCTCCTGAAGCATTGGAGTCACCATTCCTAATACTGTTCAAATGTTGTGCGATTCTGGTCTTTAATTTCTGTATTGTGCAGCCAACATAGATCATTGAACAGCATGTGCATTGGATAATATAGACAACATATTGTGTGTCACAATTGATGAACGTTTTTATTTTTCCATTTGCTTTATTGTCAATTTCAAATTCTAATGTCCTGTTGGCTGCAAATGTACAAACACCACATCTTTTACCACCACATTTATAAAAGCCCTTCACGGACAACCAGTTGGCATTATTCGTCTTAGGATTAAATGTACTTGGTGAAAGGATGTTGCCCAAAGTTTTGCCTCGCTTCGCTACGCTTCTGTGACCATTTCTCATTATTTCACATAATATTGTATCCTGGTTTAAAACCGGAATGTATTTCTGAATGATGTTCTTAACCTTGTTGAACTGTGCACTGTACGGGGTGCTAAACGTGGGGACATAATTTATAGTTTCATCAGTTCTGGAGGTCTTCTTTCTTTTTAAAAGTTCCTCCCTATTAACTCTTGTGGCTCTCCTTTTGGCGTCCTTCAGTATTGGGGTGGGATAGCCCCTATTTTTCAACCTATCCTCAATGGCCACAGATTGTGTTTGAAACTCAGTGTCATTAGAACAAATACGCTTTGCACGCAAAAATTCTCCATATGGGATTGCATTAACAGTGTGTATGGGATGACAGCTGGATGCAGATAAAATGGAGTTCCCTGCCAGGGGTTTTGAAAACATGGTTGTTATGACTGATTTGCATTCAGATGCAACTTTTAGATTGATATCCAAAAAATGTATACTGGTGGACGGTTGTTCTGACGTGAAACTCAAATTAATATCATTATCATTGATGTATAAAACGAACATTTGGAAATCTTTTGCATCACCCTGCCAAACCATCAGGATATCGTCCACATATCTTCCATAAAAAATAATATTATGCAAAAAAGGATTGCAGGACGAAAAGATATTGGTTTCCTCCCACCACGCCATAAATAATATGGCCAATGATGGGGAAAATTTTGAACCCATCGGGGCACCGCAAATTTGTAAAAAATATTCTTTATTAAACATAAAAAAGTTATTGTTTAGAAGATATTCAATACAAGCTATTAAATACATTTTTAGGTCAATATCAAATTTGCTGTATTTATCCAGATGGTATTGGACAGCAGTGATGGCTAAGGTGTGGGGGATGCAAGAATAGAGACCAACTACATCGCATGTACCAAAAAGAAAGGAACTGTCCCATTCAAAATTTTCAAAGAAGCGCAGTACATCTGAACTATCCCTAAGGAAGCCCGGAGTTCTGGCGACTAATGGTTGGAGGTGCGAATCAACCCAGGCACTGAGCCGCTCATTGAGAGACCCAATGCCTGAGATGATCGGACGAAGTGGAGGAGGAAATGTATTTTTATGAGTTTTTGGGAGTCCGTGGAATATAGGCATATTAGGATTCTCCACATTCAAAAAATTGGCTGTTTTTTTGTCTAAGACCCCCAGGGATGTACCATCATTAATTAATTGATTTAAAATTTGTTTGGCAGAGGATGTAGGGTCTGCTGGAAGTCTGATATAGGTATTAGGGTCATCTAGGATATTCCTAGCTAGATGCACGTATAGACCTGTGTCCATAACTACCACTGAACCCCCTTTATCTGATTTGCGAATTATCAGATGGGGATTTCTTTTAATAGTTTGTATGGCTTGGAATTGTTTATTACTCAAATTGTGTCGTGGAGAATGGTATGCAGACCGGATTGAATTATTGAGTTGATGTAACTCTTTCTCAACAAGAGTTTGAAAGAGATCTAATGCAGGTACTCTAGATTTTATTGGATAGAAATCCTTGTTAGTTGTGGCATGTTTAACATCTGAGGCATCTACAAGTGGGAGGTCCCTGAATTCACTGAGCTCATGTAAACTCCTTTATATTCTATTTTACGTCTTGTTCGCCAACATACAGAAGTAGAATTTAACTGCAGGTGTGTTACCAGGAAATGACGTAATCCACAGGTATCGTTCAGGTGTGCAACAGGGTTTATAAGTGTTGTTTTTATGTTTGGTGTGTTATACCATGATTAAGGCTCCGCAGTGAGCTGAAACGCGTAGGTCTCTGCCACTGTAACCTACACCTCTATGCACAAGCCATGTGCGTTTTTTAATGGATATTGAATAAAGTAACTCGTGATTTTTTATCTACAAAGTGCTCCGGTTTTTTCCTTCAAATTTTCCTTGGATTTACCTTTATGCCGGACACCGTTGCAGCACTAAAACTACAGAGGAACCCAAACTACGGACCAGCCAGGGTATGTGAGTACACCCCTTCCTTTTTTCTTTTTGAATATGTATTGTTGAAGCATCTGGCAGCTTCTTATTGTGGTGTTTTTCTCACTACCCTATACAACAATGTGGCGGTCCGCAAGATGATATAAATATTATCATATGTCTAACGTCTTCACGTATGGATAAATGGACAGTGCTAATTGATATTGAAGAAATTTTATGAATCTTTGTGAATCTAAAAAGCACATAATATGGGTCCTCTATTTAATATTTTTGGTTAAATCATATCCATTTTACATTTTTGGACTATTTATACGTCGTACTGGTCACTACAACGCAATAATCGCAACTATGACTCACGAACAAAGACTTCAAAGACTAGCATCAATCTTTGGTCAAAATTCAGACACTGTGTCGGTTTCCACAACGAATTATAAAGATCAGCTTCACCAGTGGGAGAAATTGTCCAAGCAGGAGCTTCGGGTGTGGTGGGACCACAACACCCTGAAAACATACCTTGAGAAGGAATTAATCCCTAGAGGTTTAAGAATTTACAAATCTCCTACCACAGTATTCTGCGAAGAATTCCAACAAAAATGGAACAACGTGCTCTCTAAATGTTCAAATGACTTAATGCAGCTTATTGTCTCCTATGAGGAGAAAAAATTGATAGATCTAAAACAGCAAATTTCAGTTATCGAGGAAAACCTTACCTCCTTTTCAGAGGATGCGGAATATGTGAAACTACGATCTAAGATACAAAAGGACCTGGACACCACGGAGGAGGATATAACGAAAATAAAAAAGAGGAAATATGATAGAGATGTGGAGGACTTTACTAAAAACCAAATCTATGATTGGAAAATATATCGTCCCAGGAATTATGGAAATATTAGATCCATTTTAAAAAAAAGATATGACTCACAGGCATCAGATACATCTGACTATCAGAGAAAGGTCAACTTCACGTCATCAGAAGGAGATACCTCGGACACCCAATCCAACATGAATGACTACAGAGGGACAAATACGTCTGGAAACAGCACCTACAAAAAAAGATATTCTAAAAGCAAAGCGTCTAGTGAGAATCCATCAAAAAACGGGGCGTCCGAAACAGAAGAAGAAAGCATGGAGAAAAGATACTCAACTCGCAAGAAGAAGAAATGAATGACATGGACAAACCATTTTCACAGGAGAACGTTATAGTTCTTTCACCTACAATTTTGTCAAGAGATCAGTTGGCAGTATTAGCCAAAGGACTTAATTTCGTTCCATCCCAAAATTTTGACATTTTTCAAACGTTACTGGATGTAAACCGTTTTGTTAGAACTATTACTGTAAAAAGACATTTTTTCGATAATGTATCTCATGACAGTGACAGTCTTTCTCCATTTAGCCATTCTCCTGTAGCCACCGATACAGTTAATGAATCCAGCCATTCTCCTGTAGCTACCGATGTAGTCAATGAATTCACTGATCTGATGTTCCATGAACAAAATGCTCTAATGAATTTACATGAGCTCAGTGAATTCAGGGACCTCCCACTTGTAGATGCCTCAGATGTTAAACATGCCACAACTAACAAGGATTTCTATCCAATAAAATCTAGAGTACCTGCATTAGATCTCTTTCAAACTCTTGTTGAGAAAGAGTTACATCAACTCAATAATTCAATCCGGTCTGCATACCATTCTCCACGACACAATTTGAGTAATAAACAATTCCAAGCCATACAAACTATTAAAAGAAATCCCCATCTGATAATTCGCAAATCAGATAAAGGGGGTTCAGTGGTAGTTATGGACACAGGTCTATACGTGCATCTAGCTAGGAATATCCTAGATGACCCTAATACCTATATCAGACTTCCAGCAGACCCTACATCCTCTGCCAAACAAATTTTAAATCAATTAATTAATGATGGTACATCCCTGGGGGTCTTAGACAAAAAAACAGCCAATTTTTTGAATGTGGAGAATCCTAATATGCCTATATTCCACGGACTCCCAAAAACTCATAAAAATACATTTCCTCCTCCACTTCGTCCGATCATCTCAGGCATTGGGTCTCTCAATGAGCGGCTCAGTGCCTGGGTTGATTCGCACCTCCAACCATTAGTCGCCAGAACTCCGGGCTTCCTTAGGGATAGTTCAGATGTACTGCGCTTCTTTGAAAATTTTGAATGGGACAGTTCCTTTCTTTTTGGTACATGCGATGTAGTTGGTCTCTATTCTTGCATCCCCCACACCTTAGCCATCACTGCTGTCCAATACCATCTGGATAAATACAGCAAATTTGATATTGACCTAAAAATGTATTTAATAGCTTGTATTGAATATCTTCTAAACAATAACTTTTTTATGTTTAATAAAGAATATTTTTTACAAATTTGCGGTGCCCCGATGGGTTCAAAATTTTCCCCATCATTGGCCATATTATTTATGGCGTGGTGGGAGGAAACCAATATCTTTTCGTCCTGCAATCCTTTTTTGCATAATATTATTTTTTATGGAAGATATGTGGACGATATCCTGATGGTTTGGCAGGGTGATGCAAAAGATTTCCAAATGTTCGTTTTATACATCAATGATAATGATATTAATTTGAGTTTCACGTCAGAACAACCGTCCACCAGTATACATTTTTTGGATATCAATCTAAAAGTTGCATCTGAATGCAAATCAGTCATAACAACCATGTTTTCAAAACCCCTGGCAGGGAACTCCATTTTATCTGCATCCAGCTGTCATCCCATACACACTGTTAATGCAATCCCATATGGAGAATTTTTGCGTGCAAAGCGTATTTGTTCTAATGACACTGAGTTTCAAACACAATCTGTGGCCATTGAGGATAGGTTGAAAAATAGGGGCTATCCCACCCCAATACTGAAGGACGCCAAAAGGAGAGCCACAAGAGTTAATAGGGAGGAACTTTTAAAAAGAAAGAAGACCTCCAGAACTGATGAAACTATAAATTATGTCCCCACGTTTAGCACCCCGTACAGTGCACAGTTCAACAAGGTTAAGAACATCATTCAGAAATACATTCCGGTTTTAAACCAGGATACAATATTATGTGAAATAATGAGAAATGGTCACAGAAGCGTAGCGAAGCGAGGCAAAACTTTGGGCAACATCCTTTCACCAAGTACATTTAATCCTAAGACGAATAATGCCAACTGGTTGTCCGTGAAGGGCTTTTATAAATGTGGTGGTAAAAGATGTGGTGTTTGTACATTTGCAGCCAACAGGACATTAGAATTTGAAATTGACAATAAAGCAAATGGAAAAATAAAAACGTTCATCAATTGTGACACACAATATGTTGTCTATATTATCCAATGCACATGCTGTTCAATGATCTATGTTGGCTGCACAATACAGAAATTAAAGACCAGAATCGCACAACATTTGAACAGTATTAGGAATGGTGACTCCAATGCTTCAGGAGCCGCCAAACACTTTATTGACACTCATAATAAAAATCTCTCCAGTTTCCGCTTTTTTGGCATTGAACAGGTTAACAAACCTTCCAGAGGCGGTAATTGGAGAAAACTCCTCCTAAGAAGGGAGGCGTTCTGGATTCTGTCTTTAAATGCCAGATATCCCCGTGGGATGAATTCGAAAAATGATTTAGCCTTTATATACTAACATACAATATACACACACAAAATGGTTTATAACAAACATACGAAAAGGCCTCCTTTATATTCTATTTTACGTCTTGTTCGCCAACATACAGAAGTAGAATTTAACTGCAGGTGTGTTACCAGGAAATGACGTAATCCACAGGTATCGTTCAGGTGTGCAACAGGGTTTATAAGTGTTGTTTTTATGTTTGGTGTGTTATACCATGATTAAGGCTCCGCAGTGAGCTGAAACGCGTAGGTCTCTGCCACTGTAACCTACACCTCTATGCACAAGCCATGTGCGTTTTTTAATGGATATTGAATAAAGTAACTCGTGATTTTTTATCTACAAAGTGCTCCGGTTTTTTCCTTCAAATTTTCCTTGGATTTACCTTTATGCCGGACACCGTTGCAGCACTAAAACTACAGAGGAACCCAAACTACGGACCAGCCAGGGTATGTGAGTACACCCCTTCCTTTTTTCTTTTTGAATATGTATTGTTGAAGCATCTGGCAGCTTCTTATTGTGGTGTTTTTCTCACTACCCTATACAACAATGTGGCGGTCCGCAAGATGATATAAATATTATCATATGTCTAACGTCTTCACGTATGGATAAATGGACAGTGCTAATTGATATTGAAGAAATTTTATGAATCTTTGTGAATCTAAAAAGCACATAATATGGGTCCTCTATTTAATATTTTTGGTTAAATCATATCCATTTTACATTTTTGGACTATTTATACGTCGTACTGGTCACTACAACGCAATAATCGCAACTATGACTCACGAACAAAGACTTCAAAGACTAGCATCAATCTTTGGTCAAAATTCAGACACTGTGTCGGTTTCCACAACGAATTATAAAGATCAGCTTCACCAGTGGGAGAAATTGTCCAAGCAGGAGCTTCGGGTGTGGTGGGACCACAACACCCTGAAAACATACCTTGAGAAGGAATTAATCCCTAGAGGTTTAAGAATTTACAAATCTCCTACCACAGTATTCTGCGAAGAATTCCAACAAAAATGGAACAACGTGCTCTCTAAATGTTCAAATGACTTAATGCAGCTTATTGTCTCCTATGAGGAGAAAAAATTGATAGATCTAAAACAGCAAATTTCAGTTATCGAGGAAAACCTTACCTCCTTTTCAGAGGATGCGGAATATGTGAAACTACGATCTAAGATACAAAAGGACCTGGACACCACGGAGGAGGATATAACGAAAATAAAAAAGAGGAAATATGATAGAGATGTGGAGGACTTTACTAAAAACCAAATCTATGATTGGAAAATATATCGTCCCAGGAATTATGGAAATATTAGATCCATTTTAAAAAAAAGATATGACTCACAGGCATCAGATACATCTGACTATCAGAGAAAGGTCAACTTCACGTCATCAGAAGGAGATACCTCGGACACCCAATCCAACATGAATGACTACAGAGGGACAAATACGTCTGGAAACAGCACCTACAAAAAAAGATATTCTAAAAGCAAAGCGTCTAGTGAGAATCCATCAAAAAACGGGGCGTCCGAAACAGAAGAAGAAAGCATGGAGAAAAGATACTCAACTCGCAAGAAGAAGAAATGAATGACATGGACAAACCATTTTCACAGGAGAACGTTATAGTTCTTTCACCTACAATTTTGTCAAGAGATCAGTTGGCAGTATTAGCCAAAGGACTTAATTTCGTTCCATCCCAAAATTTTGACATTTTTCAAACGTTACTGGATGTAAACCGTTTTGTTAGAACTATTACTGTAAAAAGACATTTTTTCGATAATGTATCTCATGACAGTGACAGTCTTTCTCCATTTAGCCATTCTCCTGTAGCCACCGATACAGTTAATGAATCCAGCCATTCTCCTGTAGCTACCGATGTAGTCAATGAATTCACTGATCTGATGTTCCATGAACAAAATGCTCTAATGAATTTACATGAGCTCAGTGAATTCAGGGACCTCCCACTTGTAGATGCCTCAGATGTTAAACATGCCACAACTAACAAGGATTTCTATCCAATAAAATCTAGAGTACCTGCATTAGATCTCTTTCAAACTCTTGTTGAGAAAGAGTTACATCAACTCAATAATTCAATCCGGTCTGCATACCATTCTCCACGACACAATTTGAGTAATAAACAATTCCAAGCCATACAAACTATTAAAAGAAATCCCCATCTGATAATTCGCAAATCAGATAAAGGGGGTTCAGTGGTAGTTATGGACACAGGTCTATACGTGCATCTAGCTAGGAATATCCTAGATGACCCTAATACCTATATCAGACTTCCAGCAGACCCTACATCCTCTGCCAAACAAATTTTAAATCAATTAATTAATGATGGTACATCCCTGGGGGTCTTAGACAAAAAAACAGCCAATTTTTTGAATGTGGAGAATCCTAATATGCCTATATTCCACGGACTCCCAAAAACTCATAAAAATACATTTCCTCCTCCACTTCGTCCGATCATCTCAGGCATTGGGTCTCTCAATGAGCGGCTCAGTGCCTGGGTTGATTCGCACCTCCAACCATTAGTCGCCAGAACTCCGGGCTTCCTTAGGGATAGTTCAGATGTACTGCGCTTCTTTGAAAATTTTGAATGGGACAGTTCCTTTCTTTTTGGTACATGCGATGTAGTTGGTCTCTATTCTTGCATCCCCCACACCTTAGCCATCACTGCTGTCCAATACCATCTGGATAAATACAGCAAATTTGATATTGACCTAAAAATGTATTTAATAGCTTGTATTGAATATCTTCTAAACAATAACTTTTTTATGTTTAATAAAGAATATTTTTTACAAATTTGCGGTGCCCCGATGGGTTCAAAATTTTCCCCATCATTGGCCATATTATTTATGGCGTGGTGGGAGGAAACCAATATCTTTTCGTCCTGCAATCCTTTTTTGCATAATATTATTTTTTATGGAAGATATGTGGACGATATCCTGATGGTTTGGCAGGGTGATGCAAAAGATTTCCAAATGTTCGTTTTATACATCAATGATAATGATATTAATTTGAGTTTCACGTCAGAACAACCGTCCACCAGTATACATTTTTTGGATATCAATCTAAAAGTTGCATCTGAATGCAAATCAGTCATAACAACCATGTTTTCAAAACCCCTGGCAGGGAACTCCATTTTATCTGCATCCAGCTGTCATCCCATACACACTGTTAATGCAATCCCATATGGAGAATTTTTGCGTGCAAAGCGTATTTGTTCTAATGACACTGAGTTTCAAACACAATCTGTGGCCATTGAGGATAGGTTGAAAAATAGGGGCTATCCCACCCCAATACTGAAGGACGCCAAAAGGAGAGCCACAAGAGTTAATAGGGAGGAACTTTTAAAAAGAAAGAAGACCTCCAGAACTGATGAAACTATAAATTATGTCCCCACGTTTAGCACCCCGTACAGTGCACAGTTCAACAAGGTTAAGAACATCATTCAGAAATACATTCCGGTTTTAAACCAGGATACAATATTATGTGAAATAATGAGAAATGGTCACAGAAGCGTAGCGAAGCGAGGCAAAACTTTGGGCAACATCCTTTCACCAAGTACATTTAATCCTAAGACGAATAATGCCAACTGGTTGTCCGTGAAGGGCTTTTATAAATGTGGTGGTAAAAGATGTGGTGTTTGTACATTTGCAGCCAACAGGACATTAGAATTTGAAATTGACAATAAAGCAAATGGAAAAATAAAAACGTTCATCAATTGTGACACACAATATGTTGTCTATATTATCCAATGCACATGCTGTTCAATGATCTATGTTGGCTGCACAATACAGAAATTAAAGACCAGAATCGCACAACATTTGAACAGTATTAGGAATGGTGACTCCAATGCTTCAGGAGCCGCCAAACACTTTATTGACACTCATAATAAAAATCTCTCCAGTTTCCGCTTTTTTGGCATTGAACAGGTTAACAAACCTTCCAGAGGCGGTAATTGGAGAAAACTCCTCCTAAGAAGGGAGGCGTTCTGGATTCTGTCTTTAAATGCCAGATATCCCCGTGGGATGAATTCGAAAAATGATTTAGCCTTTATATACTAACATACAATATACACACACAAAATGGTTTATAACAAACATACGAAAAGGCCTCCTTTATATTCTATTTTACGTCTTGTTCGCCAACATACAGAAGTAGAATTTAACTGCAGGTGTGTTACCAGGAAATGACGTAATCCACAGGTATCGTTCAGGTGTGCAACAGGGTTTATAAGTGTTGCTTTTATGTTTGGTGTGTTATACCATGATTAAGGCTCCGCAGTGAGCTGAAACGCGTAGGTCTCTGCCACTGTAACCTACACCTCTATGCACAAGCCATGTGCGTTTTTTAATGGATATTGAATAAAGTAACTCGTGATTTTTTATCTACAAAGTGCTCCGGTTTTTTCCTTCAAATTTTCCCTGTTGAAGCATGTTATTTGTTCTCTTTGATTATATGTCGACTAGTTGGATTAAGGACGGGATCTACAGTCGGCATCTATAGTGTACCTCCTTTGGTGCAGTCATATTAATCAAGCTTGTTTACATGCTGGATTCAATGCACACTTGTCATCAGGTCTGTGTCACTTGTCCTGTCACCTCCACCTGTTGGAGCAGCTCACAAGGATCCCAGCCTCATTATTATGTAAATGAGGCTGGTCACATGGTCAGAGGCAGTGATGTCACCCCTGTTACCCCTCCCCTCTCCTCCCCCTGCTCATGTCTGTGTGTAATGTATAGTAAAGCATGGCTAGTGTGTGTGCTGCATCCTCCTAATATACAGGTGAGAGACACAGACATCAGCTACACAAGTACCTGATGTGTTCTGCTATAACATGGCTGCCTGGAGCTGCTGTATCTCTCTTATACACACACACAGGCTGCAGGGGGCGTGGCCTCCAGCACCAGGAAGCACATCATTATACAGCCTCACATCATTATACAGGCTGTCAGTCATGCACTGGGGGTGTGGCTGTACCTCCCACTCATGAATAAGGTGGACAGCTTGAATATGCTAATGCTTCATTGGACATTTCACAGGTCATTTGCATGCAGCTTTAGGACCTCATTGCTTAAGTTTACAGGCATGTAGAGGGACAATGAAGGGATAGAGGCAATGCTCTCTAATGGCAGTTTATGAAAATATATTTAGTTTAGGGGGGTTATTTTGCATGATGGGTTCTCTTTAAGGAGTTGCTGCATGTTTGTGGGCAGTTGTTTTTTTTGGTTGATCTAAAACTGGAAACGTGGACTGTTATTTAATCCCTTAACTAACCTCTCCGCTCCAGCATAAGGAAGAACTATATATTAACTCTTTCAGATATTGCTAGATATTGTTGGATATTGTTTAGTGTATCTGGATTAATGTAATTGATAAGTAAACTTCCCTGCTATAGGTGGACTGTCCCAACTTCCAATTGGATAAGTAGACATTTATGCTGTTTTAAAGGACATCTACCACCATCTGATCTTCTTTTAGCTTCTGATGAACTGGTTTTTACAAATGAGTCTGAGAGCTAGATTTACTGATGGTAGATGTCATTTAACCCCTTCCCGACATTTGACGTAATAGTATGTCACGGGAAGCAGGGACTTACCGCATTGTGATGTATTATTAAGTAAAACTTCTGCACTGGCTTCAGAAGAGATATTACAGTTTACAACCACCTGTAACACCCACGATTGGAGACTCGCCTGATCGCAGGTTTTATTCCCTTACATGCTGCAGATACACAACGTGTCAGGGACTTGTGAAGTGGCTTGTTCCCCCCACTACGATTACTAGAGGGGTCCGATCCTCTGATGCCCTGATGCCTAATGGCTGGACACGGCTGTAATCCACTGAGAATGTGCAGCACGCAATTCATCTGTTAGCTCTATATGAGCTTGAACAAGTAATTAGAGGGTCGCTGTTTCAAGCTAACCTTTAAGAAAAAAGTTTAAAAATTTTTTTAAAACATTTAATAAAGATTATTTAATAAAAATAATTAATTAAATAAAGTAAAAGTCCCCTAAACACCAACATTCCCTATACATATCTAATAAAGTACAAGGATCACAAAAAAACATATTTTTGGCATTGTCGCATCCATAACAATCTGTACAATAAATCAAAAACATCATTGGCACCTTTTGGTGAACACTGTAAAAAAATGTAAAATTTGGCAACAATGTACATTTTTCATAAAATCCCTCCAAAAAATAGTTCTAAAAAGTGATCAAAAAAAGTTATGTGTACCAAAATGGTACCACTGAAAAATGGTACGTAAACACGTAAAAAAATAAGCCCTATCCGAAAAGCTGGTGACATGAAAACGAAAGAGATTTTCTCTATATTAGTTTCTCTATTGTAGTTCCACAGTAAAATTGGAAAATATATAAATCACTACAATCATAGTGATCTATAGAATAAGGATAAAATATCATTTTTAAGGTGCAAAAAAATACCGAACTAGAATTGACGATTTTCTATTCCTTCATACATTCAAGAGTTGATAAAATCTCATCAATAAGCTGAGGACCCACAAAAATGAAGTATTTGTAAAGTGTGTCTAATCTCACACAAAATAATCCCTTATATGTCCTAATTGCAAAAAAAAAAAGATTATATAGCCTTAACAAAGTGACAATGCAAATCTGCTCTGAATGGCACACCTTCTCTTCAATGCCCTGGCGTGTGCCCATACAGCAGGTTTCCACCACATATGGGGTATTGTTATACTTGGGAGACATTGGGTATAACATTTTGTGTAACATTTTGATATTTTATCCACTGAGAATGTGTAAATTTTTTGAAAAATGTGTAAATTTTAATTTCAAAATTGCAACTGATTTTGTTTTAACCCCTGTAAAGCAATTAAAGGGTTAACAAACTTCTGAAAGTTGTTTTACATACGTTGAGGGGTGTAGTTTCTTAAATGGTATGATTTATGGAGTTTTACTATAATTTAGGCCTCTGAAAGTGACCTAAAATATGAGCAGTTCCCTCAAAGGTATAATTTAGCATTTTTATGCAAGTGTGAAAAATCTCACCTAAAGTTCTAAGCCTCAATTAGAGGATGCATAAAAAAGCCCACATCAACATAAGGCAGACATTTGGTGAATGTTAGTTATTAAGTTATTTTGCTGTTATGACTATGTGTGGAAAAAGTAGAAAATTTAGAATTTTGAAACTCAAGAATTTTTTCAAATATTCGACAAACATAGTTTTTTTCATAAATGAATGCCAAACATATAGCCCAAATTTTCAACTAACATGAAGTACAATGTGTCACGAGAAAACAGTCTCAAAATGACCAAGATAAGTTAAAGCATTCCGAAGTTATAACCACTTATAGTGACACAGGACAGATTTGAAAAAATGGGTTGTGTCAGGAAGGTGAAAAGCTGCTTCGGCGGCAAGGGGATAAGGTCAGTGAAAAACAAACAGGTGGGATGGAGGAATACTTAAAACTTTTGAAGTGAGTGAGGATTACGAACATTTTAAGGAGAAATTGACAGACTTGAAAAATTGATCTAGGAGATTGAAAATTGAATGCTTTGGCTTCCTTGGAAGGAAGAGAAGACAAGGGTATAAGCTTCCTTGGAGAATTGGTTTAAGAAATAGCTGGGAGAGGATTTTTTCTTAGCTAAGCAGTTCATAGGCATGGAGTATACCATTTAAGAAGAGCAAAACATATTTTTTGACCAGCGCTGAGGATACCTATAATCAGATGGATGCGGTATTCAAATCTAAAAACAGCAAGTAGCAATTGTATAGATCAGTGGTGTTGAACCAAAGGTTGGTTGTCCAAGACCGGGCTCTGGAACACCCAGACAAAAAGTTTCTCCTATTCTTTGGGGCACTGCTGGGGACATTTCAATGGCAGGGATCTACTGCGGGCATTTAATTTGGGGGCTCTGCTGGGGACATTTCATTAAGGGTGCTCTACTGTGAACATTTCATTAATTATGGGCCTCTGCTATATTCAATTAATTAATGAGGCAAGGCTGCTGCTGGAAATTTTATTAATTGGGTGACAGCTCTGCTGTGGACGTTTCATTAAAGGGTGGACGCTGCTGGGCATTTCATTAGTGGAGGGAGGCTGCTATGGACATTTAATTAATGAGTGGAGGCTGCTGAGGACATTTTATTAAATGGTAGAGGCTGCATTTCCCACCCTAGGCTTATACTAGAGTCTACATTTTCACAGTTTTTTTGTAGTATAATTAGGTGGCTCTGCTTTTACTCAGGTTGGCTTACACTCAAGTATGCGCGGTGTGTATTTTTTTATCCTCTCAGTGAAAAGGCCAATGACAAAAGAATGTTATAGGTGTTGTGGGGTGTTATAGAAAAAGGCCATCATATGGTCCTCTTTTCTGTAGCCCTCTTCTTTTCAAGACATTAAAAGGGGGGTAGAGAAAAAATAGGGGGACACTATAAAGGGGGGCCACAGCAAAGGGGGCGGATTCGGGAAATTGGACGTTATATGGGTTGGGGTTAGATATCAAGGTGACATAGTTATGAAAAAAAGATTAACTTCAATAATTGCAGAAATTAAGACCAGCTACTGGATAATGTAGATACTATATTGCACTACAGGCAGCACTATTTCAGTAAACTATAGAGAATAGAAAAGAATAGAAACTTTTTAGCATCAACGGAAGTGATGATATTGTCGGAAGAGAGTAGAAGCAAGCTAGAAGGACAGTTTACTGTACAGGAAATAATGGTAATTAAAGATCTACCAAATTATAAATATCCTGGACAGGACAGGGGAAGTGTATGGCGATCTTTTAGCAGGGGTGCTTTCAAAATTGCTGTTACTCTGTTATGCTAATGTTAATTGGAAATATTGTATATTGTCTTAATATATTCACCACAAGGTCTCTGCAATCTTTCTTGAGCTGCAGTCTGTTCCAAGGGACCAAGATGGATTCGCTATCATTTTCCAAATAAATGTCAAGAAAAAAGTCTGATAAAAGCAGAAAGAAACATTTTTTTCTGTTAACATAGAGTGGATCAATTACACAGTAATAACTCTATAATATGGGTTGTTATGAACAATTAAGAAGGAAGATCCTTATAGTTCTGCAAATACAGACAATTCACAGTGCTACCATTCATACCTTACATTTGGTTATCGCACACTACTACTAATATTCTGCACATATTACCACTGCACAGTACTTTCCCAGTCCTGTGTTTAATTCCCACTACGACAAAGTATCTTTATCTTTTCATTATCTTTTGTATAATGAAAAATTGTGAGATTTTCCTATATACTTACTATATACTTTCTGTATCCATTCCTCACGGTTTTCTAGATCTCTGCTTGCTGTCATTCTATAGGACGCTTCTATGTTTACTTCCAACAGACAAAAATATGACCATGGTCACAAAGGTGCATGGCTCGTTATTTCACAGAGAGTATAACAAGCTGTGCACCTGTGTGACCATGGGCAGATTTCTGTCCATTGAAAGTAAACATAGAAGCTTTCTATTGAGGGGCAGCAAGCAGAGATCTAGAAAACTGTGAGGAATTGATACAGAAAATATATTGGAGATGAGTATAATTTTTCATTATTCAAACTATATTAACTACTATGTGATCGAGCACCCCTTTAATTTAAGGACGCAGGGTATTTTCGCTAATTTCTCGCTCTCCATCTTCAAAAATCCATAACTTTTTCATTTTTCCGTGTATAGAGCTGTGTGAGGGCTTATTTTGTGCATAACAAATTTTACTTTCCCATGATGTTATTTATTATTCCATGCCATGTAGTAGGAAGCCGCAAAAAAATTCCAAATGTGGAAAAATTGAAAAAAACTGCATGTGCATCATGTTCTTGTGGGCTCAGTTTTTACGACTTTCACTCTGCGCTCCAAATAACACCTCTACTTTATTCTTTGGTTTGGTACGATCGCGGTGATACCAAATTTATACAGGTTTTATTGCGTTTTAATACATTTTAAAAAATTAAACGAATGTGTACAAAAAAGAAAAAAAATTTTTTGCCATCTTCTGACGCGAATAACTTTTTCATACTTTGGCGCATGGAGTTGTGTGAGGTGTCATTTTTTGCGAAATGAGCCGACGTTCTCATTGCTACTGTTTTGAGGACTGTGTGACATTTTGATCATTTTTTATTACTTTTTTTATGTCATCTAAAAAGGTGTAAAAGTCGTGTTTTGGACACTTGGGCGCCATTTGCAGTTCCGGAGGTCACCGCCATCAATAACCGTTTTTATATTTTGATAGATCGGCATTTTGGGACGCGGCAATACCTAATGTGTCTGTGATTTTTACTATTTATTATATTTTATATCAGTTCTAGGGAAAGGGGGTTGATTTGAACTTTTAATATTTTATTATTTTTTTACATTTTTTAAACTTTTTTTTTTCTTTTTTTCCGCACTATTTCTTAGACCCTCTAGGTTACATTAACCCTAGATGGTCTGATCACTCCTGCCATATACTGCAATACTACTGTATCGCAGTATATGGCATTTCTGCTCACTATACATTACAATGAGCCACAGGCTCATTGTAAAGCATATGCAGAAGCCATGTATCCTCGGGTCAAACGAAGACCCGATGCTACCATGGCAACCGATCGCCGCCCCCCCGATGACGTTCGGGGGAGCGGCGATCGGAGGTAAGATGGCGGCGCCCATGCGCCGGCAAATTTAAAGTGCCGCCGGCGACTTTGCCGGCGGCAAAGAAAAGGTTAACGCCCGCGATCAGTGCAAGCACCGACCACGGGTGATAGCGATGGGTCTTTGCTGCGATATACAGCAAAGCCCATCTCTGGATGAAGAAGGCTCAGCCCGTGAGCCTTCTTCATACAACCTTCACAGCTCCATGGCGGATATATCCGTCACGGAGCGTGAAGGGGTTAAGGACATTGTAAAGAACAACCAATTCTCTCTTCCATATACTGAACAATATTACATTCTTGTATATATGGATACTACACAGCACTACTAATACTTTGTGTTTATTGGTACTGCAATCTACCCCTACTCTTATGCTGCATTGTGTATTCAGTGTGTATTCTGCACAGTAACATTTTTATTGTTGTATGCAAAAAAACTGTATAAACCATTCTAAATTTTGTTGGGGCACACACTATTTACATCGTGACTTCGCTCTATTAAGGCAAGGCAAATTTGCAAGATAACATACATTTCCAGCATATACAGATTTTTTCTTTTTATCATTTATCATTTTTTTGTTTACGTTTAGCATCGTGTTTCTCCAGATGAAGAATTTCCACTGTTTTTCATAGCTTCCTACAAATGGCCTGACTATATTCATAGACCTTTGGATCAAAGGAATTGTGCTGCATCATGGGCATTTTCTACTGCAAGTAATATAACTATAATTTATTATTTATTTATATGTTTTTACATTAATGTTTTCATATTTCAAGGACTGTCAGATTACCTGATGGTAGATGACTAGTACATACCTCCCTGTCCCATCTCTGTGTGTCCCAAGCTTCATTTCTTATATCTTTGCATGATCGTATTTCTGTAAAAAATTATTTTATAAGATATGCAAATTATCCTGTGGTGCTCTGCAGAGCACCATCAGACTCCACCGTAATACAATTTATGCACGCCCCGGGGCTGTGCCTGCCACATTCTGACGGCCGGCATTATATTACAGTAGAGCCTGATGGTGCTCTGCAGAGAATTACAGGCTAATCTGCATATCTTATAAACTTATTTTTTACAGAAATTCCGCCATGCAAAACATAAGAAATGAAGCTTGGGACACCAGGGAAACGGACAGGGAGGCACGTAATAGGTAATCTGATGCTAGATGTCCTTTAAGTTCTTTAAAGAGGACCTGTCACCTCAATTTTCGGCACTAGGAGCTGCCTACTAAACGCTGCAGTGTTATAGTGATAGCGTTACTGGAAACCTCCGGTAACGCTATCTAACACTGTGGCGGGGTACAGTGTAATCATCGGACAGCTTGCAAAGCTGTCCGATGTATTCATGAGGGGGCGGTCCGAGGCGCTGACTCTTCCCCGGACCTCCCCGCTAGCTCCATAGGCTGGCAGTGACTGCCGCGCGCTAGGCGGCAGTCACCGCCCCTAGCCACGCCCCAACCCCACCCCCTCATGAATACGTCGGACAGCTTTGCGATAAATTGGGTGACAGGTCCTCTTTAAGTTTGTCTGTATTATATTCTTGTAAGAACAGTGCACTTTAAATGAGGTCCTGGCTATATTAATGGGAAGATGTGATAATTATATATTCCATTGAATTAACTTTTTATGTTTTTTTTAAGAATTGTTGTTAACGTTAACTTTCCATGGTGTAAACTATCAGTAAAATATAATAATAAAATCCTGACGTTTGACACAAAACTAAATAGTCTGACAGTGTACAGTTTTGTACACTGTACTTTATTATGTTCACTTTTCAAGGAAAAAGAACAACCCTCTTATAGGTGCAACCCAAAAAAAAACCCAGTATTTTTGCTCTTAGATGCCGAAATACACCATTTATTGACGTGGCTCAGTGATTAGATACCATACATCACTTAAATTATAAATGTTACTCTTGTAATTTGAAGTACTTATTTGGACTGGAGAATTCCTTCGTCACACTGCCGTATGGGGGACGTATATAGGGCTGACATATATACTGCCGATATATGTCCCCCATAGATGTCAATGGGCACATGGCGCCCAACATGAGCAGTACGGTGCCACACACGTGTCCTATCTTTCTCCAGAATACGTTGCACGGGGCAAGATATTCCTATGGAGAGGGGTGGGGTGAGTGGGACATTTCCCCTCCTCCTCTCCCCTACACTGCCGTGTGCCAGCCGTGCTGCGGCACCGCATGCAACGGCAATGTGAATGTAGCCTAAGGCTGCAATCACACACATGTATGGGGAATGTATATACGGCCGGCGTATATACGGCCGATATACGTCCCCCATACACTTCTATGGGCTGACGGCATCGTACGGGAGCGGTACAGTGCAGCACACGTGCGGCACCGTACCGCTCCGTAGCATGTCCTATCTTTTCCCGTATTATCGCGCCGTGGCCCATATGTTCCTATGGAGAGGGTCGGGGGTGAGCGGCGCTCACCTGGTCCTCCTCTCCCCGCGCTGCCGCGTGCCCGCCGTACTACTGTGCAGAGGGCACACAGCAGTGTGCATGTAGCCTTAGACTTTAGCTGCATAGACTACTGCAAGGGAAATACAGTGATTTACTACATTTTAGGCACCTTGCACACATACGTATTTTTTTACGTTTATTTTCTGAATCCCAGGTGTTGCAGCTGATCGAGTCGCAATACATTCCGAAGGTCGTCACACTTCCAATCTGTCTCCTCAGGATTTAATCTCTTGTAATGTTCACAACCAAAATGGATGTAGAGGAGGCCACGTAGATGGTGCTTGGTGGTTCCTGCGAAAACGTGGGTAAATATTAGGGTTTTTTAATTAGATTTTTCTCATAACTAAAGTACATTATATTGGTGGTGCTGTAGACTACACACTAAATTAAAATCTATTCTTGAAAGTGTAACTAAACTTTAAACCAATAAACCTCTAGCTCTATGAACTATATCAGATTTTTTTGCATTTTACATTTAAATTCCATCCCCTGTTATATTTCAAGCATAGATCTATATGGCTAGTGGCCATGTCCATTATTTCATTTGATTTTACGGCTTTTGCGTCCTGCTCTATTCTATTCTAGGCCTTTACCTGAATAATAGTCTGTGAGCATGACTGTTACAGTAGGTCTGTAAGAAATTAAGATTCCATGATCACTATGGTAGGAAGTCATGTAATTTAACAAATGTTACCTCTTTTAGAGCAGAAAGGAGTATCACTTGGAGATTGACTAAAATACAGTGCTTGTTTAAACATTTTATATTGTTTTATCGAAGAATGTGATTGTTTTAATAATTGCTACTATTGTGCATAAAACGTGTACAGGCAGTCCCCGGGTTACAAACAAGATAGGGTCTGTAGGTTTGTTCTTAAGTTGAATTTGTATGTAAGTCGGAACTGTATATTTTATCATTGTAATCCCAGTCAGAACTTTTTTGGTCTCTGTGACAATTGGATTTTAAAAATTTTGGGTTGTCATAAGAATCAAGATTAACAATAAAGCTTCATTACAGACGCCTTTAATAACTGTTATAGATATTTATTGTAGTCTAGGACTAAAGTACAATAAATTACCAATATCCAGTGGTCCGTTTGTAACTAGGGGTCGTGTGTAAGTCGAGTGTTCTTAAATAGGGGACCGCCTGTATTCATTTCTCTTTTTTTCTGTTATAAGTTCCCATAAGTTTAAATTCCATTGCATGTTTCTTACTAGATGAATGCTGCAGCCTATGACAGGCCTCATATAGTAGCTAACAATTGGCACATAACTGACTGGCATCAACTTCTTATGCCCCTTTCAAATAAACCAAGAAAGAGCTTCAGAGCCAGTTAAAAGACTAGCTACATGAATCCTCATTCCATAAATATATGCTAGAAGATTCCCACTGAGTGTAATTTCTAGACTCAGGCAATGTACATAATAGGTGCTACATTCAATAGATATTACACTCCTGTGATGATCAGGAAGCCTTCAGCTAAAAGCACAAAAAACAAAGGTAGTAACATTATTTTTTGGACATTTATCTTTTATAACAAGCTATAATGTTGAGAGCGGCACATCTGTGTGATCTCACACCAAGATGATAAGGAACTTCTACAGTATATACCTATAATAAGAAACAATTGCAGACATTACAGCATATTTATGAAGCTCCACTTGTTTTCTCAATTATATAGACGCTGGGGGAAGAATATTTTACAATACACAACCACATACTGTATAAAACTGTTATAAAAATACATAATCTTCACAATAAATGTTATCTTTATGATATTTTGATCTTTTGACCCAGCCTAGATACATATTCAAGAATAAAGAAAGGCAACTGATGAACATGCAAGTGTTAGGACTGACATTGACTAATATCTATACTTTCTAGTAGCTTGTTTTTTTTTGACTGTGGTGAGAGATTCTGTGAAATTTGTATATTGTCTTGTATTCTCTCACCATTTTCCTGTCTGTTACCCTTTGTTTGTGTTTATTTAATAGTGAGTGCTTTGTGGACCTGCCCTGTTGTTACCCGTTATTCCTGTTCTCACTATTGTTCTCCTTCCTGTATTCAGTCTCGGTGTTAGGTTCGCAGGGGGGAATGCTGGGACTTCTGGTCCTTCCTCCGATGCTTCTGGTGGTGCTAGCAGCGTTCTCTGACCTCCACGCAGACTCCACCTCTCATCCGCTATCAGCGGTCTCTGGCGCGCGCTCTGGGCAGCGGCTGCTAAGACCTTGCGCTGTTTAGGGGTTGTGTTCTGGACTGCTGGGAGTTGTGGTACCTCTGCATGGTCTGCATTTGTGCTTGATTATTCTGCACCATGAGGGGTTAATTCCCAGAAGTGCCCAGCTCCAATCAGGTTCTGGAGGTGGGGTTCTGGCTGCATAAATTGCAGCTTCACTAGTCACTTGTGCCAGTGTTTGAAATCCCTTCAACACTTGCTCTCTGCTTTAGGTTCCTAGGGCGCGCCTGAGGTGGACGTCTGATATTTAAAGGGCTAGTGCACCGCTAATTGTGTGCTGGCCATCTGACTCCTATAAATGTCCTGCCTCTTCCTGTCACCCCTGCTGGATCTTTGTGCTTCCATGCCAAACAGAATGCTATATTCCAAGCCCTCTGCGATTATCCTGATTTCCTGTTGTGACCTCAATTCTGTTCCCGACTCTGATCCCGTCCTGCCTGTCCTGACCTATTGCTACGTCCAGTCTCTGATCCAGTGCTTCCTGTCTTGACTTCCTGCCTGTTCCTGACCACGAATTTGCCTTACGATTCTGCACTACGGCCTGGTCGCCACTGTGGAAAAGTAGCACCTGTGGAACGACCTGGTGGTACCACGCCACAACAAGGCTAACCTGCTTTGCGGCTGGCTCTGGTGAATACCGGGTACCACTTAGACCCAGGTGTCGGCTTACATCATCGTCCGCAGTGGTACAGAGGATCCACTACCTCTGATCCTGACATATAGCTTACCTTACAGAGATGAATGTGATACATTTTCATCAAAGTTTAGTCATTTTATTCTATCCTGTATTTGTTTTAATTTTATTTTCATAGAAACAAACATTCTTAATGCTAAAATAGAATCAGATCATATAAAAACATTAGTTTGTAATATACACTGCATGAGAAAAACCCTTGATAGGAGATGGTAAACCATTATGCATTCATGTAACATATTTTTCCATAACAATATCAATGCTTTTAATATTTATTTTGCATCTTCTCCAGGCTGGTATCTCATCAATGTTCTCCCTATGAGATGAATGATTATACTAATAGATACAACATTTGCAACATCTCAAGTATAACTGATAAACATGGGAAAAGCCATGCAACAAAGCCATGTCCAAACCGGCTAGAAGATTCCAACTACCTGTACCAATGCAGCCCCCCTTACAGAATACCCTCAACTGTAAGTCAGTATCACTTTACAAGTTATTCAGCTAGATTTTTTTTTAATTTTGTGGTATATAACATACTATGCAAATTAATCAACAATCATTTAAGTACACCAGGGGCTTTGTTAGGGTGAAAAAAGATCTAGGGTAGGGGCCCAAATGAATTCCGAATTATATGTTTTATCCACCTCTGTACATAACCTCACTTTATAATCTCCCCCGGCACACCAATATACTCCACATTCTATGTTCTACATTTACAAAGTCCGAGTTGTGGTACAAACTCTTTGCAATATACTCCTTTTTACTCATTTTACAAGTAAACCCCAATTACGGCCCCAAAGATGCTTTACATCAGACCCCTCTCTAACGGCCCTTATACTTAGTAATGCCTGACATGTTCTCAGTTATAACCCCAACACTCACTAATAGCCTCTCACATTCACAAATAGCACCCAGATTTTATTATAGGCCCCCATATTCAGTAATAGCCCCCATACTCAGTATTAGTCCTGAAACTCAATATTAGCCACCCACTCTTACTAATAGGCCCCCACACACTCAGTAAGAACCTTACCACACTCATTAATGTCCCACTGTACTCAGTTATATCCCCCCACATTCAGTAATATCCCTCCACATTCAGTAATAGCCCCCTCACATTCAATAATAGCCCTTGCACATTCAATAATAGCTTCCTCAGATTCACTTATTTAGTTACTTAATTAGTAATAGCCCCGACACTCAGTAATAACACATTCACTAACAGCCCCCACATTCATTAATAGCCCCCACATTTTTTAATAGCCCCATCACACTCAGTAATGACCCCCTCACACGCTCTTATAGCCTCCACATTTAGTAAGAGGGCTCACTCTCAGTATTGGACACTGAATCTTATTATTAGCTCCTGAAACTCACTATTAGCCTCCACACTCACTTATTGCTCCCACTTTCACTTATAGCCCCAAACACCCATATTACCCCTGATAGCCCCTCAATACTGACTTATAATCCCTCATATTCAGTAACAACCACTTCACCCTCACTAATAGCCCCCACTTTTTTTAATAGGCCCCCACATTCACTAATAGCTATCCACTCACTAATAGCCCCAAACACACAGTAATGCCCCCAAATCCAATGCATATACTGTATAATAAAAAAAACACTGATATTCACCCCCTTAGCTCGTGATTGTCCTCTTCCCCGTCTGCAAAAAGAGTTGCTGTGACCTCACTACAAAGTGTCTCCTGCTCCAGGCTGCTGTAGTGAGCTGCTTGAAACAGGAGACACAATGCTATCACCTCCTGCACAGCTCACTACTCCACAGTACTGTTGTGGGCTTAGTAGTGGAGAAGAATGCTGAAGGCACCCAGCTCAACTACAGTAATCATCTCAATATGCATCTAGAGCAGCGATGGCGAATCTTTTAGCGACTGAGCGCCCAAACTGTGACCCCAAACCCCCCTCTATCGCGAGGTGCCCACCAAAAATTATAGCAGTAACTTATTGCTCTCTGTTCTTCAACAACCTTCAATCATACTGGCCTCATGAGCACAGCAACACAGTAGAAACAAGGAAGGAAAATTTGCATCATTTCCAGTGCCCCTCTGTACACAAAGAATCATGGGGCCAGTAGGAGGTCCTCCAAAGATAATTAGGCCCTGTCTACACATTCTCCCTATTTCTATAGTCCCAAGTAGCCAAGTAGCTATCACTTTAAAATATGACTGAAAGCAGCATCTTTTAAGTTGCTTGAAACTGCAGGAAAATTCTTTGAGTCCTGTCTGGTGTGCTGGGGTGATTGCCCGGGTGCCCGCAGAAAGGGCATGGAGTGCCATAGGTTCTCCACCGCTGATCTAGAGGATGAAAATAGAGATGATAGTGGAGAAAACTGAAGACATCTGGGACTCCAACCAAAAGAACCGAAGCCCGTGCCCCAGATATTTCGACCTACATTCTTTTGGATAGGGTAAAGAGTGAGTAATGATTAGGCATTTATCACTGCTTTATGGAGATGAATGAAACATTTATCCCCACATACAGCATTTTTTAGCAGAAAAATGTTCCAAGTACAGAAGACTTTGTCATTGACAGACAATGATAGCATAATAAAGATGGAATAAATTGCTGACACATCTATATATGAGTTGCATATCCCAATTATTATACCTATAATGGGCTCATGTAAAATGATCTTTAATATAAATTTACTTAAGCATTATGCAGGGTAATCTAAAATTCTGACAAAATGTGCGCCAGCACATGATTGTAACCCTGTCCCATGCATGCTTTGGCTCTTCTGATATATCTGTCATCCGGCGTGCAGGCAGGCCATTCTATTCCAGGTCCCATCTGCTGCGGTTATACGAGGGCGGTTCAATAAGTAGCGTGATTGACGGCAGAGGGCGTTCCTCAGGGAAGTTGGTGTTATCATTGTGTGCTGCCATCTATCAAACAACAGCAAAACACATTGCAGAATTATGGATTGGTTAGTTTGGATTTGGCAGCCATTTGAGCAAGACGTTTTTCGTGATTTTCGCTAAGATGGAAAAAGAGCAGTATCGTTCGGTAATTCGCTTTTTATTTTTGGAGGAGAAAAAATGAGAGGAGATAAAAGCAAAATTGGATGCTGTTTATGGGGACACTTTGCCATCTAAGACCATAGTCAGATATTGGTTCAAGGAATTTAAACGTGGGCGAACATCCATTTTTGATGAGGACTGACCAGGACGCCCGGCAGACGTGGTTACCAAGGAAATCATTCAAAAAGTCCACAACATGATACTTGCTGATCACCGAACGAAAGTGCGTGAAGTAGAAGAGGCCTTAGGTGTGTCGACCTGAATGGCAATTCATCATTACACAACAGAAACTAAGCAACAATCAAAACAATGGATTTCTCCCAGTGAATCTGCTCCAAAGAAGGTCCCATTAGCTGGATTTTTTGGGATGTGAATGGCGTCTTCATCTTCATGGATTTTTTTAGAAAAAGGAAGAACGATCACTGAACAATACTACAGTGAGTTAATGGACCACTTCAACATAAAATTGAAGGAGACATGGTCGCATTTGGCGAAAAAGAAGGTGATGTTTCACCACAATATCACACCAAAACATTCATCCGGAGTTGTCGCCGCCAAACTGCATGAATTGCTGCCGCACCCCCCGTATTCACCCGATCTGGCTTCCTGCAACATGAAGAAATGGCTTGCAGGAAAAAAAATTTGCTCAAACAAGGAAGTATTTTGTAGAGTTCGACAAATCCTATTTTTGGAGTGTTTAATAAAATGGGAGAATTGTATCTTTCTAAAAGGGACTATGTTGAAAAAATGGTGTCTTCATTTCTAACAGAGGTACTTATTGAACCACCCTCGTATATATATCTAAAATGCCTGCTTCATTTCTTGCCGGCTTAATTTCAATACGTTTTGTAAAATATGCTTTACTTAAATAATAATATGACTTGTTTAAAAAATACATTTTTAAAGTGTTGCATAATGTGATTCAGAGTGACATAGAGCATAGTTAGCTAGAAATTATTCTGAAAGGATAGTCTCACAATTTTCATTTAGTAGTTTCGAGATATTAAAACAATAGACAGCTAACCAGCCAGTAACACATGTAAGCTATCCATACCACATAATTCATACTGTTCAGCTGGTTTTCAATGAAACTTTATTGAAACTTTGAAGATGAAACTAAGGCGTACCCTTACCAAGATTTCTCCTCTCATACAGGAAAGAGAGATAATGAAAGAAATAATGGAAAATGGACCAGTGCAAGGTATAGTGTCCTCATAGTTTTGTAATCCTACAGTATGTTGCTTAATCCTAGAATAAGAATTAGGCCCCCATGCTTCCTTTTTTGCTTTTATCTGCAAAATTACTTTAGTTAGAATTGTGGAACTCTAGGTATTCCTCAAGTATTTTGTTGTTAATATCCAGTTGTTCATGTAGTTCTTTTGGTGAAAACCAGACCTGTACCGAACGGGGGCTTTTTATTCCCCGCCTATTTTTATCATTTACAGTGTTTGTGTTTTAAATTGCTTTATTTGCAGTCAGGGCTGCTGGTGGAGGGGCCAGGGGATGGAACATGCTATGTGCGGATGTCATATGATTTTTGGAGGGAGTGATAAAGCCATGACATCATCACAGATCTTTCTGAGGACAGTATACACCAGGGTTCCCCAAACTACGGCCCACAGACCGTTTTGATCCGGCCCCGACGCTTGCCAGGCCCACGCGGCCTTCGACAGTCGGGCAGGAGCCTCCCCGGCGCACATCGCTCTTTGAACTTGGATGCGCGGCCGCGCGATGACGTCATCATGCGGCCACACACCCTTTCCTGCCCGGATGCGACAAAAAATTAGAAAACGCACCGCGGGAGGCTTAGGTGAGTACAGGGTTTTAATTTTTTTATTAAAAAGGGCAGTAAAAAGATTGTGGTGGCCGGGGGCCAATAGTTAGTTATGAGGGGCAGTATAGGAAGTAATTAACGATTAGGGGCAGTAAGAAAATGATTAATGGTGAGGGGCAGTATAGAAAATGATTAATGGTGAGGGGCAGTATAGGAAATAATTAATTATGAGGGGAGACATAGGAAATAATTAATTATGAGGGGCAGTATAAGAAATAATTAATTATGAGGGGCAGTATAGGAAATAATTAATTATGAGGGGCAGTATAGGAAATAATTATGAGGGGCAGCATAGGAAATAATTAATTATGAGGGGAAGTATAGGAAATAATTAATTATGAGGGGCAGCTTAGGAAATAATTAATTATTAGGGGCATTATAAGAAATAATTAATGGTGGGGGGCAGTATAGGAAATTAATGGTGGGGGCAGTATAGGAAATAATTAATTATGAGGGGCAGTATAGGAAATAATTAATGGTGGGGGGCAGTATAGGAAATAATTAATTATGAGGGGCAGCATAGGAAATAATTAATGGTGGAGGGCAGTATAGGAAATAATTAATTATGAGGGGCAGCATAGGAAATAATTAATGGTGGGGGCAGCATAGGAAATAAGTTGGGGCAGCATAGGAAATAATTAATGGTGGGGGTATAGGAAATAATTAATTATGAGGGGCAGTCTAGTAATTAAAGGGGGGGCATATTCAATAATTATTGGAGAGAAGTCACAGTATATTTAATAATTAATTGTCCCAATTAATTCATTAATTGGGCCGATATTTAAAATAGTTCTTAAGGGGGTGCAGTATATTAAATAATTAATTGAGGGGGGGGGTGCCAGTGTATTATGGATGCGGTCACATGTACTGATATTTATTTTTAAACTTTAGTCCGGCCCTCCAATGGTCTGAGAGGGACAGTGAACGGCCCCCTATGTAAAAAAGTTTGGGGACCCCTGGTATACACTATGAGATAATTGCTGAAGCCAATGATGAAGCCAAATATGAAGCCAAACTGACAAGAAATTCCTCATCCAATGAAATACTATAGGTTTTAACAACAAAGCGACACCGGTATCTTACAAAGCGAAGAAGGAGAAAGGAGCAAATAAGGAAAAATATAGTCAACAGCATCCATCATGATTCCAGTATTGACAGCAATGCTAGGAAATCCAAACCAGAAATCTACACAAGAGGAGTAGACAAAATGGATGAAATGGTGATAGAATATTCATGCAAGAGGCTTCTAGAGAAGACGGCATGCGCATGCCCTAGGGGTCAGGAACATGCGCGCACGGCAGAGGAAGACGAGACAGGAGCCGGGATGCGTAAGGCATGCTGGCGATGCGCTAGCGGGGGCAGGGGTGCCTGATATGGGTCGTGGGACCACCCGTGACAGTACCTCCTCCTTCGTTCTCCCCCTCTTCTTGGCTGGTGGAATTTCTGAAGGAGATCATGGTCCAGGATATTGTCCTTGGGTCCCCAAGATATCTCCTCCGGCCCATACCCCTTCCAGTCAACCAAGAAGAACTGCTTACACCTCACCGTCTTCATATCAAGTATCTCCTTTACCGCATAGATGTCGGAGGAGTCGGCCACAGGAGCAGGAGGGGGTACTTGCCGGAGAAGCCGTTCATGATGACAGGCTTGAGCAGGGAGACATGGAAGGAGTTTGTGATGCGCATGGTGGGACGAAGGCGCAGCTTGTAGGACACAAGATTGATGCGACTCAGCACCTCGAAGTAACCAAGGAAACGGGGACCAAGCTTGTAGCCAGGGATCTTTGGCCTGACAACCAGACTTTGTCACTAGGAGAGAAGACAGTAGGAGGCCTGAATTTTTTTATCAGCCTGGAGCTTGGTTCGGGCAGAAGCCTGTAATAAGGAAAGCCGAGTCTGCTCCCAGAAGGTTTTCAGGTCCCGTACCAATTCCTCAACAGCAGGAACATCCAGTGACACAGGCAGAGGAAGAGGAGGACGTGGATGCAGTTCATAATTGATAAAAAATGGAGCAAAGTTGTAAGAAAATTCTGCCCATGGCAACAGAGTGGACCAATCGTCCTGACAGGCAGAAATAAAATGGCGTACATAGCAGCCCAGGGTCTTATTTACTCTTTCCACCTGCCCATTAGACTGGGGATGATAGGCGGAAGAAAAGTCTAATTTCACTTGAAGTTGGTTGCAGAGGGAACGCCAGAATTTTGAGACGAACGAAACCCCTCGGTCAGAGACTATGTGTTGGGAAAGTTCATGGAGTCGGAAGATGTGACTGAAGAACTGGCTGGCAAGACGTGGAGCAGATGACAGACTTGGCAGAGGAACAAAATGCAACATTTGCTAAAAACTGTCAGTTACCACCCAGATGACGGTATTGCCAGATGAAGGCGGGAGGTCTGTGATAAGGTCCATAGCCACATGAGTCCACGGGCCGCTGGGTATCAGCAACGGCAAAAGAAGACCAGTGGGCTTAAGACTTGATGGCTTATTCTGGGCACAGGAATCATGGAAACCCACAAAGTCCCGAATATCTTTGGCTAGATCTGGCCACTAGTAGAATCGGGAAATGAGGGCGACAGAGTGCTGCACCCCAGGGTGCCCAGTCACACGCGAGCAATGTCCCCAAGTTAGAATTTTCCTCCGGAGAGCAGGTGGTACGCAGGTCTTGCCAGGAGGTCGTTGTCAAAGATCCACAGGCGCAGCCCATAACAGTCGCTCAGAAGCGATGACATGCTAAGGAATTGGTTCTTCCCCAATGACATCCGAGGCACGAGAGAGGACATAAATGGATAAGGAAATTAAAACTGGAAAAGAAAAGTGACCAACGGGCTTGACGTGGATTGAGCTGCTGTGCAGTCTGGAGATAGAGGAGGTTCTTATGATCTGTGTAGATGCAGACCAGAAAATGAGCTCCTTCCAGAAGGTAATGATACTCCTCTAAAGCAAGTTTTATCGCCAAAAGTTCCCGTTCTCCTATGGAGTAATTCCTTTCTGCAGAGGAGAAGGTCTTGGAAAAAAAAACACATGTGAGAGTGCGACCTTTAGGACCTTTCTGGGTAAGCACCACTTCTGCTCCTACAGAGGAGGCATCACCCTCTAGGTGGAAGGGCTTCCCTGTATCTGGCCGAGTAAGTACTGCCGCAAAGCCAAAGGCAGTCTTTCATTTAGAGTAGGCCTCTTCAGCAGCCTGTGGCCAGAGTTGGGGGTTGGTGCCCTACTTGATGCGTGCCAAGATGGGAGATACCAGCGAGGAGAAATGCAGAATAAACTGGCAGTAGTAGTTTGCGAAGCCCAGAAACCTCTGACATGCACGTAGTCCTATTGGATGAGGCCGCTGAAGAACTGCAGACAACTTCTGTCAGAGATGATATAGCCAAGAAATGGAAGACTCCTCTGGTGGAATTGTCACTTCTCAAGTTTGATATAAAGGCGATTGGCTCTTAAACGACTAAGGACTTGCCGTACGTGGAACTGGTGGGACTCAAGGTCCAGAGAGAATATCAGAATATCGTCCAGAGAAACCATAACACCGGCATAAAGCAAGTCTCTAAATATGTCATTAACTAATTCATGGAAGACGGCTGGTGCATTACCGAGTCCAAATGGCATCACCAGGTACTCAAAATGTCCATCACGGGTATTAAAAGCGGTCTTCAACTAATCTCCCTGGTGGATACAAATGAGGTTATAGGCCCCTCGAAGATCCAATTTGGAGAAGATCTTGGCTCCACGAAGATGGTCAAACAGCTCTGTGATCAATGGCAAGGATAGCAGTTCTAGTGGTTCAACAGCACAAAGATCTGGCAGGGTGTGCAGGAAGAGGCAGGTTTATATGCGTTTAATGGCCAGCTCCAATTAATGGCCCACTGGTTCTTTAACTTTAGAGAAGTGGGCACAGCTCGCCCTAGTAGTCTGGAACACGCGCACAGTGGAGAAAGACGAGACAGGAGTCAGGACGAGTAAGGTGCGCGGGGGATGCGCTAGCGGAGGCAGAGGGGCATGGATGAGACCGCAACCCGTGATATGGTTGACAGGACCACCCGTGACACCTTATCAGCTGAATCCAGCAGCTCCTCCCTATATCCTATGTCTCTTCTCAGCATTCAGCTCTTAATGTCATGTGAATGGGTGATATCATCTACAGTGCTTTTACCCCATAGCATTTGCAAATTTTACCTCATGCACATCTGATCAAACAGCATACCTCCATGGACTTTTACTGCTCTCCATGCTTCCATGGAGGCATTCTGTTATTTCATATGATCAGATACATGCATGGGGTACAGTTGGCAAATGTTAAGGGGTAAAAGGACCCCTGTCACACAACATTAAGTGACAAGTCATCCTTGTCATAAGACATTAAGTGCTGCATGCTGAAAAGGCATGGGAAGGTGCTTCTGGATTCAGATGAGGATGTCACACCCCCTTTGACATGCTCTAGATCTGAATGCATGCCAGGTAAGATTACAAAGTTGATTTTATTGAGAGAAGCGAATTTTAGATAAAGGAAGGGTGTCATTTAAGGACTAGGGCTCTATGGGAATCTGCATTTGTGAAAAATGTGGTGGCTGGTTTCCTTTAAGTATATAAAATGACTCATGTGGGCTTAGAATACAGTACTTCCCATAAATCTTAACTCCTGTGAAAGTAAAAGAAAACCATAACAGTAAATGTTTGTAAATCACAGGATTAGTGAATTTGCTCTTTAATAAATTTCTCAGAATTGATTTGCAGTTTTCAGACCTTAGCTAAATATATGTAGCTAGAGGTTTCCAATAAGTAATATCTGAAAAACATAATTTATTAATACACATAAGCTGTGAATATTTCTTTTCTGCAACATAATAATTCTTAGCAGTGATCACCAAAATGTATCTCTGGGGAATCAGTTTGTAACTTTTATATTAGAAATGTTTAGTTCTACATAAACTCAATTATATTCATGCTGAACAAAAGCAGATGTTTCCTAAATTAGGAAGTTTCAGCGCTTTAATGATTTTTGGCCACCAACAGCAATATCTGAATGGTGCTTATCTGTTTAAAACAGCAGTATAACTGGATTAAAGATTCCAGGAGGAAGTTCTTAAGTCAGGGAGTATCGTGCACTAGTCGAGTTAATCCGCCCTGATATACTACTATTAGAGAATCTTGGTGCAAATTATCTGTAGTCTTCTTTAGTCTGGCAATTTTTGCCCGTCTTAAATTAGTTAAATTTGGCTTATAAGTATGTTGTGGCTTGCAACTTTAAAAAACAAGTAAATTCATCCATTATAATCCATTTTAATTCCAATCCATTTTAATTTTTTCTGTGTTTGCACAAAAATATGAGACTTTTTGCAACCTTTTTAAAACATCAACATCTGGATTCCAAAAACTACACACTGATAAAATCAGCCACTGGGCAAGTGAAATGTTGCACAAAAAGTGCAAATATACCAATGTGCCCAAAAAAGTTGGTAAAAGTACAAAGAGAGAAAATAATGTGATTTATTCCCTACATAATTCATAAAATGCTTAAAATAAAGAAGTACCAATTTGCTTGCATTTATAATACAACAATACCATCAAAATAAAACAAACATGATAAACCAAGGACACACTCATAGATCCAGACACATAACTGGATCTTCTTATATTTGTTTTTCATGGCCTCCTTCTTTCTTGTTCAGTGGCATCATTTTAAAGTTGATTATGGAATTTATTGGAAATATTGTCGGAACCTTTCCATACTCTGACTTCATAGGCTGTTACACTAATATGGCAGAGGAGCAGGTGGGAGAGGAAGATGTGCTCCTACACCGTGTAATAGCCTGTGAAGCTTCAGCACAGAGTTGTATTATTAATGTAGCTTAGAGGCCTTCTGAGAGAGCATAATTTTAAAAGTGGCAGTTTAAAAGAAGGATGCAATGGAAAACAAATATATGAAGTTTACCACAGTCACAGTGTCTGGACCTATAAGTAAGTGTTGATGCTTGAGTAACATGCTTGATTCTGATGGTAGATTTCATTTAAATTAGACATTTGCACATGGAAGAAATAAATAGCAAAATATGCGATGAAGCTCTAAATTGATGTATAATGTGACTGTTGTATACAATATAGGCACATAGATATATGATGACATAATATATTATATATTTTTGTAACATGTTGTATACCTACAGACTACTTAAATAGACCTATGTGTTTTTTATTCACCACAATTTAAAAACTGCCCTTTAGTCAGATATGATGTATTCCACGTTATAACATCATATAGCTGTTCTGCTATAAATGTTGATTAAAAGTCTTTACTTAACATGTGATTTTCACATCCAATATTAATTATAAATTCTTAATCTAAAGTATTAGACGTGAAGTGTTATAAAATATTAAGATAATCACTTTGAAGTGATTTGAGAAACAGTGAGCCAAATTAGTTAATAATTACTTCATAATTAAGACACAAAAATAGATACATTAAATAAGCATAAGTATTCACCTCTTTGAGGTAATGGGAGGATTTTTTAGCACACATTTTTTGGCATATTGGTGAAGAATCACACATTTTTGTACAAAGAATCCCCTGGATTGGATTCTCAAATTTCTGGTATCGAGGAGGAAACAGATGTCCTTCAAGAAACCCCTATGCCATCCAATTTTTCTCAATTTTTGATAGCTTTATAGTATCTGCTAATAAAAACATCCTCAGTGCACATTACTGCATCCACCAAGTTTCCATGTGGGAAAAGGGTTCCATTAGGGATGGTAAGGCCTGGGTTTGGAATACATCTGTGACATCTTTGCTATGTGTTTGAAGAGTCTTTCCAAACTTGATTGACAAATTTTAAAAAGCAAGCAATTCTTCAAATCTATTCTAGTTGTTTTCTAGTTGTTGGAAATATATAGGGATGTATGCACTACCACATTCTGTTATGAAATATATATCATGTATTTTATGGGTTTATAGCACACCTCCAGTATTGGGGTCTATCAAAAACTTCAGTGTGGTCTATTTACATTCTTTCACTATACTGGGAATTCCTATAACAGCTTAACAATAAATGATATAAAAGTGTGTTACAGCTATTACGTTAAACTGATGGACCACAGGTTGAGTCCTATCCATACAAGGCTAGTGACTTACTGTATTTTTAAGACAGATGTAGACACCCACCATTAACCCCTTGTTCTAGAAAATTCGCAAAAAACTAAGTTCAATTCACCCCCCCCCTTTCCAAAAACTGCTATAAATATATACACTTTCCCTGCATCCCAAAATGCTACCTATAAAAAAATAATACAAATAATTATCCTATCTGTTGAAACCTTTAACCGAAGAAATGTCTAAAATCTCCACTTGTTCTCCATTAAGCTACCATTATAACAGAAACAAAAAGCTCTGTAAATGGAAAAGCTTTAAAAAATGTCTTAGTTTTGTGAGGAGAGGAGTAAAATCTGGAAATCAATACAGGCAGTCCCGGGTTACACTATTGGTTCTGTAGGTTTGTTCTTAAGTTGAATTTGTATGGAATTGGAACTGTATAATTTATAATTGTAACCCAAGCCAAATTTTTTTTGGTCTCTGTCACCAATAAAGCAATAAAGCTTAATTGCAGACACCTTTGATAACTGTTATAACTGTTTATTGTAGCCTAAGGCTAAAGTACAGTAAATTACCAACATCTGGGGTCTGTTTGTAACTAGGGGTCGTCTGTAAGTCAGGTGTTCTTAAGCAGGGGACAAGCTTTAAATAGAAAAAGGGCTCTGGCAGCATTGGATTAAAAGTCAGGATGGTAAAATACCTTTGAGTTATAAAATATGCTTTGTGATTGCCATTGCTTACTAAAAACAACAATTTTATAAGCGTTTTCACTTTTTTCTAGCTGTAATGACAGTTTACAAAGACTTTTTCCTTTATAAAACTGGAATATACAAATATACAGGCAGGAGTGAAAATAATCCTGGATCAGATGGCACACATTCAGTTAAGATTGTAGGGTAAGTAATAGCATTTTAACAAAAATTTACTGACGTTGCACTTTCACTTAGTTTTTATTATACAGTACAACTTGTGAGATACTAAAATTATCCAGCTTTGCACAGGTCTGTTGTTGTTTTATTAATGTGTGTGGCTGAGAAATTTCTTTGCTAATGATATTGTGACAAGCAGCGGGTTGTGAACCCGCTGTGGTATCTAACTGGTTTGACTTTGGGCCACACACTAAGGGCGTTAACCCTGGACCTCTCTGGTATTCACACCTCTACCGCTCTACAGGGATCTAGACTTTGCTGCAGAGAGATTCCAAGGCCCCTCTTGTGGTGGTCCCAGTGTGGATAGCAGCTAGTTCACCGGGCACAGAGCAGGAGGTCAGAGTCACTCTGGAGTTGAGGCAGGCAGTGTACAATCAGAAAAGTATACAAGCAGAGGGTCGTGGCAGGCAGCGCAGGTTCAGAATACTTAATGGGATCAGATACTAGGGAACACGGAGCAGAAACAGAGTTAGAGGACAAGCCGGGGTCACACGGGAAGACAAGCAGAAACAAACACCATACAGCAAGTTTAGACCGAAGTAACAACCTTGCTCGGGTGCGTAGCAAAGGGCATGCCGGAGTATATGGCTGGAGGCGCACACTGATAGGCTGAAACAGTCTAGCTGGGAAACATCCCTTTTCTTTAAGAAGTAGAGAGAACCGCTGCTCGCACCCTAAGAGAGCTGAAGCATGGCAGGACATGCGGCTGAAGGTAAGCTGGCGACAGGGAATGCAACAAGGAGCAGAACCCATCACCAGCATTACATATATGAAGCCAATATTTTTAATAAAGAAACCCATTTGGTGCGTGAGGAGGTTTCAGCAGCATATACAGCAGCCATACCCTTTGTCTCAGGAGGTTTTGGGCTCAGAGCTCCGCTTTTATTCCAAGAAAATTAAATGTTCTGGTTACTGTAGGTCAAAGTTTTATTGAATACAATCACAGGTTGGATTTAATTCCTTAACTATTCTAGTGAAATGAGAGGTATGGCTGTAGTAGTTGCCATAAAGCCACTGTAGTCAATGAGAAAAGCAGCAAATAACCGTTAGCAAAGCCTGCAGGTATTTATTTGGACACTGATGTCCAATAAGGTGTGTGGGTTTGATCAGGAATTTCTATGGAGCAATAGTGTGGGACACTACGGAACTCCATGGGAATCTTAGAACACATGTTGGCGGAAGTAGGTGGGTTATAACTTATTACAATCTTGAGTTGTATGTGTAGCATCTGTGTCAGCATTGTCCTCAGTCTGTGGTCTTACAGGTCACAAATCTAGTATCAGGTTACAGATACCATGAAAATTCTGTATCCACAATTTGTTCCTCAAATCTATGTTTAGTAAATATGTTCCTTCCATCTTGCCACCATCTAATACACCAACTCCAGGAGTTAATAAAAAGGAATTAGAATGTGAGTTGGACAAAATACTTGATTCTGGGGAAAGTTCAGGTCTTTGTACAATATCTGGTGAATCACGAGCGATATGGCCCTGAGGAGAGAAAATAGGTATATAGCAAAGATCTTAATGTTCCATGACTCCTCAGGTTATATTATCACCCCTCTTTTGAGGGTCCACTAGCCCCTTCTAAGAGGGGAGGTATTGTAACATCTGTGTTAGCATCATCCTCAGTGTTCTGCGACTCAAGAAACCGGACTTAGGTTGCTGATTGTTTGGAGTTTATTGCACCTCACCCTTCTCCCCTTACAGCCTGCTCTAGACCAGCAACAGTTAACAGTTTTGACTGACAGATCTCTGCTCCCTTTATCTAGGGCAGTACCTCTGGTGTTTAGTTAAAACTCAGACCTCCTATTCAGACTCCCCTTTGTCATCTGCAATTTGGTACTGTTTGCTATTTCTTTTGTGAACTGACTTGTCAACTATTCTTTCTTGTTTGTCTTGTTGCATTTTTACATTTTTGCACTTTGGTGTAGGGAGGGACAGTTGCACAGTTAATGGCCTCTGTTTAGTTTGGATTGAGCAAGTAAATAGGGCCTTTTGGGGGGCTTGAGTTTAAAACATAGTCCCTCATTATAGTATTCTTTTGAAACTGTACTGATTTATCAGTGCAACATTTTAAGCATGATGATCAAATTCTCTACTGGCATGCTGCAGGATAATCCAGGGTGTGCCGTTTTAAACATCTTTCCTACAACAAGGCATGCTCGGCTAGTTCTTGTCACCAATCTGGGCTACTTCTTGTCAGAAGATTTGTTATGGCTACCAAGCTCCTATCATACCATAAAATAAAATGGTAGGTACATTGATGACATTCACTTGCAATGTCAGCACTAGCAAGTAACTGTTCCTGATTTTGTTCAGTCTTTAAACACAAACTTTTTTGCTAATAACTTGAGGGGAAATGATGAAACTTGTCTGTGCCATTCTGCAAGCTGCCATCCTCATGAAACTTACACATTAAAGAATACTTGTAATACTTGTATTCCACTATTAATTCCACTTTTAGAAAGTGCAAAACTTTAAAAAAAAAAATTGCAATCCAGTATATATCCTAATTTTTTCCTCTGTATATACATAACGGTATATATTTGTTAATTGATATTAATAAGGAATGTTTTACATCCACAAGACATCAGGAATTCATGTATCAGTACAAAGAACCCCAAAAGGTATAAATAAAAAGACACCGAAAAATGACAGTAAAATGTAATCCTGTGTTCCAGGAATTGCATGTTTTGTATACAAGAAACCTGGAATACAAGGCATGCTAAATTCCCCATAAGAATTTGAAAAACATAAAATGCTATACCAAAAAAGCTCACAATTAAAAGTTAGATGTTTAGTTTTGTTAGGCTCATTTAAAGTAATAAAAAAAAACATTGATGTGTTTTTCAGTTGTCAGAAAGAAAACAAAAGGAACAGAGAATGCAAACTGTTCCAATAGAGGTTGGCACTATCTCTGCTATCAAATAATCTTTGGCAACTGCATGAATGGAAACACAGACAAATGATGAAGAGATACGGTTGTGCTCAGCGAAAAGGAACAATAGTAATCAGAAATGCAATGAAAGAGACAAAAAGTCAGTGGCACTCACCGATAAAATCTTCATTTATTTTATGTCAGCAAAGGGGCAGGGAGGTGTACAGCAGGTGCTCAATTACAGCAACGGACCATTTTGCGCCCTCCTGCGTTTCGTCTAGCCGTTTCAGGAGTGTGCAAAATGGTCCATTGCTGTAATTGTGCACCTGCTATACAACTCTGGGCTGAAATGAAATAAAAGAAGATTATATCGGTGAGTGGTGCAGACTTTTTGTCTCTTTCATTGAATGTTCTTCAGTTGTGATGAGCAAACCCGAAGAGCACAATTAGGGTCCGAACTGAATTTGATGAGTTTGGAACCTACAGAACCAGAGACTGAATGAGTGCTTCTGTTCATGCTCCTGGTCCATGTCCTGAAAAAACACCAAGCTGCTTGATTGACTGCTGAATAATCTCTACTATTCAAACTTAGCTACTGAAGAAAATCAAACATTAAATTCTTGTCAGATTAAATGCTTAATTTACAATCATTTTTATTTTATCAGATGGGGATCTTTACAAAATATGGAAAGATTTTGGGTAAGTTTATTAATTTATTTCTATTATATAATAAATTATTATTATTATTTATATAAGATTAATGCTAAATAATAATAATAGCAACAACATTAATTAGATTTGTTTAAGCTCCTTATCACTGCTCATTGAGATGAAGCATAGAATGTGTTACTTTTTTTTCAATTTGTTTTTTAAATTTCTCTGGTTATAATAAAACAATAATGTTCATCGGTCACAATGATTCAATATTAAAAAATTGCGTTGTACCTGCTTGCCTAACATTATAAACCCTTCTGCTCTGCCCAGTGGATTTATTATTTTTGATGCTTTTCTACCCCCCTTTTTTGTGGCAATCTGGAGTAGAGCATACCATAATCCTTTTGCCTCCTAACTGCTTCGTGCATGTATGATTCCAGCCATTAATTGATGAATCCTATTTAAATGTTCATGGTGAATATTTTCAACAAATATAAACTACTTCCTATAATTTGTATTTCAGATTGTTGCAAATTCATGGGGAAACACATGGGGCGAACATGGATACTTCAGAATTGCTCGAGGGAAAAATGAGTGTGGCATTGAAAGATTGATAATAGGAGCTTGGTGTCATATTTTGGCATAATACCATGTTTTGCATGTCATGTTTACTGTAATGTTTCATTTAGCTAGTTTGATTCAAGTGTTGTCCTAAGACTTAAAGGGAGTATTTCAGCGGGTCTGACCATGCAGAATTGCTGATAGACTGAAACATTAATCACATCTACTGTTTTGTGTCCGCATTTAATAGGAACAGAACTGAAAAATGAACTCCAGCTCTGCAAGTGTTTTTACAGAATGTGCTTTATCTTGTAAAGTTGTGTGCTCTCTACATTCAGCTGCTCGAAAGCCCTTCCGTTCTGCTTTGATTAAAGGCTGTAGTATTGAACCTGATTGCAACAGCTCCAACTCAGGGCAAATGGAAGGGAAAGCAGCTCAGTGTAAAGTAAATACCTCATCAGGATAATTCACCTACCTCCTTATGTAGCAGAACTGAAACCTTGCATAAATAGTTTGTGTTCTAAAGTTTTGCGGCTATAAACAGCATATACAAAGGTAGAATTTAAAAACTTTCTAGGGCTGCATAACATTGTCTGCAGTGCTATATGGTCAAACCTGCTGGCACATTCTCTTCACTACCTCTATATTTACAGGAAAGGTGATACAAAGCTCATTCAGTGGTGGACATATCATTGGTTAAGCCTCTGCAGCTGCAAAGGGGCCTAGTAGGTAATGGGGCTAGAGTCACTGTGAACCACTTCCAATTGTCTATTGGCGATTATTCACACAAATGGGGACCCCTAACCGGCCGTACCATTTGCCGATGGCCCCTATTGACGCCAATGGCGCCAAGTCATGATGCAGTGAGCACACAATGTCTCACCGCACTGTGACCGTTCACGGAGAAATATAGGTCATGTGTTATATTTCGCTGTGTTCGCCTACCCTGTGCTGCGCTATAATTGTACCCTTAGATTGTATGTACATGATTTAACTGGCTTAAAGTTACTAATACATTGTGAAAGAGCAAGTGGTCTTCTATGATAAGCTTTCTCATTTGTTATAGTTACCAGAAATATTACATGGCATTGCATTTTTTTTATAATATTGATGAAGTAAATTAACGCAATTTGATAATTACCATTAATTATATATATATATAAAAGCTAAATATGAAATGATTAAACATAACATTTATTTAAAAGTTACCTCTCTAGTAAAAATGCCTTTCCAAAATTTCATTGGTTTGTGTAAATATTATTACATTTAACAGAACAGAGAATATTTATGACATCAATCAATCCAGTTTATGATATGACAGATTTTTCGCACATATATTTTAAAGTTTCCTCATTATTTTTTATTTCTTTCAGTGAAAAGGAGTTATGCAAAAGAAATATTACAAAACCTGCATTATTATACTTTTATTTCTTACATTTTATAAAGAAAAGAGCAGTAAAACTTTTTTTGTTCATTTCAATTATAATGTGCAGATTCTTCTCCACTTTACGTCATTGACATATTTAACCATATGAAAGTATGAAAAGAAAATATTGAAAAAAATCAGACAAAGTAGAAGTGGTTATTCTTCTAAATATAATTATGAATTTTAAGTTTTTCTGCATAGAAGAACAAAATAATGTCAGTGGCGATAAGGGATTGATAATTGTTCATCTATTAATGCAGAGAAACAGATTAAGTTGAAACTAAGAAAATGAATTAGAGTACAAACAATAGACATTGATTGGCTTTACATATCTGTACAACATAAAGGGTGAAAATTGGAGATTTAGATTTTGTCATATTGCCAGAAAATAATTGTTACATGGTAAATTCTGTGATAGAGTGAATGTTTTTTTTTCTCTACCTAATGCTGTTATCTTGTAAAATATCTTTTCATAGTCAATATGAGGCAGGAAAGGTGAGTATCTACAACAGGCAATGTATTCTAATTATAGATGAGCGAACATACTCGTCTGAGCTTGATGCTTGGTCGAGCATTAGCGCACTCGCAACTGCTCGGGGCTCGAACGAGTATTTCGCCCGCTCGGGAAAATGTCATCTTGCGGCATTTAGGTTTTTTTTGCGGACAGAAACAGAGTCAATCACAAGCCAGGAGACTCTGCACTACACCCAGCATCACGTGGTACACTTACATGTTGATAGCAGTGGTTGGCTGGCCTGATCAGGTGACCCTGGAATAGACTAGCCCCTGCCCGCGCTGCTCGGATCATTCTCTGTCTGGATGACGTTAGGGATAGAGCTGCTGCTGGTCAGGAATAGGGTTAGGGTGTTCTAATAGATTACTGTTAAGCAGGAGTGATTCTAAAAGAACCTTACTGTTAGGCAGGAGTGATTCTCCAAGGACCCAACAGCCCTACATTAGCGTTTTTCAAAAGTTAAAGTGACAGACTCAGTCACAGCACGAAATCCTTTTGTGTGCTGTCAGTGTAGGTTAGAACCTAGCCATAGCAATCATCTTCTGTCGTTGCTGTCTGATTTTTTCTGCATGTTTTGTTCTATAGATTTCCTTTCTCCACCAAGTGAAAGCAGCTCAACCTGAATAATTCTCATGTATGCACTCCTCCTCCTCATTCTCCTCCTTCTCCTCCTCTTTGTACACTAAAGCAGAGGCAACTGGCTCTATATCTATTTAATATTTCTGGAGGGCCATCTACCCGGTCCTCTGTTTTAAACAATTTTTGAGAGTTCCACATACAGGCACTCTATCTATTTAATTTTTCTGGAGGCCCACCTACCCGCTCCTCTGTTTTGAAAACTTTTTTGGACTGCCATATACAGGCACTATCCAAATGTAATTGTCTCCATAGCAGCCTCCACACGTCGTCTTTATAGCAGCCTCCACACGTCGTCTTCATAGCAGCCTCCACACGTCGTCTTTATAGCTGCCTCCACACGTCGTCTGTATAGCTGCCTCCACACGTTGTCTCCATTGCTGCCTCCACACGTTGTCTCCATTGCTGCCTCCACACGTTGTCTCCATTGCTACCTCCACACGTCATCTCCATAGCTGCCTCCAAAAGTCGTCCATATAGCTGCCTCCATACATCGTCCCGTTAGCAAATGAGCTGTGTCCGGCAAAATTTTGTGTTGTTTTAACGGCTTCCACATCAAACTTGTTAACTTTGTCGCCAATCCACAAAATATACTGCCAAACTTTTATCATTGACCGATATTATTTCAGCGCTACTTGCAAATCTGTTTACGTTCCCCTCCCCCGTCATAGCTAGGCCAATTACTTATAAGAACAGTACTACACTTGATCTTATAGAAAAGGTTTTAAGAAATGCTGTTTGTAGCCCCCGTCTGCTTTGGAAATGATAATTGTTTCAAAGTAAACGCTTCTGGCCCTCAGGTCCATTTTCGGTGGGGAGGAGCCGAGAGGCAGGGGCTTGGACAAGCGAAAGCTCGCCTGGCAGCGGACCGCCAGCTCCATCCCAAGATCCAACTAACATCGTTTGAATTGCAGCAACCTACAACCTTTAAACTTTTACCTCTAAAGTCTATCTTTTTACTCCTCCTTACGTTCACCTGGGGTGAACCGTCCCCATTGCCTCCACACATCGTCTACATAGCAGCCTCCACACACCATCTCCATGGCTGCCTCCACACGGTGTCTCTATAGCAGCCTCCCCATGTCATGTCTATAGCTGCCTCCAAAAGTTGTCTCCATAGCTGCCTCCACATGTCATCCCCTTAGCAAACGAGCTGTGTCAGGCTCATTTTTGGGTGTTTCACCAGATACGTTATGGAACTTGGTCACTCTGTCGCCGCCATGCTGTGTTATCGACTAAATATACCATCAACCTTTTATTCACATAGGAAATCAGTTTAGCGCTTCTTGCTCACCTCCTTTGGTTCCTCTCTGCCGCCATAACCAGGCCAAATACTGATATGTACAGTGCTACACTTTATCCATGCCAAAAGGAATTTTTTTAATTGGTTTGAAGCCCGTGTCCATTTGAGGTATGTCGCCATGCCACTCTGTAGCCTGCCGCTGCCTCCGCATGCCATCCCCTATAGTGTCAGGATGAATTATTGGGTGTTTAAGATGCTACCTTGCCTCACTCAGTCACTCTGTCATCGCCATGCTGTTGCCCATAATTTTGGCATAATGGTGCGATAAGGCAGCCTCATAGGCATCCATGCATGCTGTCCCTGCTGTTTCCTGTCCATTTCCGTGGTGTTTCCATAATTTTCTGAGGTCTCCAGGTTTTGGCCAAGCTTCCCTGTGCAGAGCCTTGGTCCCCTTGAAAAATGCTCGAGTCTCCCATTGACTTCAATGGGGTTCGTTATTTGAAACGAGCACTCGAGCATCGGAAAAAGTTTGACTCAAGCATTTTAGTGCTCACTCAACTTTAATTCTAAAGGAAGCCAGGGCAGGAAATCCATTCTTTTACATTTACGATAGATTCCCAGTATCACCTTTTTGATATTTTTTTTATCTGCAGAAAGTGTTTTTACCAAGATACATATTGGTGGACATGCATCTTTATTTCTACATGTTCTTTTCTCTATTATTTGCAACTTTTGCTGTTGTTTCTCAAGTACACCTTGGCTTATGTATCTTTATTTTCCAGATGTTCAGATTCACTTATGTATCACTTTTTATGCTTAAAAGGGGTATTCCGGGAATATGAAAATCTGATACAAAAACTCAATGTCACAAAATGGAGCTTAACGAGTTTGATTTTATGATTCACAAAATGTTATGGGCTTTCCTAAGTAGATAGAGTTATCACCAAGATGGCCGCCACTGGAAACTACAAGTCCCATGATCCTTTAGTTCTCAGTCTTTAAAATAGATCGAGAAGACCGAGCATGTATAATCCAAAATCTTTATATTTTTCATCATGACAAAGGCATAAAGGCAAAAGTACATCACCAAACTTCAGAGTGTGTTGCCAAAGTCCATGGAGTGATTCACTCCCCTATAAAGCCCCTGCACAACTTAGGATCTCCTTCATACTTGCCAGGCATAGAGAGTCGTAGCCTAGGCTCAGCGTCAGGTAGACGAGCCGGGGTAGCAGGAGCCGCGGGAGCAGCCTCAGGAACCTGTTGAGTGGCTGGCATGGCAGTGACCTGTCCCAGCTGTTCACGTTGTGTTGGGTTTGCTAGGCTATGAGGGTGGCAAGATCGGGCCGACCGGGAAACGATACCTCGGCGAGATCCATGGCCGGATCTACTGTCAGGGTTCGGGATCAGTGGATCCTCTGGACCACCGCGGGAGGTGGTACTAGCCGACACATGGGACCAGTGTCTAAGTTGCACATGGTCTTCACCAGAGCCAGCCGCAAAGCGGGATGAACTTGCTGCGGCAGGGTACCACTAGTTTGTTCCACAGGTGCGACTATCTCGTGGTGGCAGCCAAAGTTGAGTTACCTTAGCAGGAGACAGTCTCGTGGTCAGGTTCAGGCACAGGGTCAGGGCAGGGGGCAGAGATGCAAAGTCCAATGCCCAATCCGGGGTCAGCAACAGGAGGTCCAGGCAGATGGGGACGGGAACAGGGGACACAGGAACGCAGGAACACACAGGAGCAGGTACACACAGTGCACTGGCCCTTTCAATTGGCGCGTGCAAGCCAGCGAGTGCAGCAGGGCACACAGAGGAACATGAGTGCACCTGCAACCCGTGACAGGGGTCGTAGGGGCACCAGTGACACAATGACAGGTTTATGTTAAATCACCTTTGTGTGCTAATCTGCCACTAATAGCTGTGAGCTTGATAACAAAATAAACTTTTTTATTTATTTTATTAAACAGCTTTTTTTTCAGGAACTTCTTTCTATCACAATAATTTCGATTCCTCCACTTGTTTCTTTTTACGCAATTATGGAAAGTTATGGAAATGCCTTTGTTGCCATGGGAACCGAGGAACATTCATGATGCTACCAGCTTTACACGGAATAATTAACCTGTCTACATAATTTCCATTATAGTCACATTATTATGGTATATGCTATATAAATATAGTACCATAGCTATGGAAATTGTAGTTGCAATGATAAATACAAATTTCTGTAACCATTTTGGTAACATACACCCCATATTTACCAAGCAATCATATATGTTCATGTTAACAAAGTTATCTTAACATCAAAACAGGCAGATAAAACTACTGGTGCAGGAACCCGATACAGATCACTAGCAATCACATACTGATGACCTATCTCAAGAATAGGTCAATGATATAAAAAATAAGTGAAGACTAGAAAACCTGTCAACTCAATAGCATACATAAAAAGTAAATGTGTAGAGTTTATAGAGTATGACATCAATTAAAATCTGTCGGTAAACTAAAGAATTTGGAAAATCTATGATTGGTATTGATTTTGTTAATTATGTGAATTGATTAAAGCTACATGAAGGTACACTAACAGCTTTTACAGCAGTAAATTGACAGTTACCTCAAGTTAGTTATGTATAATGCTTTGCAGCTTTCCCTATTTTATGTTACAACTCTTCAGTTTATTTACATAAAATTTGTGTTAAGAAGGGTCACTTTTTGCTGGAGATGAGTAACTTTTAGAGACTCAAGTGGACATGTCACTTTAGATGCTGCTACCTTGGGGTCTCTAGCAGCAAGAGCCATGGTAATGGTTAATTATAGAGAGGCGGGGTATTCAAATTTTTAACAACATACTCCCTACATTGCAAGCAAGACAAAATAATACCTACTTTAATCTATTACAATATTGAAAATTATCATAATATTAAAATAATATTTAAATCAAAAATCTACAATTTAAAATACACATTTGGCTAATACCTGGGTACACCAACTAGTTAAAGATCTATAATCTCTAATTTATAGAAATATACAGTCCCTTTAATTTCCCATAATTAAAAAAAAACCTACCTAGTTTTACCACCAAAAACTGGAAAAACCTATTGACTCGAGTATAAGCCGAGGGTGGGAAATGCATTGGTCACAGCCTCCCAGTATATAGCTGCCAGCCCCCTTCAGTATATAGCCTGCCAGCCCCTTTGTCTATGTAGCCTGCCAGCCCCTTTGTTTTTAATGCCTGCCAGCCCCTTTGTTTTTAATGCCTGCCAGCCCCTTCCTCTATATAGCCTGCCAGCCCCTTCCTCTAGATAGCCTGCCAGCCCCTTTATTTTTAATGCCTGCCAGCCCCTTCCTCTATATAGCCTGCCAGCCCCTTCCTCTATATAGTCTGCCAGCCCCTTCCTTTATATATAGCCTGCCAGCCCCTTTATTTTTAATGCCTGCCAGACCCTTTTTTTTAAATGCCTGCCAGACCTTTTTTTTTAAATGCCTGCCAGCCCCTTTTTTTAAATGCCTGCCAGCCCCTTTGTTTTTAATGCCTGCCAGCCCCTTTGTTTTTAATGCCTGCCAGCCCCCTGTTGCCGGTAAAAAAAATAATAAACTTACTACTCACCATTCCGACGGCCCGGACAGCTCCTCTCCATCTTCATCTTCATGCCGCAGCTTCGCGGCAGCTCCGCGGCAGCTCCGTGGCTGCGCCTCTTCTGTCTACATGCCGGCTCGGTGCCGCGACAGCTCCGTGCGCACAGACCGCCCGGCGCACTCTGTGACGTCAACAGCGGCTGTCATCACAGTTGAGTGCCAGACGGGCCGTGGGCATGGAGCTGTCGCGGCCCGAGCCGGCATGAAGACAGAATAGGCGCGGCCACGGAGCTCCCGCGGAGCTGCGGCATGAACATGAAGATGGAGAGGAGCTGTCCGGGCCGTCGGAATGGTGAGTAGTAACTTTATTATTTTTGTATACCCGAGTATAAGCCGAGTGTTGAATTTTTAGCACAAAAGTTGTGCTAAAAAACTCGGCTTATACTCGAGTATATACGGTAATACCAGTGATTACTGTAAATCCATCTTTGATTGATGGAGTTTTATTTTATTTTCTTCTTCTACGTGGATTCTTCCATAAACAGTGCCTCACAGTAGCCAATTTAATAACACTGCCCACCTCTTATGTCCCAACAGTACCCAATTTACTAACAGTGCCCTACATAGCCAATATAATAACCGTGGTCACTTACTGTAGCATTTATAGTAATAGTGCCCCAACAGTAGCTAATATAGTAACACTTTCCTTCTACTGTAGACAATATAAATGGTTCCCCTCCATTAGCCAATATAGTAATAGTGCAATCAAAGTTGTTAATATAGTTACTGTGTCTCCAAACAGTCAATAGAAAATAGTTAAATTGCCTCCACAATACCCAATAGTGCCAGTGTCCTCACACAGTGTCACTTTGCCCCATAGTCAATAGTAATGGTACCTGCCCTAAAGTAAGCAACAGTCACAGCATCTTCCCCACAGTTGCAAACAATCACCATTCCCCCACAAAGTGACTTATAATCACATGTTCCCCATAGCTCATAGTCATTTTGCTTTCCTCCTGCAGCCAAATATCACAATGCCTGCCTCTAGCAACCTGTAATCACAGTGCCTGTCCCCAGTAGCCAATAGTCATAGTACTTCTTTCTAGTGCCCAACAGTCACAGCGCTTGCCCACAGTAACTAATATTAAAAATATTTAAAAAAAACTTCCCTAATTCCAATCTGAGCCTTCTTATGGCGACCTTTTTCTCTCTAATGCAATGGATGTGATGCAGAGACACATTGGGGGTCATTTATTAAGGGCCCGATTCGCGTTTTCCCGACGTGTTACCCGAATATTTCCGTTTTGCGCCGCTTGTACTTAAATTGCCCCGGGATTTTGGCGCACGCGATCGGATTGTGGCGCATCGGCGCTGGCATGCGCGCGACGGAAATCGGGGGGCGTGGCCGAACGAAAACCCGACGTATTCGGAAAAACCGCCGCATTTAAAAACCGAAAATGTGTCGCATAAGGACCGCTTACCTTCACCTGGTCCAGCTCGGTGCATTCCGGCGCGATGAGTTTACTTTCAGCGCAGCAGCGCCACCTGGTGGACGGCGGAAGAACTACCTTATTAAATCCCGGCCGGACCCGAATCCAGAGCGGAGAAGCCGCCGCTGGAACGCGAATGGACCGGGTAAGTAAATTTGCCCCATTATGATTCATCAGATGTCAATCTGTGCTGCATCCCCTGCATTTCATTGGTAATAAACCAGTGGCTTGCAAGATAGAGAGCAGTAGAGCAGGGATTGAAAAGCTCCCAGCCACTGGTGCAACAAGGCTGAGGTGGGAGCTGGCACTCGCCCCTATTTCTCCCTAGCTCAGTGACCTGCCTATAATTTTAAAAACCATATTGCCCCTGCCAGCCATTATCTACTCCTTTATACACTTACACTTATATACACAAACACACTTATACATATGCATTTATATTCGTATGCTTAGTACATTCCAGCACATTCCAGGAGCATGTCAGCTCTGCAGCAGAGACATGATCACCCTCCCTCTCCCACTTCTCTGATACAACACTCTTGCTTAGGAAACAGGCTGAGAAAACTCCTGGCTTCCTCATGTTTGCCCAAGCTACCAATACCAGCCTATGGATAGGCAGGTTTGTTGATGATCTGATGAGGGTGTAGAGGGGTGTCGAGAGAAAGTTCAAAGGCATGATGGAATACTATAATTGTAACGACATGAATCTAAAATTTCCCTAAGTGTTTGGTTGATCCAAGATCGATCTGTTTTTCTAGATGTTGGGTTGCAAGTAGAGATGGGCGAATCAATCTGAATGAAGTGGAATTCAATAAAAATTTCACAGAAATTTCGATTCGTCACGAACTCGAAGTTTACGCTGAGTTTAGCTAAATGGGCACGAGCACAAAGTGTTGCATGGGGCAGAGAACTCTGGGAAGGAGAAAGAAACACCCTCGATGACATGTGCAGACCTGTAAGACAATCAGCGTCCGGCAGGCTTATGTGATGTCACATAGCCCTATAAAAAAACAGCCATTTTTAATCTCGGCATTTCACACTGAATGTGCTGTCTGTAGGGTCTTGCTGTGGTTAGTAGACTGTGCTGTAGCGATTTCTGCTCCAATCCCAGGGTGAGCATTTAGGGGTATCTGTATAACGCAAATTCCAATACTTTTTGTTGCTAAAGTTTAGAGGGATTCATCATCGTCGGGCGAAGAGAGTGTCAGCTTGCGCATCAGGCAGCAAGTCGCTACTGTAGGTGTGAGTCAGCAGGGTGGCAGCAGTGCGAAGATGGGAGCCAAATGGCCGCATGGTACAAATCTTGTTTCACAGGTCCAAGTAAGCAGTGGCTCAGTGAGGCAGCGGCAGTAGCAGTCACTCAGTGCAGAGTGTTGGCGTTAAAATCACCATCTCGGTGGTGTGGCAGATTTTTATGAAGACACCAGAGGAGCCGAGCATGTGTATATGTCAAATCTGTGGGCAGAAAGTGAAGCGGGGCCATGGAGCTAACGGCACCACAGCCCTGCATCAGCACATGCAGTGTCACCATTAAATTCCCGTCCAGCCACACCAACAACTTGAACAGGAGACGGCACTTTCTCCTCTTTGTTGTCAAACTGCTCCTCCTTCTCCACCACCACCTCAGCCTCCCCATGTGTAAGTGCTGCTCCATCATACCACATGTTCAGGGCACAGCGGTGTCCCGCTGTTCTACACCTAGTTTGCCTGGGCGAACAAAGTCACACAGGAGAGGAACTGCTCCACATCATGCAACAAGAAATCAATATGTGGCTTTCTCCGCGACTGCAAATCGGAACTATGGTGACAGATAATGGGAGGAACATGGTGTCCATGCAGCACCGAGGAGGGATGGTCCATCCACCCTGCATGGCGCAAGAGTTCAATCTGGTTCTCAACAGGTTCCTGTAGTCTTCCACCCATCTGCAAGACATTCTAATAATGGCCAGGATGCTGTGCATGCACTTCAGCCATTCTTACAAAGTCAAGCACACCCTCCTCCAGTTGTAGCGACAGAACGGCCTTCCCTAGCATAGTCTGATATGCGATGTTTCCAACCGTTGGAATTCCAGCCTCCATATGTTAGGCCGTCTGTATTAACAGATAAAAGCCATTAATGATATTTTGATGATGCAAGCGGACAGTAGTATTCCCCTGTGTAACTTTGATGTCAGCCACTGGCAGCTCATGCGTGACACCTGCCGTTTGCTAAGGCCCTTTGAACAGGCCACATTATTAGTCAGTCGCCAGGACGGGGGATGAGTAACGTCATTCCACTGCATGTCCTGGACTACTTGGACAGCACTCTACCACCTCAGGTAGAGGATCCCCTGGACTCCTGCGCAGCCAAACTTGATGTGTGGCCGCAACTTGCAGAGTTTGCATTAGAGAAGCTGTCCTGCTCGGCCAGTAGTGTGGCATCAGAGAGGGTGTTCAGTATGGCAGGGGTCATCATTACCCTGAGGAGAACCCACTTGTCCACCCGTAGTGTGGAGAGACTGACCTTTGTCAAGATGGATCAGGTGTGGATCGGCCAGGATTTCAACACACCAATGCCTTATGCATCAGGTTAGATCAGCCATGACGCCTCCCCTAAATGTTGAGATTCTGGATTCTAACTACCTGCCTCAGCCACTGTTCTGATGCAGCCACCCGCCTGATGCCACACATCTGCTGCCAGTTGCTCCATCTGCCTCCCACCATCTTTAGCAGGGACTGGAATTGTCACCCACCTCCACACTGTGCCACTTTCTGACCTCCTGCTGCTGCCACCACTGCCACCTACACGCTCTAACATTGTTACCGTGTTGCTGCATCCTCCAGAATTTCCCATTGTGCCACTCTCTGACCTGCGGCTGCTGCCACCACTGCTGCCTCGACGCTCTAACATTGTGCCACTCTGTGGCCTACCATGTTGCTGCCACCTCCAGAATTTCTCATTGTGCCTCTCTCTGACCTGCTGCTGCCACCACTGCTGCCTCCAGGCTCTAACATTGTGCAACACTCTGGCCCACCATGTTGCTTCCACCTCCAGAATTTCTCATTGTCCTATTCTCTGACCTGCTGCTGCCACCACTGCCGCCTCCACGCTCTAGCATTGTGCCACACTCTGGCCCCCCATGTTTTTGCCACCTCCAGAACTTCTCTTTGTCCTACTCTCTGACCTACTGCTGCTGTTGCCACTGCCACCTTTGAAGTTCTTTTTTGGCAAAGACATCATAATTTCAGGGAAACTGTAATGAATAATGGCGTCTCTAATTTCACATTTAAATTAAAAAAATTTGACTTTGAGTTCATTGTGCCACTCTGTGGCCTACCATGTTGCTGCCTACTCCATAATTTCTCATTGTCCTATTCTCTGACCTGCTGCTGCTGCCACTGCCCCCTTCACACTCTATGATTGTGCCACACTGTGGCCTACTATGTTGTTGTGATCTCCAGAATTTCTCATCGTCCCACTCCCTGATCTGCTGCTGCCACCACTGCCGCCTCCATGCTCTAACATTGTGCCAACCTCTGGCCCACCATGTTGCTGCCACCTCCAGAATTTCTCGTTGTCCTACTCTCTGACCTACTGCTGGTGCTACCACTGCCACCTTTGAAGTTCTTTTTTGGCAAAGACATCATAAGTTCAGGGAAACTGTAATGAATAATGGATGTGGTGTCTCTAATCTTCACATTTAAATAAAAAAATTTCGACTTTGGGTTCATTGTGCCACTCTGTGGCCTACCATGTTGATGCCACCTCCAGAATTTCTCATTGTCCTATTCTCTGACCTGCTGCTGCTGCCACTGCCCCCTTCACACTCTATGATTGTGCCACACTGTAGCCTACCATGTTGCTGCCACCTCCAGAATTTGTCACTGTGCCACTCTCTGACCTCCTGCTGCTGCCACCACTACCGCTTCCACGCTCTAACATTGTGTTACTCTGCCTTCATGCCGCTGCTACTGCCACCTTTGAAGTTCTTTTTTAGCAAAAACATCATATTTTCGGTAAACTGTAATGAATAATGGCGGGGCGTCTCTAATTTTCAAATTTGAATTAAAAACTTCAACTTCTAACTCATTGTGCCACTCTGTGGCCTACCATGTTGCTTCCACTTCCAGAATTTCTCATTGTCTTACTCTCTGACCTGCTGCTGCTTCCACTGCCACCTCCACGCTCTAACATTGTGCCACACTGTTGCCTACCATGTTGCTGCAAGCTCCAGAATTTCTCATTGTACCACTCTGTGGTCTACTATGTTGCTGCCACGTCCATAATTTGTCAATGTGATTCTCTACGGCCTTTTCATGCTGCTGCCAACTGACCGCTGTGATTTTCATAATGCTGTTTTCAACCTCACTATGTCCCTATGTTTGGTTTTCCCCTTCATTTCATCTGTCAGAAGGAATGAAAAACTTCTGCATTGATAGCCAAAAGCAGGAGTGGATACAGAACACATGCAGAGGACATGCAAATATCCCATTTACTGGTCATCTCTGTTTTGGATCAACTCCTGTTTGCTTTTGGCTTTAGCAATATTGATGGATTTTTGCCAAATTGACACTGACGGATGAAAAGAAAGGCAAAATGATCAGTGAAATGAGCTGGCACAGACGTTACCTGGTCAGGCTGTGTTCCCGAATCACATATTTGGTGAAGCTGGCCTTTGTAAGTGCACATGGAATTGAAGAGTGAAGCGATTCTAAGAGCGGCCGCTGTCACGTGCGTGTCATACTAAAACACAGCATTGTTTGAAGACCAAACCACGCTCCCTATGCATATTTGAGCATGGCACAACGTTCTACAACACCCTTAGGCTCTATGCAGCCAGGAAACTCCTTTTTTGTAACGCGTTTCATCATGATTCGATTCGGGTCGAATGAAATTTAAAAAAAAAAATCGGCGAAGCGGCTCAAATCGAATTTTAACAAATTCGCCCATCTCTTTTTGCAAGGGAGCGACAATAGAATTGATGTGCTTCTGGAAATTCAATCGTGTCAGCCACATCATTCCATCCACAACATGTAATTCACAACCTCCATTAAGGAGAGATGGTGAGGACTCGTAGAAACTGCACCAGTAAGGAAGAATTGAAGTAAGCTTCATTGATGTAAGAAAAATAAATGGGAAGACGTTATAATAAGGATGTGATAGAACAGGCTATCAGTAGAGTTGTTAAAACACCTAGATCACTTCTCTTACAAGATAGAAAGAAAACTAAGGATATGAATACAATTAAGGGTAATAAGAGCTTTACTCCAGTGACTTGTCACAGTGTTTAGTAATTTTCTGACATAAAATGGATTGTAAAGAAACACTTAACAATTCTATTACAGGATGTGAGTTGTACAATTCAATGGCTCATGGAGTTAAGATTTATTTCAAGAAGAGGGACCATAGTGTCTCAACCATCCCCTAGCATGTTTTCGAGTCATGAATATGAGAATAAAACATGGTTTAATTATATTGGAAGTTGTAAGTGTGTACATACACGATGCATGGAATGTTCTTATATTAACTGTACTAATAAATCTTATCATAAGACTCCATGGAGTCTTATTCCACGGAGATGAGCTACCACAAGACTTCTTATATGAATTGTAACATCTAATGGTGTATTTGGCTATGTATTTCATGTCACAAACAATACGTGGCCTGCGGTATGTGTCTGATTAAATTAAGAATTAGAAGACATTTGTCTGATGTGATATGCATGCCCCAAATGTCTCTTGTCACTTAGGGCTTTCCACCAAGGAAATACAGATGACTTTATATGGCTAGGGATATAAAGAGTTACAAGGTCAACAAGGGGAGGTGACTTAAGGAAAAAAATCTGAATTACAATTTATACTGGACATTTCATCTTTTGAAAATGTCTTTGTGTTACAATATTTTACAATATTAATTGCAATAGTGCCAACCCACTGACGTCACGTGAAGTAGGGAGCAGGTGTTTTCATTTGTTGTAGTTTTTTACATGAGTCAGATTTTGACTAAGCCTCTATGTAGATTCATTTTCATGTTGGATTTCAACATGCTACAATAAAGTATTGGATTTTATTTGCCTCAATAAAGTGCTGGGTACTTGTTTTATATGAGTATTTGGCAGTGTTCCTGGGATTTTCTATGCACTCTGAAACTCACTTATAGTTGAGTGGAAAGATAATATGGAACTGAAGATACATACAGTTAAAAAAAATAATTGGCAATGCAAGCTTTAGATAAAAAATCTCTACTACCAGGGACGTAGCTACAGTGATAACAGCCATAGCAGCTGATTTGGGGCCCACTGTGTCAGGGGAATATTCCACCGACCTGCCAAAATAAGGTATGTAGCATTTGCACCATTATATACACATTGTACAGCAAAATATGTACAGTATATAACTGGGGGAGGGGCGTCAGGACAGGAAGCTCCATAGGAGCCTCCTAGTGATGATGTCCTAGTTAACCCCTTCTAATTTTTCAAGCACCAGCCATTGCAGTACTACTGCTCTTCTTTCTGGACATAAATTTGGTTCTACCTCTGACAATACTTTTCTTACTTACTGTCTCTAATGTACTGCCTTGGTTTGAAAAAACTTTCTTGCCTTGGCTTCCCCTTGTTTCTCACTTTTCTCTATCCCTACATTTTCTGGGGGTGGAAACCAGACTGCCTAGTTGACATCTCTCATCTATGGTGGTCCTCAAGTAGGCAGCAATAGATGAGTAAGGGCTTATCATTAGGCTCTTTCATCATTTCCCCCACGTCTGACTAAACAGTTACATCCCCCATTTCCTGCAGACTGCAAGGGATGATTTCCAACAGTTGAGTGTTCAACTATTTTATAGGTAGGTGAGATATGTTTATTGCCAAGGGACAGGAAATATTATAGGATTTTATATTTTCTTACATTTGAGGTAGAATTATGAAACCATTATTATAGTTATAGTTTTTAAACTTTATTACTGCATAAAATTTCATTTTTAACCCTTCTTGCTTACAGAACACATGATATTCATTTAGTAAACTTCTGACCCCCGAATAATAAAACTTGCCTACTGTATGATAATATCTCAAAGCTCCTACGAGTCATAAAATTTGCCATCTACTTTAATTATCTTAATGTGTTTCCCAGCAGCTCTGCAGAATTTAGCTGTACCAGAATTTATCTGTCCTGTTGCTAGAGGACATCCCCAGTGTCATTGAACCAAAAACTGTGCTGATGCCAACATAAAACAGATGGTGTAATCACATCATCTTGTTTGGACCATCTAAGTACAAATGTGGAATAGGTGAATAATACAAAAATAAGATGTGCCAGATGAACTTGCGTCTGCAAAATCTTTATGTCCAATAGATGAATTGAATTTCATAATTACTATTTCAACTGGTTTGTGTGAAATTTTGTATTGGCCAGCTTATTTGACCTGATATGTAAACAATATAAATATACATGTCACGGATGCTCCTGCAACTCATGTTTTAGGTTGTAGATGCACCCGTGTGCTCCTGTGTGCCCCCTCTCCCCTGTGCCGGCAGTCTTGCTCACTCTCCTGGTCTCCTCGCTTCAGTGCGCGCATCCCCGGCTCCTAGGGTGGGGTGGCCGCCTGTGATTTAAAGGGCCAATGCACCGCTACTTGGGCGCTGGCCATCTGCCTCCTATAAATGTCCCACCTCTTCCTGTGACCCCTGCCGGACCTTTCTGCTTCCATGCTTAAGAGAACGCTATATTTCAAGCCCTGTGTGATTATCCTGATTTCCCGTTGTGACCACGATTCCGTTCCTGACTCCGATCCCGTGCTGCCTGTCCTGACCTATTGCTATGTCCCCGACTCTGATCCCGCGCTGCCTGTCTTGACCTCTTGCCTGTTCCTGACCACGATTTTGCCTTACGATTCTGCACTACGCCTTGGCTGCCACCGGACAAAGTTGCGCCTGTGGATTGACCTGGTGGTACCACGCCGCAACAAGTCCAGGCTGCTTTGCGGCAGGCTCTGGGGAAAACCGGGAACCACTTAGACTCCGGTCATTATAAAAATTCAAAGCGATGGAAGATAGGCAGAGCGCCATTAAGCTTACTGGTCCTGTTTTTCAGAATCATGTTTATAAAACCCTTAATGCATTAAGGAGTTAAAAAACAGAAATGCAATAAAAGAAAACAATGTGATCTATAATAAACTTAAAATGATACAAGAATAAATAGCATTCACTTCTTTAATATCCATGGAAATTATTGATTATGATGGCGCTCACACTGGAATCCTTGTACCTCATGGTCCTGTTAATATATTCTGGTGTTTTAATTATATATTTTAGTTCTGCCACTGTACTTTGTTTGTTGATTGCAGATGTTTTATTTACATACTGAGCTTTGTGTTGTTTCACTATTTGGTTCTGGTGCTGTATTTACACTATTTAATTATAAAATCATTATTGGACAGCATATAAATTCATCATGTGGACTCAAGAGGGATTTATCAGAATTGTTTTAGTAGAGCAATTCTTGTTGTTCATGGCAACCAATCAAGGCTCGGCTTTAATTTTATAAACAGCTGTGGGAAATGAAAGCTGAGCTCTCATTGGTTGGCATGAGCAACTAGAACAGCTCTGCTCTCAGACATTTTTGATAACCTTTAATGTACCGTATATAATTGTGTATAAGCCGAGTTTTTCAGCACAAAAAATGTGCTGAAAAACCTCACCTCGGCTTATACACGAGTCAATTAAAAAAAAACTTACATTCTCACCCTCTGGCATCCCCGATGCTCGGTTGGCTACGGATCCTCATCGCGGCCCCCGGTGCTGACTCCTGGTGGCTCCTCTTCTTTCTTCTCTGTGCTATAATTAGCCAGCAGAGTCGCATCCATGCGATCTGCCGGCATACAGTGTTGCGCCGCTGATGACTTGTGTGCGCAAGTCGGCAGATCACGTAGACGTGTCTCTGCCAGCTGTTACAAAGAGAAGAAAGAAGAGGAACCGTAGAGCCGTAACATTGGGGAGCTGCACTGGGCATCGGGACCGGTGGTTATGTAAGTTTTTAAAACATTTTTATGTCCTCGGCTGGCTGTATAGTACATGGGGCTGCCTGTATAGTACATGGGGCGGGTTGTATAATATATGGGGTGGGCTGTCTGTATACTCCATGGAGCTGGCTGGCTTTGCACTACTTGGACACTGGCTGGCTGTGTACTACTGGGGGCTGGCTGGGTATATACTACTGGGGGCTGGCTGTCTGTATAATACTGGGGGCTGGCTGTCTGTATACTACTGGGGCTGGCTATATACTACAAGGGCTGGCTGGCTATATACTACAGGAGTTGGCAGCCTATATACTAAAGGGGCTGGCTAGTTATATACTGGGGGAGGGGGGTGACCAATGCATCTCCCCTTATACTCGGGTCAGCTTATACTCGAGTATATATGGTATACATATATTATTTCTTTATAGGCGCACTGTATAACATGTGAATCCATTATTGGAAACTGTATATGTAAGTTATGTGTATGGAGCTATGGAGCTATGTGTGTGTATGAAATATTTATTGGGGGCACTGAATATACAAGCTTGTATTTCTATACAGTTCTTGAATCTGGTGTTGTATTTCTAGATGCCAGAGTTTGCATATGGTTCTTTATTACTAAGCTGAGCTACTTTCTGATGTTTTATTTCTGTACTTAACTTTGTGCTGTTTGTATTGGCTCTTGATCAAATGTATATAGGTGTTATTATGTTGTAATAGATTTAAAAAAATAATGTATAAAAAAGTAATAAAGTAAAAAGCGTCCTTGTTTCGACAATAACTTTTTTATACTTTAGTGAAGCAAACTGTGTATGCTGTAATTTGTTAATTTGGGGACAGTACAACCTTTTGACTGTCACGGGTGTTACCGTGACCCATATCGCGGGTCACGGGCTCTCCTGTGCTTCTGTCCACCCCCCACCCCCTTGCAGGCTAGGCACCCACGCTGCTTACTTTTCCCGGCTTCTGCTCCGACTTTCTTGGCTGTGCACGCACATCCCTGTGCTTTCGCCGGCTTCAAAAGATTTAAAGGACAAGCGCGCCTCTAATCGACTAGATGGCTTGGTCCTTAAGGGCTTAATATATGTTTCTAATATGTCTTTATGTGTGCATGTTTTTTTTATTTTACAGATAATTAGGTTTCTGTATTTCCACAGTCATGCTCCTTGACCCTTTTTATCTTTATTTATTTTGTTATTTTTTATTTGTGTATAACTTAACATGGAAGGCAAGTTTAGTATTTTCTTAATGTGGAAAGGATGGCTCAAGCTTTGGCACACCAAAAACCATGACACGATAAGGATCGTAAAAATGAATAAAATATATGAATGATAATTTAAAAGCAACATTATGGGGATTTTTATCTTTATTCTTCTCACTTTCTTTTTTGAGACTTTTTTTGGCAAATTGCAATTTTTGCACCTTTTTGGGACTTTTTGAAATGTATACTGAAGTCTGCCAGATATTAGGTGAAAGACACTTTTCTATTCCAGATGCGCTAAATGTCGCAAGTGCCATGTTTTATCTTATCTTTCAGATTGTCTAAAATTTGCAACATTTTTTGCTGCAAAAAACTGCAGCCAAACCCATACTTAAGGAAAACTTAGAAAATGGAAAGAAGGGAGTTGAGACATTTATGCAACAATTTTGAGACAGTTCATAAAAAGTTGCATAAAAACCCTAAACTAAATAGACAAATTTAACACAAGCTAAAACAAAAAATAAATGAGAAGGCACTCAGAGGTGATAAACTAGAGGCAAAAACTAGCAATACAACACAAAAAAGATAAATGACCCCCTACAAATGCTATAAATATTGCTTTTTAGTTTATCAAGATTTACCTTTGTGAATAAATTTGGCTTCTCAATTTTTTTTTTGTCTCTGCATCACATCCACTGCAATTTATCCAATAGTCATGTGATAAAAAGTCAGTACACAATAATGAATGTGGACTAGCCATTGTTTCGAGACTTGGTTGGCTCAATGAGAATGTAGTGGTTGTTCAGAGTGTTTTGATGAGCTTTCTCTAGTGGAGTCTGTATTGTTGGAACTTAATCGTATTTTCTTTGCTATCAGTAAAACTTGTAATAAAGTTGTTTGTGTCAGATAACATATGTACACTATATAAAAAAAGGATCATAGTTGAAGAAGTGTAGATCAATTTGTGTTTATGAATAAAAACTCTATAATGCAATGAATATATTTCATGTACAGTACTAAAATACTGCACATCAAGTCTATATAAATAAAGGAGCTGAATAAAAACAAATGTATCAATGCCTCTGTATGTTCTATTATGTTTGTGTCACTTGTTTATACAAGTATTATGTCATCTGTCATGTACTAGAATAAACATCTGCTAGGATATCTACATATTCCGCAAATATCATGGAAACTGTTATTGCCAATTTTTCAGATTGCAATGTGTTATAATAATGCAAATGAGGCATAGTATTAGGTGAAACTATTTTACCACTGCCTAGACTTCACATGTGGGCAACTTGTATATTTTGCCAGTTAAACATCTGCAGAAGAACAAATACAACTGTATTCTTGAAGTACTAAAGAGATAAGGTTTATAGCTGTAATACAATAATAATCATAACATTTACAGTTACAATCAAATGTATTTTGAGCTAATTAAAAGTATTTTGTGGTTGTTTTTTAAATAAATATTCTGCATGTCAATTATTTAAGAGAAGCCATAGAAAAAAGGAAGGCATCAGTGTACAGTATGCAGGTAAAATAAGGAAATAGACTCTGCCTTTCAATCCACAGTATACTATAGTTAAGTGCTACCTCTGACTTTTACCTCTGAATTTTAACAATTACAATTTGTTCATGTGAGTTTAAAACCTCCCAACACTAGTAAAAGCAGCAATGTGTAGGGCACTTTATGAACTCTTAAAGAATAATGCTTTGTGTTCCTAAATTTTTAGGAGGAGCAGCCTATCCGAACCTGCTGCGATATCACGATGCTATATGTATAGAACCAATTAAACATTTCTGGAAAGACATTAAGCATAAAAAGTGGATATCCATAGAAGAAGAGGTGCTAAGGAAAACTTCTCTGAAAAGTTTGATAGGTGGAGAGTGGCTATGGGGTTTAATTAACACGACTCTATTAGATACCACTAGAACAATGTTAACGACATGGCATTTTTACCACTAACAGAGAAAAAAGATGTCTCTGGGGAAACAGGAGGTCAGTTTAGACGTTCTAAGTTTATGCATCCAGATTTGTCATTGGCCAAGTGGAACCATGAGAATATCCATTTAATAGATATTTTCAAAGAGGATGTTTTAATGTCCTTTAACCCCTTAACGACTTGGCCTTTTTTAGTTTTTTCACTTCCATTTTTCACTCAACAACTTCAAAAATCTATAACTTTTTTATTTTTCCACATAAAGAGTTGTGTTATGGCTTATTTTCTGCGTAACAAATTGCACTTCATAGTGACGGTATTTAATATTCTATGGCGTGTACTGGGAAGCGGGAAAAAAATTCCAAATGCAGTGAAAATGGTGAAAAACCACATTTGTGACGTTTTCTTGTGGGCTTGGATTTTACAGCTTTCACGCTGCGTCACAAATGACATGTCTACTTTATTCTTTGGGTCGGTACGATCATGTGGATACCAAATTTGTATAGGTTTTATAATGTTTTCATACATTTAAAAAAATTAAAACCTCCTGTACAAAATATTTTTTTTTATTTTGCCATCTTCTGGGGCCAATAACTTTTTCATACTTTGGTGTACGGAGCTGTGGATAGTGTCATTTTTATGCGAATTTTGATGGTGTTTTCATTACTATAATTTTTGGGACTGGGCGACCTTTTGATCACTTTTTATGAATTTTTTGATATTTTTCAAAATGGCAAAAAAATGCCATTTTCGACTTTGGACGCTATTTTCCGTTACGGGGTTAAACGTAGTGAAAAAACATTATCATATTTTGATAGATCGGGCATTTTCGGACGCGGCGATACCTAATGTGTTTATGATTTTTATTGTTTATTTATTTTTATATCAGTTCTAGGGAAAGGGGGGTGATTTGAATTTTTAGGTTTTTTTATTATAATTTTTTTTATTTTTACTTTTACTATTTTTCAGACTCCCTAGGGTACTCTAACCCTAGGTAGTCTGATCGATCTTATCATATACTGCCATACTACAGTATGGCAGTATATGTGGATTTTACTCCCCATGCATTACAATGTGCAATTAGCACATTGTAATGCATGGGTTAAAACGAAGTAGCCTCGGGTATTCGGAACACCCGAGGTTACCATGGCGACGGATCGCCGCTCCCCGTGACGTCATCGGGGAGCAGCGATCCACGACAAGATGGTGGCGCCCATGCGGCGCCATCTCTTTGAAGCCGCCGGCAGCATTGCCGGCGGCGATCGAGGTGAAAACACCCGAGATCGGTGCTAGCACCAATCGCGGGTGTTACCGGTAAGCCTTTGCTGCAATATGCAGCAAAGACTTACCGGCTATGGAGAGGGCTCGGCCCGCGAGCCCTCTCCATGCACCGGGACCCGTCGCGCGCCGTACTAGTACGGCGCGCGTCGGGAAGGGTTTAAGGAGATTCACCAAAAGTACAACATCCCTACGAGCGAATTCCTCAGCTATAAAAAAAGAATCATTTTTAAGAACAGATACAGTACGAGGAAAACTATATATGGATCATACAAATTTGCCGAATTTCATAAAATATCTGAATGCAGACAATAAATACAAAAGTGGAATCTTAAGGGGGGCGTGTCCTGCTGCGCATGGAGACAGACGTGTGAGACTCTGGCTCCGTTGCACGGTGGTTAACAGCGGCACTCAGCATTCAGCCCGTGGGCAGATTTTTCACCCGAACACTCCCTATACCTTGGGGACAGCAGAGGTTATGGCTAAAGGGCGGAAAAAGAAAAGTCCACTGAAGCTCACCAAGTTTTTCTCAGCGGCCGAGTCGTTCCAAGATGGCGCCGGCAGCGTGCTCTCTTGAAGCGTTTTTTCTGCTATCGGAGCCGCTGCTAACGGTGGACTCCTCAGCCAGCAGCCCAGCTTCACCTGTTTTGTGTGCAGAGATACCGGTAACCCCGATTCAGCCACTATGCGCCACCCCGCAGCTGGACTTAGCAGAAAAGCCTCATCACCAGGCAGGTATGTGGGAAACCGCAGCTACACACAGCCCTGCTTACCAGCCTGTCCTAGAAGGGGTCTCAGATCAAGCAGCTTTAACTATGCAATCTATGAAACTTTTATTAGCAGATCTGCAAGCCAACATCACCAAGGAGCTCCATCTTTCTATACAGACTCTCAGGTCAGAAGTTAATTCACTGGGAGACCGCACATCTCATATAGAAACGAAAATGGCGGAATTGACATCAGCCCACAATGAAGTTGTGGATGTGACTACTTCAATGGAGGAAGAGTTGGATGCCCTGAAAGCAAAGCTTGCTGATATCGAAGATCGCTCACGCAGGAATAACCTGCGGTTTAGGGGTATTCCTGAGAGTGTTAAGCCGGAGGAGCTTACAGAATATCTCATTGACTACTTTACCTGCTTAATTCCTAATGCCAACCAATTGGACCTCACTATAGACAGAGCGCATAGGCTCCCGAAGCCAAAATAGCTTCCATCTACAACTCCAAGAGATGTAATAGCTCGGATCCACTTCTTCCACATCAAAGAAAAGATTGCATTAGCAGCAAGATCCCCTCCGAGTCTTCCGTCTCGCTTTGTGGACATATCCGTATACACAGACCTATCGGCGGCAACACTGTCGAGGAGGAGAGCTTTCTCAAGCTGCACGAATACCCTGCTTGCGCACAACATCCCGTACCGCTGGGGATTCCCAGTGAAGTTGATTATATCCAGGAATGGCTCCAAATCCATAGCGGGTACCCCAGAAGAAGGGATTCACCTTTGCAAGCAGTGGAACTTGACTGTTGCCATATCAGTTAGGAAGGGTCATCCACCTGCTACAATTATGGAAGAATGGTCCACAGTGCACAACAACAAGAGGCGCACTACTTAAGCACCTTTCCTATTTTGTGCCCGTTCATTTTGTTTGGGCGCTAATGGCCATTGGGCTGAGCCACTATTCAGCATAGCCCCGTAGGCTGTGCTCGTCCTGCCACTACCACCGGGAGGACTCCTACATGGTCGTTCACAGGCCAGTTCCCAGTATGGCAAGTCACTTCTTGTGTTATTTCTGTTTTGATGTTATAGTTGCCTTATCACAATGTTATGTTATTCAATGTTTACCCCCTTTACCGATCAGACAAATCCTATAATGTACATTTAATTGGTGGCTTGAGACCGTTGTATTTCATATGGTGTGGTGCTCTAGTCCGGGGGGGCACCCCACCTCTTGTCAGCCATAGCGCGAGTATGCCTCTTATCTAAACCATCTAAATGGTGTTTAAAATCTTATCTATTAATGTTAAGGGGCTTAATTCACCCTGCAAAAGAACATCTGTTTGGAGAGAAGCCCGTAAGGCCCAGGCTGATATTGTTTGCCTACAAGAAACTAGGCTGAACCAAGTTGATAGGCATAGACTAAAGAATAAAAAATTCCCTTTTATCATTCCTGCGCATGCGACAGACAAGAGGTGTGGAGTCACCATTGCCTTCAAGGATACTTTATCCTTTGTTCAACATGACATAATAGCAGACGCAAAGGGTCGTAACCTTATGGTTTCGTTTTCCATTAACAATGCTCCCTATACAATTGTCTCAGTATATGGACCTAACTCTAAACAACATAGCTTTCTGAAAAAAGCGCTAGCAAAAATTTTTAAATTCACCAATGGTCCTTTAATTTTAACAGGGGACTTCAACCAGGTGTTGTGGCCGTCTATGGACTCAACTTCAGGGACCACCCACCACGAGCCCACCCTGTACGCTAGTACCCTATTCAAGTATGGCCTATTTGATATTTGGCGTATATGCCACCCAACAGAAAGAGATTTCACTTTCTTCTCTAACTCTCATAAGGTCTATACTAGAATAGATTACTTTCTAATCAATAAACAATTATTAGACTTAGTAGCGGAAGTTTCCATAGGGACAATCTCGTGGTCAGACCTTGCTCCCATCACCCTGGTTCTTAGAGAAGAGTACAATTGTGTTCCTAAGTCGGTCTGGCGGATTAACAATTATGTATTACACCACACTGAGTACCCCCCTGATACCTCCCGCATTAATGATAACAATAGAGCCAATTTTGTGGTGTGCCCACAAAGCTACACTTCAAGGTCATTTTATTAAACAAGCGTCACATGCCAAAAAGGTGCACACAGCTAAAGAAAACTCTCTGTTAGAGTCCCTGGCTACCCTGCATAGGCTAAATAAACAGAACTTTTCCTCAGACAGGGCAAAAGAAATTGCAGCTATAACATCCCAGCTTCATTTACTAAACGCACACAAGCATGATTTCGCTCTCCAAAAACTGAAACTGTCTCATTATTGGTTAGGGAATAAACCAGGAGCTGTATTGGCCAGGTGCCTTAAAAATAGAGAATCTAAATCCCGCATTCCTTATACAGGCAGTCCCCGGGTTACGTACAAGATAGGGTCTGGAGGTTTGTTCTTAAGTTGAAATTGTATGTAAGTCGAAACTGTATATTTTATAATTGTAGATCCAGACAAAAAAAAATTTGGCCCCAGTGCCAATTGCAATTTAAACATTTTTTGCTGTAATGGGACCAAGGATTATCAATAAAGCTTCATTACAGACACCTTACAGCTGTTTATTGCAGTCTGGGACTAAAGTAAAGCATTCATAGAGCTTCACCAGAGGTCAGAGGGGTCTGTCTGTAACTATGAGTTGTCTGTAAGTCGGGTGTCCTTAAGTAGGGGACCGCCTGTATAATCAACCAGAATAATGTGAAAGTTATGGACCCACAAGGTATTGCAGATACATTCACAGATTACTATAGCTCCCCTTATAATCTTCATAAGGATGAAACTACTGCTCAACCCGAGATGGTGAATATTCAAGCATTTTTAGACACTATTCATTTACCAAAAATTGATTCAACCTCTCGGTCCCCTTCTCATCCCAAGAAGTGGAGAAGGCTATCGCATCTCTTAAGAGGAATAAAGCCCCCGGACCAGATGGTTATTCTAACGACTACCTTAAACTACACAAAAATATTCTGGTCCCATACCTGACTAGATTGTAAACTCGCCAACACAAATTTTAATAGCCTTAACCAAAACAATACTAAGGACCTACAGGCATATGATAAACTACCTATTTCATTGGTAGGAAGAATATCAGCCCTTAAAATGATGGTAATGCCTAAAATCCTTTATTTCTTCCGTAACCTCCCGATAATATGGCCAAAGTCGTATCTAATACTCCTACAGAAAGCTTTAACTTCATTTGTATGGAAGGGTCAGAAGGCAAGAACCCCACTAACTACCTTAATTATGCCAGTTAACGAAGGGGGGCTGGGCTGCCCATCAGTGGAAGCATACTATCAAGCTGCCATAACGGATCAATTGAAAGATTGGTGGTTAGATGACCGGGATAAATTATGGGTAGATATTGAAAGGTATATTGCGAAAACCTCTTCACTTCAAGCATCCTTATGGGCTTCTCGCTTCTCGGTATTCACTCCCGCAGAGCTATCTCCGACAATGAAGGCAGCATTTAAAACCTTTAAAACAACATTTAACCGCCCTGACATACTGCCCCTCAATGTAAAAAACGTACCTATCGCCCACTTACAGGCTGTGATCTCTGACATTCATTACGAGCAATGGGAACGCAAGGGAATAGTATGGGTCAAAGACCTATTTAAAGATTCTATCCTTCTCCCCTTTGACGAGATAGCACGTAAGTACTCACTGCCCAATTCAGACTTCTTTAAATATTTGCAACTCTGCCATTTCATTAATAGCGCCAGGCCGGTTAGTAACCAAACTCCCTCTAAATATGCACTCTTCTTCTTATCCAAAGATAAAAGAAAGCGGGGGATATCACTGGCTTACTCTGCCATCATAAAACCACCTTCAAGTAGCTCCTTTCTACCCAGAGAAAAATGGGAAAAGGAACTGCACCAACACTTCACAGATGATCAGTGGCACGAGGCCCTTGAATTATGCTCTAAAGCATCTAGATGCACAAATCACTTGGAATCCTCCCGTAAATTACTATACAGGTGGTACCTAATCCCATACAGGCTTTCTAAAATGTACCCCAACTCCTATCCGAGGTGCTGGAGGTGTAACTCAGAAATCGGATCGCTTCTTCACGTTTGATGGTCTTGTAAGGCACTAGCACCTCTATGGGTATCGGTGTTCTCCTTGATCAAAAAAGCCCTGAGATTCCCTCCTCCGTGGGGGCCTCATGTAGCCTTACTTAACCTTGAATTAGAAACTCTCAAGAAAGAAGATAGGTTCATGGTCTTTCACATACTCACAGCAACTAGACTTAACATAGCTAGAAAGTGGAAATCGGTTGAGATACCAAACATAAGTGTTATTATCCAAGAAATCAATATGTGCAAGGAACTAGAAGGTTTGGTTAGCGCCAGACAAGGTACTTCTTCTCGCCACACCAGAATCTGGGCCAAATGGCTTGAACTGGAGAATTAAATAATAATCATAACAGATTTAAGGGTGTAGAAACCTAGTATTTATAATATGGGTATTTTGAACAATTCTTAAGTCCAAGCCATGTTGTATGAATATGTCAGAAGATTGAGTAAAGGACTGTGTTGATGTTGACCTACTTTGTCAACCTTTGTCAACCTTTTGTTATCTCCAGGTTTATTTCCCTGCACTGTTTGACAATTTTACATGTATTTGTATCATTGTATCGCAGGAACAGCATCCCATGCTTTGGCTTGCTGATCCCACTCATGTGTTACTTTACTTGTTTTTAAAACTTAAAATTTGTAATAAAAAAGTGGAATCTTAATAGCATACAGGGACATAATCACTGCTAGCCATTCAAATAACAAACTAACCTACATGCTAAAGTGGGAATCGGATATAGGGGAGATTTTTCCACTAAAAGTTTGGTTTCTTCAATAAATGAGGCTCACAGGGCTTTAAATTGCCTTAATTATAGTGAAGGCTTCTATAAGATTATTTCAAAAGGGTATCTGCCCCCTAATAGGTTAGCGAATATTTATGATAACTATCCTAACCTATGCTGGAGAGGGTGTGTAGAATCAGCTGATTTTCTCCACTTACTATGGAGCTGTCCACTTATTAAAGACTTCTGGAGGCAGATAGTCAGCTTGTTTGAAGGGCTCTGTGAAAAGAAGCTGCCTACCACTCCCGAGATGTTCCTCCTTAACCCCTTAACGCTCTGCGCCGTAGCTCTACGGCGCAGAGGTATAAGGGATGTATGAAGAGGGCTCACAGGCTGAGTCCTCTTCATACAAAGGTGGGGGTTTTTGCATTTTGCACAAAACCCCCACCGCTAATAACCGCGGTCGGTGCTTGCACCGATTGCGGCTATTAACACCTTCTTTGCCGCCGGCAAAGTCGCCGGCGGCGTTTAAAAGACGGCGGCGCGCGGGCGCCGCCATCTTTTTTTCGATCGCCACGCCCCCGAACGTCATCGGGGGGCGGCGATCGGTTGCCATGGTAGCCTCGTGTCTTCTCTTGACACGAGGCTACATGGCAGCTGCAGATTCGTTACAATGAGCCAGTGGCTCATTGTAATGAATGTGCTGCAAAAATGCCATATATTGCAATACAGAAGTATTGCAGTATATGGTAGCAGCGATCTGACCATCTAGGGTTAATGTACCCTAGATGGTCTAAAAGATAGTGAAAAAAAAAAGAAAAAAAAAAGTTTAAAAAATAAAAAAAATTAATAAAATATTAAAAATTCAAATCACCCCCCTTTCCCTAGAACTGATATAAAACATAATAAACAGTAAAAATCACAAACATATTAGGTATCGGCGCGTCCCAAAATGTCCGATCTATCAAAATATAAAAACGGTTATGGGCGGCGGTGACCTCCGAGGCGGGAAATGGCGCCCAAATGTCCGAAATGCGACTTTTACACCTTTTTACATAACATAAAAAATGAAATAAAAAATGATCAAAATGTCGCACAGACCTCAAATTGGTAGCAATGAAAACGTCGCTTCATTTCGCAAAAAATTACCCCTCACACATCTCCGTGCGCCAAATTATGAAAAAGTTATTAGCGTCAGAAGATGGCAAAATTTTTTTTTCTTTTTTGTACACATTCGTTTTATTTTTGAAAATGTATTAAAACGCAATAAAACCTGTATAAATTTGGTATCACCGCGATCGCACCAAACCAAAGAATAAAGTAGGCGTGTTATTTGAAGCGAAGAGTGAAAGTCGTAAAAACTGAGCCCACAAGAACATGACGCACGTGCGTTTTTTTTTCAATTTTTCCACGTTTGGAATTTTTTTTCAGCTTCGCAGTACACGGCATGTTAAAATAAATAACATTACGGGAAAGTAAAATTTGTTACGCACAAAATAAGCCCTCACACAGGTCTGTACATGGAAAAATGAAAAAGTTATGGATTTTTGAAGTTGGAGAGCGAGAAATGAGGCGAAAAACCCTCCGTCCTTAAGGGGTTAATATTCTGGAGAAATATATTTTAACAGACAAGAAACACAGAGAAATCTTCTTTAGCTGTGTCCAACAGCCCGGATGGAAATTTTAAGGAAATGGAAAAGCGATTCCATACCCTTGATTGGAGATGTTATTCTAAGGATGAATAAATTGAGACATTGCAAACTGTATATGTTCAAAGGTGATGCAATAGGTAAAAAGAAGTCACTAAAATGCTGGGACCTATGGTCTAGTCATCCGTGACAAGCTAGTTTTAAAACAGGAGGAACACTTTATATATTCCTTTTCTTTTTTTTTGTTTTTTTTTTTGTTTTTTTCTCTTCAGTTATTTCTGTATTGCAATCTAAGGGTATTGATTGACTTGCATGAAAAATGGATTTTCTTTTTATGTGTTCTTTTTCTATGTAAAAACAAAGTAAATTTAAAAAATGTAAATAAAAAAAATGAATAACTGGGTTATTCAAAGGGTTTTTTCCCCCCACAAATCAATACCTCTTGAGATGTAAAACTTTGCCTATTATCTTTGTTACCTATATTCAGCAGTTTCCTTGCTATCCTTAGATTACCTCAGTGCTGCAATGTGTGCCTCCTCCAATGTGCTGAAAAGCCCTGTGAATCTGTACTTTGTTTACACTTTGTTTCTGGGTTGGTTTCACATGAGGGAAGGAGCTGCTGCTCCCTGCTTACAGGGAAGGAGGTCATGTGCAGGATCATGGTCAAGAGCATGAAGCAGAACTGGATATGTGAATTCAGACCTCCTGCACAGAAAAGTGAGATACAAGATCTCCCTGCTCCGTGTACTTCCCTCCATCCCAGTCTGGGAATCTACAGAACTTTATCTGTCTCTTTCATCTCCTTATGCTGCTCCCTTTCTCCACCTTGTCATCAGCAGTATCACTCTGAGTAGATAAGCTATTAACCCTTAGTGCTCACACAGCACAGGCATAGACTTCATGTACTAATGATTCCTTCCACTTATTACATGTTTCCTGCTCCTCCATGTGATGGAAGCTGTCAGGCTAGCCACCAAATACATCCTGTATGTGCACTGTGCAGTGTTCAGTGTATTCACTTGTGGGAAACTAAATGGATTTAATGGTAAATTACTTTGAGAGAGAACAAAAGGCATCATGGGATCTGTGGGCAAGCTAACTAGCCTCAGCTTGAGGGCATAGACTGACAGATATTAGTCTCCGCCCACTTCACCTCTGATAAGAAAGTTTTTTGTCAAACACTTTCAGAACAGAAAATGCCATAACTTTGGAAAGATATGGACGAGCAGTTATCTTTCTGTTTGTTTTTAACCCCTTAACGCCGCAGCCCTGTTTCGTTTTTTGCGTTTTCATTTTTCACTCCCCACCTTCAAAAATCTGTAACTTTTTTATTTTTCCATGTACAGAGCTGTGTGATGGCTTAACAAATTACACTTCAAAATGTTCCATGCCGTGTACTGGTAAGCGGGAAAAAAAATCCAAATGCAGTGAAATTGGTATAAAAATGCATTTGTGCCATATTCTTGTGGGCTTGGATTTTAAGGATTTTACTGTACGCCCCAAATGGCAGGTCTACTTTATTCTTTGGGTTGGTCCGATTATGGGGATAACAAATTTATATAGGTTTTATAATGTTTTCATATATTTAAAAAAATTGAAACCTCCTGTACAAAGATTTTTTGGGGGATTTTGCCATCTTCTGGCGCTAACAACTTTTTTATACTTTGGTGTATGGAGCTGTGGGTGGTGTCCTTTTTTGCAGATTTTGATGACGGTTTACAATGTTATCAATTTTAGGACTGTGCGACCTTTTGATCACTTTTTATAGAATTTTTTCTTTTTTTTTAAATGGCAAAAAAGTGCCATTTTCTACTTTGGGCGCAATTTTCCATTACTGGGTTAAACGCAGTAAAAACCGATATCATAATTTGATATATACCTAATGTGTTTATGATTTTTACTGTTTATTTATATCAGTTCTGGGGAAATGGGGTGATTTGAGTTTTTAGGTTTTTTTATGATACATTTTTTTTAAGTTTTTTTTTATTTAAATTTTTACTATATTTCAGACTCCCTAGGGTACATTAACCCTAGGTTGTCTGTAAAATCCTATCATATACTGCCATACTAGAGTATGGCAGTATATGGGGATTTTACTCCTCATACATTACAATGTGCTGATAGCACATTGTAATGCATGGGTTAACACAAAGTATCCTTGGGTCTTCTTGAGACCCGAGGCTACCATGGCGATGGATCGCCGCTCCCCAATGACGTCATGGGGAGTGACGATCCTTGGAAACTTTGCCGGCAGCGATCAGCCCAAAAACACACTTGATCGGTGCTGGCACCGATCGTGGGTGTTACCGGTAAGCCTTAGCTGCAATATGCAGCAAAGACTTACCGGCTATGGAGAGGGCTCGGCCCGTGAGCCGTCTTCATGCACCGGGACCCGGCATGTGACCTAATACTACGTCACATGTCGGTAAGGGGTTAAAGGGGGAATCACATATAATAATTTGGTAAAATCACTATAGCTTAACCTTAAGATATACCTAGCTTGATTCCAATTGATCCAATTAGAGAAAACTCATTTATGAAAATTAAATGCCTTGCAAAAAGAAGGGTGCATAAATTAGAAAACCGTTGCTCCAGCATTCATGTCCCTAATCTGGTATACTGAGAAACTAGAAAGTTATATCTGGAATGGTTTTAAAGCAAACTTGTCACCCCCTAAGCTCACAGACAGTATCTTCTTCTGTAAGAGGTGTTTTTAGCATATTTCCTTGTTGAAGAATGAATGTGAAATCATCTTTTATACTTTTGTAGGATGTAGTAAGACAGTCAAGCAACCCCGCCTCCTACTGTCAGTTAACCCCACCTCCTGCAGTCAGGTAACCTGCCTCCTGCAGTCAGTTTGCTCTGCCCACTTCATGCATCTGGCCCTGCCTCCATGATCTCCATAGAATGTCATCACAATTAAGAGGTTGGGAAGTCAGATGCATGGAGTAGGCAGAGGAGTCTGACTGGAGGAGGCTGTGTTATCTGAAATATGCTAAAAACACTTCCAGGGGATGTACATATTGCAAAAGAAGGTACTGTTTGTAGGCTTGGGGGGGTTAGTGTGGGGAACTTTTAAATTTACTTGTTTAGTGCTGTACAATTAGGCAACACTTATCTGGAGTATCCTGTAATATACATTAACTATATATACCTTTGCACACCCATATGACTAATAGTATATGAATTACTTCAGTCTCCTGTATACAAATACCAGGTGCTTTACACCCTGGGGCAAACAAACAAAGTACAATATAACCTGTTTACCATGAGGTTTAACAGGAACATCCTTCATTAGAAAGGTCAATACTTTGTTAAAATAAATACCATAAAATTCATAAAATAAATTAATTGTAGAATATAATTTAGCATTTTGATGTAAAAAGCATATGGTGAAAGGCAAAGGCCAATCTGGAAGCATATAAGCAGGACTCATTCAATTATTAAAAATATGTTGTGCTAACCAGAGATGAGCGAGTATACTCGTCTGAGCTTGATGCTCGTTCGCGTATTAGGGTACTCGAAACGGCTCGTTGCTTGGACGAGTATTTCCCCGGCTCGAGATCGAGCATTTAACACAAAAACACAGTGAAGAACAGTGAAAAATAGAATAAAAACAGTGAACACAGTGAACACAGGGTCATTTAACCCCTTCCCGACATTGGACGTAATACTACTGCATGTCGGGAGGTGAGTTCCCGCAATATGCAGTACTATTACGTCATGCATTCAAATGATCATTGTGTCTACAGACACAATGATCAAGAGGAGATGGCTGCTGTCCCTGACAGTAGACCATCTCCGCTCACGGACCGGGGGGGTCACTCCCCCCCCCCATGCATACGATCGCTGCAATCAGCTGGTCAATTCAGACCAGCCGATTGCAGCAATGCAAGGGTTAAAAATAGTATTCGGCGCGTCGGCGCCTCAAATCAGGAGGTGATCGGTGCAGTCCTAATAAGCACCGATCACCTCCTTCTGTTTGATGTTGGAGGTGGCACTCTGCCAACCTCCTAAATGATCCGATCTGTCTGTCTGACAGATCGGATCAAAGCTGTCACTGCCGGGGTTCCACTTACCAGCTCCGCTGGTAGGCTGGGCTGCCGGGTGAAGGGAGGAAATGATGACACATGTCATCATTGAGGAGTGACAGCCTCCTCTGTCACTCCTCCCTCCCGGTCCGCCCCCCTCCCACTCTGCCCGCCCCGATACTATACAGTATGTATGTAATGCAGGGACAGCGCACCGAGCGCTCAGTCCCTGCATAGTGTGCCCACAGTATAAATGGTGATCGGGGCTGTACTAGACAGCACCCGATCACCAGTACTTGCATACATGGAGACCGATAGGGATCCGATCGGTCGGTCAGTAGTGACCGACCGATCGGATCAATGGAGATCGGTCAAGATGGCTGACAGCAAGATGGCTGCCAGCTATCTTTCCACGTGGTCCTCATCACCCCCCCCCCAACCTCCTCCACCCCTCCCCTTTCCTGATGACAAGGTGGCATCATGCCACTTCCCTAATTGATCTGATTGGTTGGTCTGTCCTGACCAACCAATCAGATCTGTGGAGGGAGGTTCAAACTACTGCACACAGATCTGCACGTTTCATTCTAGTCCTGAACAGCGTGCAGATCAGTGTGTGATACCAGTCTGTGCTCCGTCTGGCTAGAAATTGCTGCAGTTGGCATCTTTGGTGGCATCTGTTGCGTTTGTGAGTGCGTTCAATAGCTATTGCTGAGCTGCTGTTTGTGATTTTTTTTGCATACAGCAGTCGCAGCGTCTTGATCCCTGTCCCAATCCCTGTTCCAGACCCTTCCCTCCCCTCCCTGTGTCCGTGCGGCGGCTTTGAGCCTCTGTGCTCATTTTTTTTGTCGCTTTTTTTTTGCTGATCAGTGACATTTTGCTGATCAGTATCTGCTAATTTTTTTGTTGTATCTTTTTTGGTATTTTTTTTTACTGCAGTAACTTTTTATACTGCAATTTTTTTGTAGGAGCTGCGACATCTGAGCGCTGATCAGTAACCTTTTGCTGATCAGGTCTGCGCTCATTTTTTGTCATAGTTCATTTTGCTATAATAGAATAAGAGTTACTTTTTTTTACTGCAGTAACTTTTTATACTGCAATTTTTTTGTAGGAGCTGCGACATCTGAGCGCTGATCAGTAACCTTTTGCTGATCAGGTCTGCGCTCATTTTTTGTCATAGTTCATTTTGCTATAATAGAATAAGAGTTACTTTTTTTTTACTGCAGTAACTTTTTATACTGCAGTTTTTTTGTAGGAGCTGCGACATCTGAGCGCTGATCAGTAACCTTTTGCTGATCAGGTCTGCGCTCATTTTTTGTCATAGTTCATTTTGCTATAATAGAATAAGAGTTACTTTTTTTTACTGCAGTAACTTTTTATACTGCAATTTTTTTGTAGGAGCTGCGACATCTGAGCGCTGATCAGTAACCTTTTGCTGATCAGGTCTGCGCTCATTTTTTGTCATAGTTCATTTTGCTATAATAGAATAAGAGTTACTTTTTTTTACTGCAGTAACTTTTTATACTGCAATTTTTTTGTAGGAGCTGCGACATCTGAGCGCTGATCAGTAACCTTTTGCTGATCAGGTCTGCGCTCATTTTTTGTCATAGTTCATTTTGCTATAATAGAATAAGAGTTACTTTTTTTTACTGCAGTAACTTTTTATACTGCAATTTTTTTGTAGGAGCTGCGACATCTGAGCGCTGATCAGTAACCTTTTGCTGATCAGGTCTGCGCTCATTTTTTGTCATAGTTCATTTTGCTATACAGGCGGTCCCCTACTTAAGAACACTCGACTTACATACGACCCCTAGTTACAAACGGACCTCTGGATATTAGTAATTTACTGTACTTTATCCTTAGGCTACATTGATCAGCTGTAACAGTTATCAAAGGTGTCTGAAATGAAGCTTTAGTGTTAATCCTGATTCTTATGACAATCCAACATTTTTAAAATCCAATTGTCACAGAGACCAAAAAAGTTCTGGATGGGATTACAATGATAAAATATACAGTTCCGACTTACATACAAATTCAACTTAAGAACAAACCTACAGACCCTATCTTGTATGTAACCCGGGGACTGCCTGTAATAGAATAAGAGTTACTTTTTTTTACTGCAGTAACTTTTTATACTGCAATTTTTTTGTAGGAGCTGCGACATCTGAGCGCTGATCAGTAACCTTTTGCTGATCAGGTCTGTGCTCATTTTTTGTCATATTACAGTTTTTTTTTTTGGTATAATTTAAAAACTATAGTGTAATTCGCTCCCATACACGTGTTGAATCACAACATACACACTCCCTTGAATAAAGTTTATACACAACATATACACTACCCCTCCCAATAAAATATGGCCCATTCATCCCAAAGATCATATTCAGCAGAGGAGGCATATGCCTTCCTTGCTTCCGACACTGACTCAGAAGGAGAGGATGCCACGTTTCTTTATTTCTCATCCTCCTCTTCCTCCTCATCCAGTGATGAGGGGCCCTCCAGAAGGCGCCCCAGGAGAACGGTTGAGGATGCCCCCCAGCCCCCAAGTGACCCTGAATGGATCCCACCCCCTGATAATTATGAGCCTCAAATTCCTGAATTTGTGGGAAGTTCAGGAATTAATTTTGAGACAGAAGGTCTCACAGAAATTGATTTTTTCAAAATCTTTTTCTCTGAGGATCTTGTGAATTTGATGGTGGTGCAAACAAATTTGTATGCCCAACAGTTTTTGGCACAAAACCCAAGATCATCATTTTCTAGGTGGACCCCTGTAGATGCGGTAGAAATGATGAAGTTTTGGGGTCTTGTGCTACATATGGGCATTGTAAAAAAACCTGAGATAAGGCAGTATTGGAGTTCTGATATTTTCTACAGTACTCCTATATACCGCACAGTAATGACTCGCCCGCGCTTTGAGGCCATTCTAAAATTTTTACACTACAGCGACAATTCGCAGTGCCCTCCTCAAAGCGACCCGTCATTTGACCGTCTTCACAAAATTAGGCCAGTTATTGATCACTTTAGCACCAAGTTTTTTGAGGCCTATACCCCTGAAAAATTCATTTGTGTAGACGAGTCACTTGTACATTTTAAAGGAAGACTAAGAATACGCCAGTACCTGCCCAGCAAGAGGGCAAGGTATGGAATTAAAATGTACAAGTTGTGCGAGAGTACCACAGGGTACACCCACAGATTTAGGGTTTATGAGGGAAAAGATAAACAAATTAGCCCCCCAGAATGCCCCCCTGTCCTAGGAGTCACTGGGAAGCTTGTCTGGGATTTGATACACCCGCTGCTGGATAAGGGTTACCACTTGTATGTGGATAACTTTTATACCAGCATTCCACTCTTCAAGTCCCTCATTTCCAGGGGTACTGTAGCATGCGGCACTGTACGCAAAAACCAGAGAGGCCTCCCTAGGACCTTGATAACTCAACCACTAAGAAAGGGAGACATCAAGGCTCTCTGTTGCGAGAACATGCTGTTGGTCAAATATAAGGACAAGAGGGATGTCCTTATTTTGACCACAATTCATAAAGACACCAGCACCCCCACTCATGTACGAGGTACCACTACCACTGCCCCCAAGCCAGACTGCATCCTGGCTTATAATAAGTACATGGGTGGGGTAGATCTTTCAGATCAGGTGCTGAAGCCATACACCGCCACCAGAAAAACAAAAATATGGTACAAAAAGCTGGCCGTGCACATTGTACAGATGGCACTGTATAATTCCTATGTGCTATACCAATCTGCAGGTCATGCTGTATCATTTCTTAACTTTCAAGAGGTGGTGATCAAGGCCCTCTTATTTGGTCATCAAGAAGGACCCAGTACCTCTGATGTACCCCGCATTGTCCCAGGTCAACATTTCCCTGGCGAGGTACCCCAAACTGGAGGACGAGGAAGGACTCAAAAAAGATGCAGAGTCTGTTACAAAATGGGGAAAAGGAAGGACACAACTTATCAATGTGACACCTGTCCTGAAAAACCTGGCCTCTGCATGAAAGATTGCTTTAGAATCTATCATTCACCTGGATTTCTGTTATAATTTCTTTACCGTGGTTACCATCTCCTTATACCCATCTGCCCTGGTGCATATCACCATTCCTCCCTTCCAAGTCCTGCTGTGTATCCCCACAGATGTTTATATCCACATGTGGGGTATTACCGCGTTCAGGAGAAATTGCTGAACAATTTCTGTGCAGCAATTTTTCCCTTTGTCCCTTGTGGATAACAGAAAAATGGGGAAAAAGTGAATTTTTGAGGAAAAAATATTCATTTTTCAGGTTTCAGCCCAAATTTCTGTACACCTGTGGGGTCCAAATACTCATTTTACACCTTGACAAAATCTGTGAAGGGTGTAGTTTCCAAAATGGGGTCCTTTATGGGGTTTTTCACTGCTATGGTACTTCAGGGGTTCTCCAAATGTATCATGGCGACTGAAAACTTTTTCTGTCCAAATTAGCTTCAAAAAGCCAAACGGCGCTTCTTCCCTTCCACGTCCTGCTGTGTGTCCCCACAGAAGTTTATATCCACATGTGGGGTATTACCGCGTTCAGGAGAAATTGCTGAACAATTTCTGTGCAGCAATTTTTCCCTTTGCCCCTTGTGGATAACAGAAAAATTGGGAAAAAGTGAATTTTTGAGGAAAAAATGTTCATTTTTTCAGGTTTCAGCCCAAATTTCTGTACACCTGTGGGGTCCAAATACTCATTTTACACCTTGACAAAATCTGTGAAGGGTGTAGTTTCCAAAATGGGGTCCTTTATGGGGTTTTTCACTGCTATGGTACTTCAGGGGTTCTCCAAATGTATCATGGCGACTGAAAACTTTTTCTGTCCAAATTAGCTTCAAAAAGCCAAACGGCGCTTCTTCCCTTCCACGTCCTGCTGTGTGTCCCCACAGAAGTTTATATCCACATGTGGGGTATTACCGCGTTCAGGAGAAATTGCTGAACAATTTCTGTGCAGCAATTTTTCCCTTTGCCCCTTGTGGATAACAGAAAAATGGGGAAAAAGTGAATTTTTGAGGAAAAAATGTTCATTTTTTCAGGTTTCAGCCCAAATTTCTGTACACCTGTGGGGTCCAAATACTCATTTTACACCTTGACAAAATCTGTGAAGGGTGTAGTTTCCGAAATGGGGTCCTTTATGGGGTTTTTCACTGCTATGGTACTTCAGGGGTTCTCCAAATGTATCATGGCGACTGAAAACTTTTTCTGTCCAAATTAGCTTCAAAAAGCCAAACGGCACTTCTTCCCTTCCACGTCCTGCTGTGTGTCCCCACAGAAGTTTATATCCACATGTGGGGTATTACCGCGTTCAGGAGAAATTGCTGAACAATTTCTGTGCAGCAATTTTTCCCTTTGCCCCTTGTGGATAACAGAAAAATGGGTAAAAAGTGAATTTTTGAGGAAAAAATATTCATTTTTTCAGGTTTCAGCCCAAATTTCTGTACACCTGTGGGGTCCAAATACTCATTTTACACCTTGACAAAATCTGTGAAGGGTGTAGTTTCCAAAATGGGGTCCTTTATGGGGTTTTTCACTGCTATGGTACTTCAGGGGTTCTCCAAATGTATCATGGCGACTGAAAACTTTTTCTGTCCAAATTAGCTTCAAAAAGCCAAACGGCGCTTCTTCCCTTCCACGTCCTGCTGTGTGTCCCCACAGAAGTTTATATCCACATGTGGGGTATTACCGCGTTCAGGAGAAATTGTTGAACAATTTTTGTGGAGCAATTTTTCCTTTTGCTCCTTGTGGATAACAGAAAAATGGGGAAAAAGTGAATTTTTGAGGAAAAAATATTCATTTTTTCAGGTTTCAGCCCAAATTTCTGTACACCTGTGGGGTCCAAATACTCATTTTACACCTTGACAAAATCTGTGAAGGGTGTAGTTTCCAAAATGGGGTCCTTTATGGGGGTTTTCACTGCTATGGTACTTCAGGGGTTCTCCAAATGTATCATGGTCACTGAAAACTTTTTCTGTCCAAATTAGCTTCAAAAAGCAAAACGGCACTTCTTCCCTTCCACGTCCTGCTGTGTGTCCCCACAGAAGTTTATATCCACATGTGGGGTATTACCGCGTTCAGGAGAAATTGTTGAACAATTTTTGTGGAGCAATTTTTCCTTTTGCTCCTTGTGGATAACAGAAAAATGGGGAAAAAGTGAATTTTTGAGGAAAAAATATTCATTTTTTCAGGTTTCAGCCCAAATTTCTGTACACCTGTGGGGTCCAAATACTCATTTTACACCTTGACAAAATCTGTGAAGGGTGTAGTTTCCAAAATGGGGTCCTTTATGGGGGTTTTCACTGCTATGGTACTTCAGGGGTTCTCCAAATGTATCATGGTCACTGAAAACTTTTTCTGTCCAAATTAGCTTCAAAAAGCCAAACGGCACTTCTTCCCTTCCACGTCCTGCTGTGTGTCCCCACAGAAGTTTATATCCACATGTGGGGTATTACCGCGTTCAGGAGAAATTGTTGAACAATTTTTGTGGAGCAATTTTTCCTTTTGCTCCTTGTGGATAACAGAAAAATGGGGAAAAAGTGAATTTTTGAGGAAAAAATATTCATTTTTTCAGGTTTCAGCCCAAATTTCTGTACACCTGTGGGGTCCAAATACTCATTTTACACCTTGACAAAATCTGTGAAGGGTGTAGTTTCCAAAATGGGGTCCTTTATGGGGGTTTTCACTGTTCAGCTATCTCTGGAGCTCTTGAAATGTATCATGGTAACAGAAAGGTATTCCAGCTAAATGTACTCTGCAAAAACCCAGTGGTGCTCCTTACTTTCTATACCCTGCTGTGTGCCGGTACAGCAGTTTGCCAACACATGTGGGGTATTGCTAAACTCAGAATGAATTGCGTATCAAAATTTATGGAGCATTTTAGTATTTTATCCAATGAGAATGTGTAAATTTTTGGAAAAAATCATTAATTTTACCAAAAAAATTCTAATTTCAAAATTTTACCTGATTTTGTTTCAACTCCTATGAAACAATTAAAGGGTTAAACAATTTCATAAAAGTTGTTTTACATTCTTTAAGGGATACATTTTCTAAAATGGGGTCATTATAGTGATTTTTCTCTCATATAGGCCTCTCAAAATCACATCAAACTTATCTAGGCCCTCAAAACATAGATTTTGGTGATTTTCACCAAAATCTGAGAATTCACTTGTAGAGTTATAAGCCTCCTATCTTCCTAAAAGAAGTAGAAAATGTTTAAAAAATCATGCTAACATTAAGAAGACTTATGGCAAATGTTAGTTAGTAAGTTATTTGGGGGGTATGGCAATCTGCCTGCAAAGCAGAAATTTTTGAAATTTGAAAATAGCGTTTTTTTCAAAATTTTCACCACTTTTTCATTTTTTTCATAACTAAACGCAAAAGATAACACCCAAATTTTTCAACTAATATAAAGTACAAAGTGTCACAAGAAAACAATTTCAAAATCACTTGGATATGTTATAGCGTTCCAAAGTTATAACCACTTATAGTGACACAGGGCAGATTTGAAAAATAGGGCCGTGTCAGGAAGGTGAAAAGTGGCTTCAGCGGTAAGGGGTTAAGTGAAAAACACAGTGAAAAACACAGTGAAGAATAGATTACAGATGTTCTGCACATCTACTTACTTGTCGGAAGATACGCACGGACCAGTGCGAACTAAATAGTATGTAAAGAACAATATATATAAATGTGTGAAGAACACATTGAAGAACACAGTGAGCAGGACAGAGACATCGGGGAGCAGGACAGAGACATCGGGGAGCAGGACAGAGACATCGGGGAGCAGCACAGAGACATCGGGGAGCAGCACAGAGTAATCGGGGAGCAGCACAGAGACATCGGGGAGCAGGACAGAGTAATCGGGGAGCAGGACAGAGACATCGGGGAGCAGGACAGAGACATCGGGGAGCAGGACAGAGACATCGGGGGGAAGAAGGACAGAGACATGGGGGGGGGAGATGGACAGAGACATCGGAGAGCAGCACAGAGAAATCGGGGAGAGGGACAGAGACATCGGGGAGCAGGACAGAAACATCGGGGAGCAGGACAGAAACATCGGGGAGCAGGACAGAAACATCGGGGAGCAGGACAGAGACATCGTGGAGCAGCACAGAGACATCGTGGAGCAGCACAGAGACATCGGGCAGCAGCACAGAGACATCGGGAGCAGCACAGGGACATCGGGAGCAGCACAGGGACATCAGGGAGCAGCACAGAGACATCGCGGAGCAGGACAGAGACATGGGGGAGAAGCACAGAGAAATCGGTGAGCATCACAGAGACATTGGGGAGCAGGACAGAGACATTGGAGGGGAAGAAGGACAGAGACATCAGGGAGCAGCACAGAGACATCAGGGAGCCGCACAGAGACATCAGGGAGCCGCACAGAGACATCGGGGAGTGGGACAGAGACATCAGGGAGCAGCATAGAGACATCAGGGAGCAGCACAGAGACATCAGGGAGCAGCACAGAGACATCAGGGAGCAGCACAGAGACATCGCGGAGCAGGACAGAGACATGGGGGAGAAGCACAGAGAAATCGGTGAGCATCACAGAGACATTGGAGGGGAAGAAGGACAGAGACATCAGGGAGCAGCACAGAGACATCAGGGAGCCGCACAGAGACATCGGGGAGTGGGACAGAGACATCAGGGAGCAGCATAGAGACATCAGGGAGCAGCACAGAGACATCGGGGAGCAGCACAGAGACATCAGGGAGCAGCACAGAGAGATTGGGGAGCAGGACAGAGACATCGGGGGGAAGAAGGACAGAGACATCGAGGGGAAGAAGGACAGAGACATCGGGGAGCAGCACAGAGAAATCGGGGAGCGGTACAGAGACATCAGGGAGCAGGACAGAAACATCGGGGAGCAGCACAGAGACATCGATGGGAAGAAAGACAGAGACATCGGGGAGCAGGACAGAGACATCGGGGAATAGGACAGAGACATCGGGGAGCAGCACAGAGACATCAAGGAGCAGGACAGAGACATCGGGGAGCAGCACAGAGACATCAGGGAGCGGCACAGAGACATCGGGGAGCAGCACAGAGACATCGGGGAGCAGCACAGAGAAATCGGGGAGCAGCACAGAGACATCGGGGAGCAGCACAGAGAAATCAGTGAGCAGGACAGAGACATTGTGAGCAGCACAGAGAAATTGGGGAGCAGGACGGAGACATCGGGGAACAGGACAGAGACATTGAGGGACAGCACAGAGACATTGGGGAGAAGCACAGAGACATAAGGGAGGACTGAGACATCGGGAAACAGAACATAGACATCGGGGAGAAAGACAGGGAAATCAGGGAACAGGACAGAGACATCGGGTAGGGCCTAGACATCGGGGAGCAGCACAGAGAGATCGGGGAACAGGACAGAGACATAGGGAAGGGCAGAGAAATCGTGAAGGGCAGAGACATCGGGGAGACTTCAGTGGAAGAAGAGGAGCGGATCCCGGGACAGCGCATCCAGGCGATCAGCACCAAGGACAGAGACATCGGGGAGACTCCAGACCCTGCAATCAGGTAAATCCGCTGTGTGTGAATGGCGGTCTCACAGGAGAAGATCCCGAGGTCTCAGACACTTGCTGAAAGCTCAGAGAGAAAGTTGCAGATAAGATATGACAGGACAAGTTATAAGAGGGGTTCACCAGGAGAGGGGGGAAGGGCATAGAGGGTGAGGTATGGAAACATCTGCAATGTGTTCTTTGGACACATACTGTATATATTGTTCTTCACATGCTATTTTGTTCGCACCGTTCTGCGCGTATCTCCCGACAAGTAAGCAGATGTACCGAACATCTGTAATCTATTCTTCACTGTGCTTTTAACTGCATTTTTCACTTAAATGATCCTGTGTTCACTGTTTTACAAGACATTCTTTTTCAATTAAATAACACATTTTATTCCTGAACCATGGTCCCTTTGAAAAATGCTCGAGTCTCCCATTGACTTCAATGGGGCTCGTTATTCGAGACGAGCACTCGAGCATCAGGAAAAGTTTGTCTCAAATAAAGAGCACTCGAGCATTATAGTGCTCGCTCGTCTCTAGTGCTAACCTTCAAAGGTGGAACCAAATTTCAGCATGTCAAAGGAATACAAGAAAGAGCCGAGTAAGGTGAACTACACTGCTTTCAAAACACCAATAAAAGTGAAAGTGAAACGGTATTCCACAAAAAATGCACATACCTCAGTATGTCAGGCAAGCCCAAAAAACAGATAAATCAGGCAAGCCCAAAAACCTTGCAAAAAAAAATCACAAAAACAATATCACACATATCCAGAGCTAAGTTAAATGCCCCCCAATTTCTTTCAACTGATAATAAAGGGAACTACACCTTAGGGTGCTGTCACACGGTGCGTTCTTAGACTGTTCTTGGGCGTTTTTAAAAGCAGTGAAAACTCATGCATCTTTACATGTTTACCATGGGTTTGGCTGGTTTGGATCTGTTTTTCTGCATTTGTGGGGGTTTAAGCAACTGTGAAAATGTTAATATTTCAAATGTTAACATGATTCAAATCAGCCAAACATGTGTTTTTAATGCTCGGAGAACAGACCCAGAACGGACAATGCATTGCGTCTAATTTTTTGTTGCATTTTATTGTTGCTTAAGCCTTGATCATATGCTAAGGTTACATTGCGTTTCCACTGCATTTGTTAATCTGCAATTAAGCCTTTGGAATGCGTCAAAAATGCATCATGGCCTGAAACCTCATTGAAACTTATTAAGATTTAATTGAGATGCAGATGCTTAAGGTGTGTTTTGAAGTGCAGAAAAAATGCAGAAAGACAAAATGCATAATATGAAAGCATATGTGTTTTCACCAAAATGCATTTGCTTTGCTATATGTTTAAACACAATGCAAATGAAGCCAAAATTCAACAGAAATGTCATAAAAAGAAGCTTCATATTATCACCCACACCTGTTTTTGGCTGTAAAAGTGCATCAGAAAACTTGAGACTGCGTTCACATGTTGCATTCTCTTTCAAATATTTTTATTGAATCATAGATAAAAGTATTACAATTCGTTTATGTCACAGACTCATTTTATATTATAATGTTACAATAAAAATATTTAAATTAACATAAAGAATGTGCAGTGTTGAACCACTGCGATGATTAAACAATAGGATAAAATAAAAGGTGCCAGAGATGTACAGAGAGTACAGAGAGATGTACAGAGAGATGTACAGAGAGTAATATATGTTTTGTTGATTTCCTTGTCGAGGTCATTAGTGAGAAGGATGCCCGAAAACAGACCAAAAATTAGTCCGGGTTAAGTCCTGTGTTGTTATACCATGAATTCCACATTTTGTAGTGATTTCTAAGGCTGTTGTTATTAAGAGTTTTGCTGCTTGCAAAATATGTCCTATCAATTTGCGACAATTAAGAGGTATTTTGGTTATGCCCAACCCCAAAAGGGTTAAAGACATATCTGATTGTATCTGTTTTTCCATTGTGATGGATATTATATTAAATACTCCTTTCCAAAATTGTTGTATGATAGGGCATGTTCCAAATATATGAAGTAGTGAACCTTTGTGTCCACAGTCTCCAACACCTGTCAGAGGTTCCTGGGAAAAATCTTGCTAATTGGGTTGGAGTATAATACCATCTGGAAAGAATTTTTACATGAACCTCCCATAGGTTTGCGCATTTAGAGGCTTTGGAAGCCCACCAGAATGCTTCTTTCCATTGTTCCCATGGGATGCTCAAATTCTGATACCCTGAATCACATGTTAAGGTAACATTAACTAAATGCAATGGATATGCAGTGTGACTTTAATATGTGATCATGTATGAACACAGTCTGCACATGTGGACACACCCTCATAAATATTCTCCTCTTTTAACTCTTACGCCATTCATTTACTCTGTTGGGGCACATTCACACAATGCATTGTGTCAAGTTTTTTTTATGCATTTTTGATGTATTCCAAAGGCTCCAGCCTGGATCACATGCTGAGGTAACATTGCTTTTCCATTCATTTTCTAAAACGCAATGTTACTTCAGCATGTGATCAAAGTTAAAGCCTTTGGAATGTGTCAAAAACGCATCAAAAAACATGACGCAACACAATGGGGGTCATTTACTAAGGGCTCGATTTGCGTTTTCCCGACGTGTTACCCGAATATTTCCGATTTCCCCGGGATTTTGGCGCATGCGTTCGGATTGTGGCGCATAGGCGCTGGCATGCACGCAACGGAAATCTGGGGGCGTGACTGAACGAAAACCCGACGGATTCGGAAAAACCGCCGCATTTTTTTAAAAAATGTGTCGCAGAGCTTGCACTTACCTTCACTAGGAATAGGCCGGTGAACTTGAGTGCGTTCCGATGCTCTTCAGCGCAGCAGAGCCACCTGGTGGACGTCTGAGGAACTGCCTTAATGAATCCCGGCTGGACCCGAATCCACCGCAGAGAACGCACCGCTGGATTGCGAATGGACCAGGTAAGTAAATCTGCCCCATTGTGTGAAAGCGCCCTTAGAATTGCATTTAGAAACCCAATTTTAAAATTCTAATGAAGCAGGGAGGAGCTGCTATTTATCACAGGTGCATTGACATTACAGTCTTGCGACTGGGAATAAGAACCTTATGCTACTTACATGCAAAACATGTGGTGGTCATTCAAAAATGTATGCTTTAGGTAGGAAACACATAAGCTTCTCGGCCAAGCACCTCCCAGTAGCATTTGAACACAGCATCAAGAGTGGCAGGCAGTTGCGGTCTCATAGGGCATGCAGGGACATCAATGATAGTATCCCATAATGTTGGGAAAGAAAAGTAGGAAGCCTGCATTAGGCAGTGTTCACATGGCGTGTTTTGATTGCGCATTGCTTCTCTTGTGATCACATGTTGATCTTACATCGCATTTAACAAACACAATATAACCTCCTTAGGAGGTATTTGGACAGGTAGATAAAGGTGGGCTTTACACAGGTAACAGCAGGAAATTATGCCCAAAATTAAATAAAATGAGCCATCTTTGCAAAGCAGCCACCACATGTCAGGCACCTACCACTACATGCCAGGTAGCAAGGGGTTAATGCCGTGACAGCATCTGCAGGGACATGTCTTTTATCTCCTACCTACTTTTCTCCTTCTATGCTCCTGGCTGGACACACTGCTGTAAGCATCAAGCTCAACTATGCTGCTCTCCTCTTCTGTCTTGACTCTGAGCCTCCGGTTCCTACATACAAGCAGAGTGGGATTGGCCTGAGACACTGGGGCTTATTTGCTAAGGGTTCGCGGATCGCATTTGCATTGGGTTTTCCGGCGTTTACGGGGATATCGCCGCTGCGACAGGTATTTAGAAGGGGATTCTGTCACATGCAATCGTATTTTGGTGCAGCAGTGCCAGCTTTCATGTGACTCAAATCGGGGGGGGGGGGGGAGGGGGGGAGGGTCGTGCTGTCGGACAATCCGACTGATTCGGACAAAGTGCAGGATTTAACTTTAAAATTGTGTTGCAAGATATGCACTTACATACACCGGGAGGAAGGGAAGCGACACATTCAGGAAATCGGGCGCACGATCTTATTGAATTGCGGCACAGTGCATTGTTGTTGGACAATGAACTTTCAGGAACTCCAAGGGACTGAGTAAGTACTGCCTGCAGGGGACAATACTGTCTTAGATATATATCTGGGAAGAATGCAAATATTTTTTCCAAGGTGTTAAATGGAAAACATTGCCTCCTTTTCCTACCTTGAAAGGCAGCCCCCTTAACACCAAGTACGTCTTACAAGAAGTATATAAACATGGTGTGGGATTAAGCCAAACCAGTATATCTATTCCAGAAGGAACAGAAACAATGCCTCCTTTTGCTACCCTACGCTGTACTGAGGAGACCCAACCAGGTCGAAACAATGCTGTCTACAGTTGGGAGCCTGTTCCTTCTAGAAATAGATATAATGGTTTGGGTTAATCCCACACCATGTTTTTATACTTCTTGTAAGTCATACTTGGTGTTAAGGGGGCTGCCTTTCAAGGTAGAAAAAGGAGGCATTGTCTTCCATTTAACACCTTGGAAAACATATTTGCATACTTCCCAGAATTCTCTAGTGGAGAATCTATGGCTTTAAGTCTCCAGATGCCTTTAAGGTGGCCTTAATTGGCAATCTCTCCTTAAGGAGAACACCTACTGTCTGACCTTAAGTATATATCAAAAGACAGGACTTACCCCTTAATGATGTGTGACATATACACTCACCGGCCACTTTATTAGGTACACCATGCTAGTAACGGGTTGGACCCCCTTTTGCCTTCAGAACTGCCTCAATTCTTCGTGGCATAGATTCAACAAGGTGCTGGAAGCATGCCTCAGAGATTTTGGTCCATATTGACATGATGGCATCACACAGTTGCCGCAGATTTGTCGGCTGCACATTCATGATGTGAATCTCCCGTTCCACCACATCCCAGAGATGCTCTATTGGATTGAGATCTGGTGACTGTGGAGGCCATTTGAGTACAGTGAACTCATTGTCATGTTCAAGAAACCAGTCTGAGATGATTCCAGCTTTATGACATAGCGCATTATCCTGCTGAAAGTAGCCATCAGATGTTGGGTACATTGTGGTCATAAAGGGATGGACATGGTCAACAACAATACTCAGGTAGGCTGTGGCATTGCAACGATGCTCAATTGGTACCAAGGGGCCCAAAGAGTGCCAAGAAAATATTCCCCACACCATGACACCACCACCAGCAGCCTGAACCGTTGATACAAGGCAGGATGGATCCATGCTTTCATGTTGTTGACGCCAAATTCTGACCCTACCATCCGAATGTCGCAGCAGAAATCTGCTCATCAGACCAGGCAACGTTTTTCCAATCTTCTACTGTCCAATTTCGATGAGCTTGTGCAAATTGTAGCCTCAGTTTCCTGTTCTTAGCTGAAAGGAGTGGCACCCGGTGTGGTCTTCTGCTGCTGTAGCCCATCTGCCTCAAAGTTCGACGTACTGTGCATTCAGAGATGCTCTTCTGCCTACCTTGGTTGTAACGGGTGGCGATTTGAGTCACTGTTGCCTTTCTATCAGCTCGAACCAGTCTGCCCATTCTCCTCTGACCTCTAGCCCACAGAACTTCCGGTCACTGGATGTTTTTTCTTTTTCGGACCATTCTCTGTAAACCCTAGAGATGGTTGTGCGTGAAAATCCCAGTAGATCAGCAGTTTCTGAAATACTCAGATCAGCCCTTCTGGCACCAACAACCATGCCACGTTCAAAGGCACTCAAATCACCTTTCTTCCCCATACTGATGCTCGGTTTGAACTGCAGGAGATTGTCTTGACCATGTCTACATGCCTAAATGCACTGAGTTGCCGCCATGTGATTGGCTGATTAGAAATTAAGTGTTAACGAGCAGTTGGACAGGTGTACCTAATAAAGTGGCCGGTGAGTGTATATATACATCTCACATCAGCTGCAGTTGTTCAGAGGGGCCTGACAGGCTGAACCCACTTCATACAAGATGAGTGTTTGCATATTGTAGCATATTGCACTGGTAACACCCGCAATCAGTACTAGCACCGATTGCAGGTATCATCACCGTTGGCAATGCTGCTGGTGGCGGTAAAAAGCTGGCACCTTGTAGGCACCGCCATCTTGGCTTCGATCATCACTCCCTGTGACATCAGGGAGAACGGTTTTTCCCGGTGTTTAACCCCATAACAGAAAATAGACCCCAAAGTAGAAAATACCACTTTGACATTTTGCAACATATATAAAGTTCAATAAAGAGGGTTTCAAAGGTGTACAGTCCTCAGAATGGTAGCAATTAAAACATCATCTCATATCCCAAAAAATGACACCACACAAGTTATTAGATTCAGAAGGCAAAATGAAGTTTTTTTTGTACAGGTTTTAATTTTTGTAAATATAAGAAAACATTATAAAACCTATATAAATTTGGTATTGCTGTGATCGCACCAACACAAAGAATAAAGTAGACAGGTCATTTGCGGCGCACAGTGAAAGCCGTAAAATCCAAGCCCACAAGAAAATGGGGCTAATTCATTTTTTCAATTTCCCTACATTTGGAATAATTTCCAGTTTCCCAGTACAGGCATGAAATATTAAATACTGTGACTATGAAGTGTCATTTGTTAAACAGGAGACAAGCCCTCACACAGCTCTTTACATGGGTAAAAAAGTTATAGATTTTTGAAGATGGGGAGTGAAAAATGAAAACTGAAAAACAAAAAAGGTCCTGGTCGTTAATGGGTTAAATAGAGGAAAAGTATGCAAGAAGTATGGGGCTATAGATAACAGCAGTGCTTTATATAGCATAGCTCCACTTTTAACTTATACACAACTGCAGCTAACCATAACTAAGTATACCCCTCTTAGATATTTGATTCACAGGATAACAGATTACAATTTTTCCTCCTAATTTACTTTGGTTTTATCTTCCTTTACAAATTTGACCGCAATGATTTAAATATGGATTGTAACCTTCGCTTGTTATGACAGATAAGAAACATACATAAAGATACAAAGATTCCAAATTGCCCACCACCAAGAACACATATAACAATATACAAATGTTACAAATGAAAAAAAAATCCCATACAGTGAACGGCATAACAAAAAAAGTAGATTGGCCTATGTCCAAATTGTTAATTTTTCTTCAATATACCGCTCTTAAAATTTGAAAAAGTGATTAAAAGCATCATTTCCAAAATGGTATCAATAAGCAAGATTCTGCTTAACATTAGGGCATTTCTTCATGCAGTTCTGCATGCCCAAATGTAAAAAACAAATTAAACTGTCAGAGCTACTTTGTAGATTTGTTCTCTGGGCTGACAACCACACCCAAGTTAGTGGTTCTGTGGAAATATGGGTGATTGATAGTCAATAATGGTTCTCAGGGGGTATGTCACAGGCGCCAGCTGGAGTGATGGAAAAGCCAGTCAGCTTCAGGGGTGGAGTCCAGGCACTCCATTTAAACTCACTAGTGATGTCATTCGGCCTGTTAATGGTTTTGTCTTTCTGGCTTGTGTGACTCTATGTACTGCTTTCATATTGCTGTGATTCTTATATTTTGCTTGGAACTAGACCACTTTTCAGACTTAAGATTGTGTATCTTGCAACCATGACTCAGTTTATCTGACTTTGTCTAAACCATGCCTTGTTTACCGTGCTTATCTCTTCTTAGGGGTTCTTATGGTCGGGAAGTAAAAGTTCTACTTTTTATTAGGCTATACTGTAAACAACAAAAAAGAAAAAGTGTAAAAATCTAGTACAGAATTGATGCTTTTCTACTCCTATCTTAAGCCCCAAAATGGTAACAGGGAAAATGCATCTCATCCCACAAAAAAAAAAAAAAAAAATGCCGTCATGTAACCCCAATAAAAATAAATAAATTATTTTATAGCCTACAAAAGAGCCCAATGAGGTAAATCTTGCAAGCTACATGGAGCTTCTTCCCTTCTGTGCTTCACTGTGCACCTATAAAAATAGTAAAGGTCTCTGTACTTCGGAGAAATTGCAGAACAAATTTTAAGATCGATTTTCTCTTTTTATCTTTTGGAAATGTGTACATTTTAAGGTTAAATAAAGGTATAACCAACAAAATTTGACCATTATTAATTTCACCACGATTTTGATTTAATTGCTATGAATATCTCAAAGGGTTAACAATCTTCCTAAAAGCTGTTTCTGATAGTTGGAGGGGTGCAGATTTGAAAATGGGTTGATATATAGGGATTTTTAATGGAAAACCGATGTTTGATTTGTAAGCTGCGTGACATCAAAAAAGGTGGTAAAAAAGTTGTAACCCTATAAAACAACGCATGTCAGAATGCAAAAAATTGGGCTTAGCCTTAAAGGAGTTTTCCCACGAAGACAAATTAGGCCTTGTCCAAGGGATATGGTCTAACTTGATGATCAGTGGGGATCTCAGTGATGATCTCAAGGGGTCCGACGGATCCCTCACTGCTCCTCAGACTGTTGGGCAGACGATCACACATGACTGTTCTGCTCCATTAATCTCTATGGAGTAGGACATAACAGATTTCCTCCATTTTTCCTCCATTTGATCTCCGTCACCTCCATAGAGATTAATGGAGCAGGTCATGCACGGCAGTCTGCTCCATTACTCTCATGGAGCGACAAGGGGTCCGTTTTCAACATTGAGACCCCTACTGATCGCTTGGTAAGTTCCTATCCTTTGGATAGAGCCTAACTTGTATTTGTGGGAAACCCCATTTAAACTACAAAATGGCTGCATTTTGAAAGGGTTAAACAGGGTGAGGTTAATACAGTGTATATTACAATGTTTTATAGCTTCACATATCACTACTGGATAAGGATGCATGAGATATACCTAAATTACATTGTGCTTTACTAGATGTAATTACAGAGATGAAAATCTGCAGTTACATCAAGATCAAGACTCTAGCATAAAATGCTAAACTTGGTGCACTTTAGTTTTTGTCTTTTTTGTTACCTCATAACTACCCTTCAACTGTAACATGTATATCTTATTAATGTTTGATATCCATACTGTAACCAGTTAATGATATTTCACAATAGTCTGCCTGTTATTGCTTTCTGTAGGTCATTGTTTGTAATTTTCTAAGTTCATCTTCAAAGAAGTGTCAACTTAGTAACCCTAAGGCTATGATCAGTCATATCAAGATGACATCATAATGCATTGCCTTGAAGCTTTATTTCTGTACAGGTTCTCAGAAAACTGTGGTTGTTTTGATTCCCAATTGAAGTGTTACGATCGGTGTTGAGTATCTGTTTTTAAGACAAGGCATGTGCTCAAGAAAGCGAAGAAGACGAGAAGAAAGGATATAGCAGGGGATATTCTTCTGGTACTTCTGGTGGTGCTAGCAGCGTTCTCCGACCTCTGACGCGTCTCCGCGCAGACTCCACCTCTCATCCGCTATCAGCGGTCTCTGGTGTGCGCTCCGGGCAGTGGCTGCTAAGACCTCGTGCTGTTTAGGGGTTGTGTTCTGGACTGCTGGGAGTTGTGGTACCTCTGCATGGTGTCTGCGATTGTGCTTGGTTATTCTGCACCATGAGGGGTTAATTCTCAGAAGTTGTCCAGCTCCAATCAGGTTCTGGAGGTGGGGTTCTGGTTTTATGTTTGTCAGTCTGTTCGTGTTGTTCCCTTCCCGCACTTATCTAGTGTATTCTGAGTCTTCAAGTAGTCGCCTCATGGTTTAGTGTGTGTGGGGGGGGGGGGGGATAAAGGAAGGGACAGAGGTTGGGGCAAGCACACTATCCACTGTCTTCTGTGTTACCCAACCCTAACAATATCTGTATCCATTCAGGACAGAGAAGGTAACATGCTTGTGGGCCCGGAATGCAGGGAATTACATGAGCTTTATTCTATAGATCCCAAATTCTCACATGTCAGTTTTATAAAATTAGAGATGCACTATAAGTTGTGGCTATTGGTCTGTCAATTATACTGTTTTTGACATCTATGATTTGGAATGGAACCCTCTATTCATTATCATATGTGCTTTCTGCTATAAATGTTTTTTCTTTCAGTCTGACTTTTTTTTCTGTAAGATTGTTTTTTAAATTTTATTTCCTAGAAGTCCGTTTTCAACATCATTACTTTTTATTTAAATCTTAACATTTAAGCATGTATAAACTTTATCCTTATTCTACACATTGAGGTTTATGACACAATCTTCCAAAAGTGGTCAGCTCTCCCCTTTGGAGGAATATGCAAATATGTTTTTTTCAGAATGGCATAAGGAAAATATTGCCTCGTGGCTACTTGGTAAGGCAGTCCCCTTAACATCAGGAATGACTTTTTCAGAAAGCCTAATGACATGATGCAGGATAACCAGTGTATCTATTCCATAAGGAACAAATTAACCAACTGTAGGCAGCCCTATATCAATATATATATATATATATATATATATATATATATATACACCGAATATTCCGGCGTATAAGACGACTTTTGAAGACAGAAAAATCTTCTGTCTTCTCTGGGGTCGTCTTATAAGCTGGTAATCCCGACCGCCTGCCGTGTATTTACGGCGGAGGTCGGGTCGCGCTGCATGGAGAGGGCTCACGGGCTGAGCCCTCTCCATAGCCGGTAAGTCTTTGCTGCATATTGCAGCAAAGGCTTACCGGTAACACCCGCGATCGGTCCTAGCACCGATCGCGGGTGCTTTCACAGCGATGGCTGCCGGCAAAGCTGCCGACAGCCTCAAAAAGATAGCAGCGCATGGGCGCAGCCATCTTACCTGGGATCGCCGCTCCTTGTGACGTCATCGGGGGCGGCGATCTGTCTCCATGGTAGCCTCGGGTCTTCCGAAGACCCGAGGCTATTTCGTTTTAACCCCTTCATTACAATGTGCTGATAGCACATTGTAATGAATGAGGAGGAAAATCCCCATATACTGCCATACTGTAGTATGGCAGTATTTGATAGGATCGATCAGACAACCTATGGTTAAAGTACCTTAGGGAGTCTGAAAAATAGTATAAATAAAAATTAAAAAAAGTTTAAAAAAAAATTATAATAAAAAAACCTAAAATTTCAAATCACCCCCCTTTCCCTAGAACTGACATAAATATAAATAAACAGTAAAGATCATAAACACGTCAGGTATCGATGCGTCCGAAAATGCCCGATCTATCAAAATATGATAACGGTTTTTCAATGCGTTTAACCCCGTAACGGAAAATAGCGCCCGAAGTCGAAAATGGCACTTTTTTGCCATTTTGAAAAATATAAAAAAATCTATAAAAAAGTGATCAAAAGGTCGTACAGTCCTAAAAATGATATCATTGAAAATATTATCAAATTTCGCAAAAAAATTACACCACCCACAGCTCCGTACACCAAAGTATAAAAAAGTTATTAGCGCCAGAAGTTGGCAAAATCAAAAAAATAATTTTTGTACAGGAGGTTTTCATTTTTGTAAATGTATGAAAACATTATAAAACCTATAAAAATTTGGTATCCCCTTAATCGTACCGACCCAAAGCATAAAGTAGACATGTCATTTGGGGCGCTCAGTGAAAGAGTACATGGCATGGAATATTTAATAAAATAAAAATTTAAGGTACAGTATGGTAACATTTACAGTAAAATGGACGATGGTAATGTTGTTGTTGTATGCCTTATGTTTATGAGCGACAGTTTTCCTGCTATATACCTGCATGTCATAAGAATTTAAATTTAAAAAAGGAACATGTTAAATTCAAATCAGTTTTTTTTAAAATTTTTACCGGTGTTTTGTATGAGTTGGAAAAGGGGTAGTCTTATACGGCGAATATATCTTAAACTCTATATTTTAAACAGGAAAGTAGGGGGGTCGTCTTATACACCCGGTCGTCTTATACGCCGGAATGTACGGTATATATATGTATTTGCATCTCATCAGTACAGTGTAGGGAACTGGTACTCTTGCAGTCCCTGACTTACGATCACACCACTTATACAGCATATTTGAAGGTTTTGTAGATATGATTCATACTGTTACCATGTACTTCACAATTAGCTGTATTATCTAACAGCCGATCCCGCTAATAGTTATAAGCAGCTTAACCTTCTTAGACACAGTGGTCAATTTTGATGACATATAATCATTAGGGAGTATAAGTATGACCATATTACAACCAATGCTGCCCCTTATAATGTTCCAAGGAGTGGATTCAATCCTGTTATGACACAAATTCAACTTTTTTTTGTATTCTGTATCATTCTATTTAAGACTTCCAGTCCTGTCATTATACAACCTTCATTACACCACGCCACAAGCAAAACAGAAGTATTACAATTACATTTTATTACATTTCCTTTCAATCCAATTTTTTCCTCAGTAATTGCAGGACAACTTACTGCGCCCAAAATAATGCTGAAAACATAAAAAGAAGATGGTTAGGTCCTTAGAAAATAAATATAGGAAATGCAAAAGTGAAAACTACCAATAACAGAAAACTGTTTATTTCAGAAATGAATTGTGCTGATGATAATAGTAAACTTTGTAATATACTTCATTACAGAATAGAGCATTTTCTATGATCTTTTCTCCTTTAGTCAGCAGTGTATCTAAAAACATTCTCCGTTTCCTACAAAGCAGAGAGATAAGAGGCTAAAGATGAACTCTTTGAAGATCTAGAGAATACTTAATTTCATTATTCAGCTCTGTACCGATGTAATGGATGCAAGTCTATCCAGGGACAGTTCTATTCTGTCGCAAGATCAGCACTCACATACACCAGGAAGAAGAAGGTGAACACCGGCGGACCTCGGCAGGAAATCAACAGATGCAGGATCTCGGGTGCACAATGTTGGTGAATCAAGCCGGACTTCATCTTCGTCGGACAGTTCGGAACAGTTAAGTAAGTGTGCCCCAATGTGTCTGCTCATCAGAATTAGGGCTGCCATGGGCCCTGGGCAGTATGAATATTATAAACCCTACAAGTCTAGAATCAAGAATCAAGCTTCTTGGGGAATGTAGGATGTCTTACTTCTACTGCTTTCAATCTGCTGTTTCAGGAGTTTTGGAGGACCTTTATAGGTCCTGAAATGGCTCTTGTCTACATGTGCATTGAAAGCATACACATACTCAGGATTTAATGGAAGAAGGTCCTTCTCAGGTCCTTCTTAGTGGGTGGTTTGTGTGGTAATATGCCCTTGAAGACTTGGAGGCCAAGGACCCAAACAGCCTGTATTATAATCCACTACTGCTCATCAGTACACCAAGTCTTCTTCCCTGGTCTGAGTTCTTATTCAACAATCATTTCAAAAAGCCCAGTGGCTGTTCTCCATTTTTTCATCATTTATGCACTTCATCTTTGGGTTTCTCTTCCTCCATAGGTTTCTTCTGAGGTAACAGCTGCTAACTCTGCACTTAGAGACTTTATTCAGATTTGTAAGGACACAAAAATTTGCTCTAATCCAATCCACCACCTATACCAAAAATCCTGCTGAAAACAGGAGATAGTCTGACAATATTGACGAGGAGAAATATACGACTGGAGATTCCTTTTTATATACGTCCCAGTTTTTTTTATCTGTGGTACTGAAGCAGATATATCTTGTTTCATATGAGCTCTGCCTGCCTCCTGAAATCCTCTCATCCTCAAATGGTACTCCAGAATTTTTGTTTCTATGCCTGGATAGTAAAAGGATCTCTGGGAAAAACATTATCTCATGGACTGGAATAATTATGGTCCTGAGGAGAGCTCAGGGCAGGAGGTCAGGGCAGGCAACAGGGGATAAGAGTCAGGCACATAGCAATAGGTCAAGGCAGGCAGCGGAGGAGCGTAATCAAGAATCGTACCGGGGTCACAACAGGAAATCACAATAACAGCACAGAGCATGGAGCATAGCTTTCACTGAGGCACAAGGGGCTGGGAGTTTACCAGAATTGGCAGCTGGCCAGTGGCAATTACAGGCGTGCTGGCCCTTCAAATCTTTAGAATCTGTGCACGCCCTAGAAGGCGGGGATGCACGAGATGGACCGCCGGAGCTTGCGTGGGATTGCGGAGAAAGGAGAGCAGTGGTTGGGATCCAAGGGCATGGATAGGAGCATGGGGGTGTCTGCGACCTAGGTTGTGGGTCGCAAGAGCACCCAAAACAGTATTACACTGTTTGACAATATACTGGTAGTGGTTTATAGGCCAATGACATGTTCCCTTTTATTGTCAATATCTTAAAAATGTGTTTAGAAATAGATACAATTAAGAATTTTGAAGAACTTCATAGAACAACTCCATGACTTTACTTTAGGCATGCATTTACTACATTAGAACCATCTGTTTAATTACATAGGGAAATAACTAATGACAACTACAGCTCTCCACTGATATAAAGATAACACAATGACTCTAATTTACTACAATGAAGTCCCATCTGGACTGAAAGAAAGAAAAAACAAAGAGATAGAAAGACAAAATGAGTCCATGGTCCCAGCCAAGTATTATCATGAAATACACAATTAAAAGAAATCAACCAGTTGCAAAAACACAAAAATACCTAAAGATACTCACCCCCACTCCTCTTTGTCTTGATCCCGGCTCTGTCCTCCTCTAGTCTTGACACACAGGGATCACCTAGAAAAGAAACTTAGAATTAGGTCACTCCCACTTCCTAATTATTCATGCCTCTTGTGTGACATTACCTTGCTCTCCAATGCTCCCAGTTTGGGAGAGGGAGGTGGCGAAAGTGTGGCGAGGACATCTTCGCCCCATGCTCTGTGCTTCTACTTATAAGTGTGATACCGATGTGTCAAGACTAGGGGAAAACAGAGGGGCAGAGGTATTTCTAGGTTTTCTTGTATTTTTGCAACTGGTTGCTTTCCAGAACAACTATAAAGTACTGTTAATTACAGAAAAACTATAAAAGAAACTTTTGCCTAACTCTACACTAAGGAAAAATAAGCAATTCTCTAATTTCATCTAAATAACTATCCCAAGCCTACTGGGGGCCCTTGGCCGTCCAAACTGCTCAGTGAGATGAAGAATCGTCCTGCCGCTGATCTATCTAAGATCTTCAGAGACTCCTTAATGACACATGGCACAAGGCAAATGTGGTGCCAATATTCACAAAGCGCTCCAGGTATTCCCCAAGCAATTATAGACCTGTAAGCTTAACTTCCATTGTGGGAAAAATATACTAAAAGACTACATATGGGAGTATGTATAAGCGACAGCCAGCATGGGTTTACTTAGGATAGAAGTTGTCAGACCTGATCTGTTTTGAAAAAGAGTTGAGCAGATGCGTGGACAGAGGAGCGGTTGTGGATATTGTGTTCATGGACTTTGTAAAGAAATTTGACACTGTCCCACATAGACGGGCAATTATTATCCTTATCTTCTAATGAGAGAGTTGTGTTCAACAATTTCTTCTCAGAATGGTCACTAGTTGTAAGTGGTATACCTCCAGGTTCTGAGCTGGGCTCACTCTTACTTAACTTGTTAATAATGATATAAAGGTTGGAATTAAAGGGGTTTACTACTTTACCTCACGTTTCTTGTAATGTATGTATATCTGAGACAGAGCATTTTATGTAATTTACCACTCACTATACATCTATTAAAAGTTCTGCATTACTTTCTTGATATGTAAAGTGAAGCCTCCTGCCTTTTGTCTCATCAGCCAGACATTCCTGACCATAAAATGGCCACAGATGCAAGATCATGTAATCTCTAACGATTCATTAAACAATCACCCTGCCAGGACCTTGATCTTATATTCATGAGCATTGTGTCTATATTTGCAGATGACACCAAGCTGTGTAGTGTAATACAGTCTATGTAGAATGTTCATGTTGTGAATTACATAGATTTATTATACTGTATATACAGTAGCCTCTCAATTATTTGTATACATCACTTTCCTCAATCATATGTAAAACCGCCCCCATGTCAATTAATAAGCAGTGCAGAAATCAGGCCACCAACAGGAGGGAAAAATTGTGACTCCAATCAGCCAGGAGTCACAGTAACCCCTCCCCCAGTTCCATTGTACCAGTGTCTTTAAGATATTGGTACAATTGTTTACCATGGCAGTGCATACATCTATTTCATAGTTCACTGATGTGAAATTGAAGTGGAATCGTCCAGATCTGTACTCCAGAGGCTGTAGACTGTAGAGTAATGCAGACAATCGGAGTTGTTGGCTCCCTACTTTGATTCCACCATTTCACAGGCCATAGTAAGCCTTCAGCATGTTAGATGGAAAGATCATGTCTGCAGACTGAGCAGAGGACAACAGTAGCAGAGAGGTGTATATTTACATATTTGGCTCCCATGGAGCACAGTGACTATATGCTACTGAGGGTTATATGACTATTGACTACTGGAGTGCAGGGTGTCAAGGAGATATTATGTATAAGATGTATAAGATTTGTTTAACTACAGGGCAATTACCGTATATACTCGAGTATAAGCCGACCCGAGTATAAGCCGAGAAGAGGAGCTTCGGAGAAGAAAGAAGACGGGGCGCGATGACATCGGGGACATCGGTAAGCCGCGCCGACATCGGGGAGCCGCGCTGACATCGGAGGGTGAGTATTTAAGTTTATTTTTTTTAACTGGGTAATTTTTTTTTCACAATAGACTCGTGTTTTGTGTCCTTTTATTATGTAATTCTTTTGTTCTTTTGTTTTTAATATCTTTTTTATGCACTGATCAACTTTTTGTAATGAAAGCTTTTCACTTTAATTTTGGTCCCTGTATGCTCTGCGAACTCATAGCCCTGTAAAGTATGGTTGGCTGTGTGACTACTAGAGAGCTGAGCGTGCATGTCTAGTGGTGTAACAAGGTGACTGCTTGAGAGCAAGAGTTGATGTAGAGTGGGATACTTATTGGTCCCAGTATAAATGCAATAAGTGGTGGCAGCGGGTCTGGTGCTGGATTTGTATGAGGTGTGATTTAGGCTCAATTTGTGTCCTGAGTGAAACGCAAGCGCAAGTTTGAGTAGAGTAACCCGTACAGTTGCACCCCACGTTACGTGACGAGGCGGCGGCGTCCTCACCGTGACACAGGGACTATTGGCTACTGTGGGGCACTGAGACTACGGACTACTTTGGGACTTTTGTAAATGTGGGGGCATTTTGACTATACTGGCTACTGTGGGAGCCCTGTGTCCTTATACTGGTATATACTGATTATTAATACAGTACCCACCTTTATTAATTAATGTCATGTACCCACCTAGTTACATAATGTCCAGCAAAGTGGCCAGCAAAACATACAATTAAATTATTACTCACTTGCGCATAACATCACTCTCAGCTATGTCATCATCCTCATCCCCAGTTACTAGTGGAGTACACAGGAGCTTGATGACTACAACCAACACCTGCATCTTAAGGAGGGAACAAGACAGAGGTACTGTATCTCTACTAATTGTGTTTTACATGCAAATGAGTGAAAAGGCAGATTATCACTGGAGCTGCTCAGAGCTGAACTGAATCAGAGCTATGAGGCAGAGAAATGAGGATTTATAGCAGTCTATGACTATATAGAATTTCTTTAGAAGATTAACAAAGTAATAATATGTTTGTGTGCATGACTTCTAAAGGTGCGTTGGTGTAAATGGCTTGAACATGCAAAGTGTTTCCTGTTAGGAAGAGGTTAATCCTTACTCCATGGTTTGTGTAGTATATCATTGTTTTGTTCTAAATGCCTTTCCAAGGTGCTATGACATACTTTACCTAGAAGTGTCTTCCACGTGACTGCTAATTATTGAGTTCCTCAGTAATCAAGAACAGATCTGTCACAGATCTGTCACAACCAGGTCTGTAGTCGTTTCCGGTATGATGCTGTCATCATTCATTGGAGTGATAATATATGTAAATTCATTCGTAATTATTATCTATAGAGTGCTGAATACAAGACATATCTACAATGCAAAGAATGTATCAGCTTTTTGCTATGCAGACATATGATGCCTCTCTGAAAGGTAGGAAATACTTAGGATGTAATGTGCTGAATGAAGCTTTATAAATCTCTTAAAAGGTAGAAGAAAGAAATGATCAAAACTAATCCATGAATTAAAAAGCATGAAATTTATACAGATGGAAAATTGATCACTTATAGAACAGTTCAGTGGAATGAAAAGTTAACTGCATGCTTGCTCTGCTTCCTCATTCTGATTGTTTTTCACGTGCTACCGACATGAAACTTTCTCTTTTATATCAGTTACGACATCCGTCATATTGGAAACAGTCAGATTGCTAGGGGCTAGATAGAAGCGTGAGAAATACAAGGCAGATTATTGAACAGCGATTCCACAGCAGGTGGAATATGCATTGGTAGATCCCACTGATCCCATCTTCAGAGGCAGAAACTATTGTGGAGGTAATCCCATTGTCTTCTGATACTTTGCCTTATTTAAACAAAAATAAAATCTCTTATTAGAAGTGAGCCGTGCCAGTGCCTTGCAGATGCTTAGACCTTGAAATGATTCAAAATATTTCTCAACCACAGTAACTTTTCTACAAAATATTACAATTTCCTATGTTTGAGACATTTTTGCCCATCACATCACTTATTTTATAACCCAAGTCTTCTCTCAGTGGCAAAATTTGAAGTTGATGAACCCCAGTGCAAAGACTAGAATACCGTATATACTCGAGTATAAGCCGACCCGAGTATAAGCCGAGACCCTTATTTTACCACCAAAAACTGGGAAAACCTATTGACTCGAGGGTGGGAAATGCATTGGTCACAGACCCCCCCCCCCCAGTGTATAGCCAGCCAGCCCCCTATAGTATACAGCCTGCCCCCTATAGTATACAGCCTGCCCCCAGTAGTATACAGCCTGCCCCCAGTAGTAAACAGCCACCCTAGCCTGCCCCCAGTAGTATACAGCCACCCCAGCCTGCCCCCAGTAGTATACAGCCTGCCCCCTATAGCAGCGATGGCGAACCTTTTAGAACTCGAGTGCCAAAACTGCAAGCCTACACCCACTTATCTATCGCAAAGTGCCAGCATGGTAATTTAGACCAATAATACCCACAATAACACTATTTAACGCCAAATAATACTGGCACATGATGAGCATCACTATTACAACAACATAAATGGAATCATGCTTAATATTACCGTCATACAGTAATTGCTTTTAATGCCAGTGATGAACATTGGCGCCATATAGTGATAATTATCCCCGCCATACAGTGAAGATATGGTATCATGTAAAAGGACACCAATGCTACTGCTACACCAGTAGATATGCATTTCTATGCAAGTGCATTAAATCGTCAACTAGCACCCTGTGTCTCTATCTCAATCACAAGAATTTAGGTTTAAGGCCCCTTTCACGCCTGTGAGTGTGATGCGCTGAACTCGCAGCATGTGCTGCCTGGATCTCCTGGCCCGAACTGCTGCAAACTGGACCTGAATTCAGCAGGTCAGTGCAGCTCTGGTTTGCAGCATTCGGCCTGGGCAATCCAGCGCATGCAAGTTCAGCGCATCACACTCGCAAGTGTGAAAGGGGTCTTAATCTGTCAAAATTTAGAAGGTGAAAGCAGCGCTGTGGGAGAGGGAAACAGGGGCAGGGACTGAATGTGCCAGGAAAAGTGACTAAATGAGGTCCAAATCCAAACCTGGTTAAATAAAAACAAACTAGCAGGCACTGAGGGGGATGGGGAAACCTATTTAGCAAGATCTCCTCACTGGGTCAAAGTGGGTGTTGTGGGGTGGAGGGCACAAAACACTGAAATCAATTATTTAACACTTAAGCTGCTGCCTGCTTACACAGACAGCAGACAATGGAGTACCTGGCTTACCCTGCCTGTAGTGAGGGACTTCATTCCCTTATCTTCGTTGTCAATCATCTTGCTGCTCTGCACTCCTGGCTGACGGCTTCTGTCTTCCCGGGCTCAGGTTCAGTGAGGAGGAGGAGGGGGAGAGAGCAAAGAGGGAGCCAGTGACCCGCTGCTGCTCCACAAGTGATGGCAGAACAGCTCAGCTGCAGCCTGCACTGGGAAGCTTACAGCCCGTCAGCTGAGGTGTGTAGCAGAGCAGAGAGTGTTTTACTCTCTGCTCTGCCTCTCCGATGCACAGAGAATCACTGGAGCTCCGGCATGCAGCAGCAGAGGACAGTGGAGGACCATGGCATGCGTGCCAGCAGAGAGGGCTCTGCGTGCCCTGTCTGGCACGCGTGCCATAGGTTCGCCACCACTGCCCTATAGTATACAGCCTGCCCCCAGTAGTATACAGCCTGCCCCCAGTAGTATACAGCCTGCCCCCAGTAGTATACAGCACTGCCCAGCCTGCCCCCGGTAGTATACATCACTGCCCAGCCAGCCCCCGGTAGTATACAGCACTGCCCAGCCTGCCCCCAGTAGTATACAGCACTGCCCAGCCTGCCCCCAGTGGTATACAGCACTGCCCAGCCTGCCCCCAGTGGTATACAGCACTGCCCAGCCTGCCCCCAGTGGTATACAGCACTGCCCAGCCTGCCCCCAGTAGTATACAGCACTGCCCAGCCTGCCCCCAGTAGTATACAGCATAGCCTGCCCCAGTAGTATACAGCACAGCCCATCATTAAAAAAAAAAACTTATATACTCACCCTCCGGTGGCCCCTATGTGCAGCGCTCCTCCCCTGATGTACACACGGCATGTCTTCTGGCTTCCACGCCCGTCTTCTGTCTTCTGTACATCGTGCTGGGCGCCGCCTTAGCTCTCTCCCGGGCACCGCTGCTGACGCCATACAAGGCACCGCCCGGGAGAAAAGCATGGCGGCACCCCGCACGATGTACAGAAGACAGGCGCGGAAGCCAGAAGAGGACCCGCGCGGACATCAGGGGCCACCGGAGGGTTAATATATAAGTTTATTATTTTTTAAGAATTTTTTAAGTACTCGTGACTCGTGTATAATCCAAGGGGACCTTTTTCAGAACATTTTTTGTGCTGAAAAACTTGGTTTATACACGAGTATATGGTTTATAGTAATAGTAATACAGTATTGGAAAACAACACCCTGTGGGTCCCCAAGCCTCTTGGATTCAATTTGCTACCGTACCCTCTCAAGTTATGCCACTGCTTCTCTTTTTATGCAATTTAACCCCTTAACGACTTGGCCTTTTTTATTTTTTTCACTTCCATTTTTCACACCCCACCTTCAAAAATCTATAACTTTTTTATTTTTCCACATAAAGAGCTCTGTTATGGCTTATTTTCTGCGTAACAAATTGCACTTCGTAGTGACGGTATTTAATGTTCCATGGCGCGTACTGGGAAGCGGGAAAAAAATTCCAAATGCAGTGAAAATGGTGAAAAAACACATTTGCAACGTTTTCTTGTGGGCTTGGATTTTACAGCTTTCACTGTGTGCCCCAAATGACAGGTCTACTTTATTCTTTGGGTTGCTACGATCACAGGGATACCACATTTGTACAGGTTTTATAATGTTTTCATACATTTAAAAAAATTAAAACCTCCTGTACAAAAATTTTTTTTTTGATTTTGTCATCTTCTGGCGCTTATAACTTTTTCATACTTTGGTGTACGAAGCTGTGGGTGGTGTCATTTTTTGCAACTTTTGATGGACTGTGCTACCTTTTGATCACTTTTTATAGATTTTTTTATATTTTCCAAAATGGCAAAAAAATGTCATTTTTGACTTTGGACGCTATTTTCCGTTACGGGGTTAAACGCAGTGAAAAACCGTTATTATATTTTGATAGATCGGACATTTTCGGACACGGTGATACCTAATGTGTTTATGATTTTTACTGTTTATTAATATTAATATCAGTTCTAGGGAAAGGGGGGTGATTTGAATTTTTAGGTTTTTTTAATATAATTTTTTTTTTTTAAACTTTTTTTTACTTTTACTTTAACTATTTTTCAGACTCCCTAGGGTACTTTACCCTAGGTCAGTGATGGCGAACCTTTTAGTGCCTGGGTGCCCAAACTTCAACCAAAAGCCACTTATTTATTGCCAAGTGCCAGCACATCTATTTAAGCAGTAATTTATTTCTCCTTGTTCTTTAACAACTTTCAATCGTTCTGCCTCCTAAAGACACCAACGCAGTTGAAAAGAGGAGGGCAAATTCACCTATCATTGTAGGAAGATTCTGCAGAGAGATTCTTTGAGTCCTGTCTGGTAACCTTCATGCTGGAGTGATGGCCTGGGTGCCCACAGAAAGGGCTCTGAGTGCCGCCTGTGGCACCAGTGCCATAGGTTCGCCACCACTGCCCTAGGTTGTCTGATTGATCCTACCATATACTGCCATACTGCAATATGGCAGTATATGGGGATTTTACTCCTCATTCATTACAATGTGCTGATAGCACATTGTAATGAATAGGTTAAAACGAGACAGCTTCGGGCCTTCGTGAGGCCCGATGCTGTCATGGCAACGGATCACCGCTCCCCGTGACGTCATCGGGGAGCGAAGATCCGCGCCAAGATGGCGGCGCCATCTTTTTGAAGCCTCCGGCAGCATTGCCGGAGGTGATCGCGGTGCTAGCACCGATCGCGGGTGTTACCGGTAAGCCTTTGCTGCAATATGCAGCAAAGACTTACCGGCTATGGAGAGGGCTCGGCCCGCGTACGGCGCGCGTCGGGAAGGGGTTAAAGACGTGAAGAAGAACAATTCTTCTAACACTTTTCTAGTTTGTTTTATAATGTCAAACGGGTGGGATCCCTGATTTACTGAATTTATGTATTTGCCACTTTTAGTTCTAGAACTCACCAATTCTGTACATATTTATTATATTTCCCCTCAGGGTCTATTTACATGTGCTAAATTTGACATTGATTTCAGCACAAATTCCAGTGGACGATCATCTGCATTCCATACATATGAATGTTGTTCCCACAACTGAGTTCACATGCAAAGGAGCATTCCAAGCAACAACAAAAAAATAATAATTTTAAAATATATTTCTCTCATGATATTCATTTTGAAAAAAGTCAAGGAGAACATTGAATGGAGCGCAACCTGCACCGCTGCCAAGCTTCTCCTTATCCATCAGAGTAAGTATGGGAGAGAAAGCTGATTTAGACATACTGGGGGCATTTATCGACTTTCAATCTGAAAACTGGCGGAATTTTTTTTCCCTTCCTTCGCCTTCCTTGTGGCATAAAAATAGAGCGGCTAAACGAATGAATGTGCAGGCAGTTGTTAATTTTTTATTTAGCGCACCAAATCATTAATCCTTTGCGCCACAAACTTAAATCACACTAAAAATTATAGCATACTTCCAGCTCTTAATAATATAAATTAATAAATGCCCCCCACTGCACTAAGCTAAAAGCTTCTTTAGGTACACTGCTAAAGGGACAAGAAAAACAAGACAAACATTTTTCTTTAATAAAGTATATAATATAATTCAACAGCTGAGAAATGGAGATTTGCCAAGTTACATTGCTGTTAACATTAGCGTTTATAAACCTTACTGGCCCACATTCATCATAAACAGTGTAGTGTGCAGGTTGCGCCAGATTCATGAATTGTGGCACACGTTCTGCATGAATCTGACGCTCCCTGCACTGTTCAGACAGAGTGCATCAATTTTTTTTTGGTGCACCTTTAACATAGAGAATACGGCACAATTCTATCGGACACTGCATGATAAACGTGTGCAGAATTTTGTGTCGCATTGGGTATAGAGATGTGGTGACACAAATGCCTCACAGACACTTTGTAAATACATATACAAGCAGTTTGAACTGAAAAGTGCGTGCAAAGTCACACAAAAGCTAGTGCACGGGTGTGGGCCAATGGTCCACATTTATTAAGGCTTTTGCACCAGTTTTCTGACTGACTTTGTACTGAAAAGAACATGCAAACTGATTGTACATGTATATATAAAATCTCTGCAGCAGTTTTGTGTCGCGGCTGCACTATGTCCGATAAAACAGAAAAAATGTGCACCTAACAGGGGGCGCTAGTTTTGATAAACGTAGCCCACTGTAATTAGGCAAATCTCCTCTACCTCATCCGTATAGCTTTTCAAGATGCAATGTAAACATGTGTGAACGCAGCCCTAGGGGGTCTTGCAGCAGTCTTCCTCAATCTACTTATGATGTTTTATATTCAGAACATTGTGCAGCTCATGAATTTGGCTTCATTTAACAGATCTAACGTTTGTTTATTGGGATGTCTGTGTCTTTTGTGCGTGTTGTTTTGCAAAAAAGAAGTGCATGTTATTTTTTCTGCAAACAGTATAATGCTACCATCTGTGTGTGGACTGTTGCTTGCAAATACTCTAACGCCTCTTCCACACTTGCGTTGCAGATCACGTCAGAGTGTGATCAGAGTGCGATCAGGATTTGGTCAGTGAAAAACATGCAGATAACGCACGTGAAAAAGACTCAGGACTGTGGTCTATCTTTTCTATGGCAATAGATGCATTAAAAATGCATTGCACTTGCATGTGTCTCAGAGTGCAATGCGTTTTTGATGCATCTCCATTGACTTGTATGGTGCGTTTTTCACACACGTGACTTGTAAAAGTAGAGCATGCCGAGATTTAAACCTGCGTTAAAAAAAAAAAATTGCATGTGTGCGTGAAAAAAAATGCATGTCTGAAAAAAAACATTGAATACAATGGGGGTCATTTACTAAGGGCCCTATTCACGTTTTCCCGACGTGTTACGCAAATATTTCCGATTTGCGCCGATTTCCCCAGAATTGCCCCGGGATTTTGGCGCACGCGATCGGATTGTGGCGCATCGGCGCTGGCATGCACACAACGGAAATCGGGGGCATGGCCGAACGAAAACCCGACGGATTCGGAAAAACCGCCGCATTTACCTTCACTCAGCCCGGCTCGGTGAACTCCATTGCGTTCCAATGCTTTTCAGCGCAGCAGCGCCACCTGGTGGACGGCGGAGGAACTACCTTGACGGAACGCCGCTGGATTGCGAATGGACCGGGTAAGTAAATCTGCCCCACAGGGTCAGAGTGCAATGCAAGTTCTGCACGTCAAAATCACATGCAGAACATGCGCATGAAAAATGCAAGTGTGAAAAGTTGTACTTATTCAGTTTTGATATTTATGTTGGCTTTTTATGATGGTGTTTATTGGGTTAAGCCACCAAACTTTTATCAAATTTTTAAACAGTTGGATGAGAAGTCATAGACATATGGAAGATTTATTAAATTGCTTCCTCGTATGTCAGTCTTGATCTCTTCTTTGCCGATGGGAAGATGTTTACAAATACTGCAACTGCTTCGGAGAGACAAACGTTAATTGTTCCCTACTTGGGGAATTCTTATATATAGTCTTTTCATTCAGCAATAAATATTTTGGAGAACGTTAAGTGGCACATAAGAACTACATCAATAACAATAAACTGTTAGTAAATGTCTGCATGGGATGTTTTGGCTTATAAAATACAATGTGATGGTATGAATAAAATTTATCTTTCAAGGGCATGTTTCATTCTTGCTGAAACTATTAGAGAATACATAATTTGTATGCATGGAAAGTAAATCAGCCATTATATCTGTCAGATTCTTTGTACGGCGCCTCATTAGTGCTCCACGATTAAAGCTCACATTATCTAAAAAATCACTGCCAATTTTGTTTTTATCTCTTTCAGGCCACTAGAAAGTAAATGTCCAATTATTGTATTGTGGTGCATGATGAAGGGGCTGATGTGGAAGTGCTTGGGGGAAAACTGTACGAACTTGAAAGTTATTTTATAGTTGATTAAAAATCGAAAAATGAGAGACTGAATCACGGTGTCATATACAGTACTTGTACATCCTTAATTTAAACTGACACATTCTCAAACATCATTTGGGGATAGAAAGATCTGGACCACACATCTGCACACTATACAAAGATTTATTGCCGCCAGGCTGCATTAACAAAATGAACTTGAGGTTCTTAGCTACATTTTGATCAAATTGCATAAACCCAATAACCTCTTCATGGTGACCTTGATTTGGTGGATCCTTAAGCTATTGAGTTGGGCATCACATGGCTTTCATGGTGAGCTGAGAGGAAGTTGGCAGCCAAGGGGGGCAGAATTCAAATCATACCAGCATTTATAAAGAGAAATAACTTGACCGTGCATCACACTACTATCAGCAAGTTTCTGGGACCACATGGACTCCTTGTATTCTATTATATACAGACCCCCTTGTATTCTATTATATATAGACCCTCTTTCAAAATTATACAGCCCCCATTTCAATATATCCAGCCCCCCTTTTTATATTGTATACAGTCATCTTTTTCATTATATAGCCCTCCTTTTTATAAAATAAAGAAATTACTCACCTTCAGTCATGCTCCCTCGCCGCCGTTCTCGTCCTCTGCATTCTCCAGGGTCTTCAGCTGCCATGTGTAGCTTTGTGAAGGGACGTGGGCAGCGTGACGTCATTGCACGCTGCCTAAGTCCTCCAGAGCAGCAGAGAGGCACGGACAGAAGGGTCTGTGCCGCCGGCGCCGCTCTGTATACCATTTGCGTCTGTCTCTTAATGAGACATGCGCAATTGATTTTTTTTTTTTTTTCATGTGGGCGATTTGGGCGACGATGGCTATCCGAATCACCCACATTATGGCCCCAAATTTTGACGCTTGTCACAGGGCTTGGGTATCTGCCGCCTGAGGCGAGATTTTCATCTTGCCTCATAGCAGATGTGGTCCTGAGTATGGGTACTGGGAGTCTGCTGCGTTCTGGTCCCTGCTGGTGATGCCGCACCCAATAGCATTGAGACCTACTACAACGAGGTCACCATGAGGTGGTTAGTGGGCTTATGCAATTTCATAAAAATGTAACATTTTGTTGATGTAGCCTTACTGCAAGAGATCATTGTATAATGTGTTGATATGTGGTCCAGATCTTTCTCTCTCCAAATGTTGATACAGCAAGAGACAAGAGACTTCGGATAGGCAGGACAACAAGTTATCCAACCACTGAAAGTACAGTTCCTTGGGGTAAAGAAGGCAAAGCCCACCGTAGCATAGAAATAGATTTCAGGGTGTAATATATGATTACCCATGTTATTACTAGAGCCAATGGGTAAAAGGTGAAAGAGCATTTCTAGCCCGGCAGTAAGTTTTGGTCACCCTGCAGCTGACACTTGTATAAATGGACTAAAATTGTCGATGGGCAGTTAAGCTCCAGTCACTGTGAATCAAAAACAGTATTGACACAAACAGATTTGTCCTTCCTTACCTTTCCTTTTAGGGGAATATGTGCAGACATGACTGTCACAAGATTAACAGCTTCTATATTATTTTTTTAATGTTATTATTTGCATGTATATAATATTACAATGCATTCTTTATGTAGTGCCATAATATTCCACAGCACTTTACATATCATGGTGTACACATAGAAACAAATTAAGATTTACAAAGTAGTTAAATAGTCATTGGATAAAACAATGGGAATAAGGGCACTGCTCTCAAGAACTTACAAACTATGATGGGGAAGGGTGACACTAGAGATGGCAGAGCTTGTACAGTACACTGGTCCAGCCATTTTTTATAAGGTATTGAAATAAATAAATACATTGGTCCATATAATCAGTGGAGGCCTGACAGACAACTGAACAGCTGTGTGCAGCAGTGCCAAGGTGCTACAGTGGCATGTGGCACACGACTGATCAATGGGGTTGCCAGTTGTCAGACCCTCACCAATGAAATGCTAATGATCTACCCAATGGATAGCTCATTGGTAGTTAAATGGCCCAGAAAATCCCTGTAAGGAGTAAGAATGTCATATTCAAACAAAGAATAAGACCTGCAAAATAGGGTATTAACCAATGTTATACACAACATTTATAACACATGTAGAAGTGTGTCTGTGGCTATGAAAGTGGAAGTTTTGACCGTTTGCAGGTCTGGAGCATTCAGGAGTCTGTTAAGAAATCAATGTCCATCATTCATTCATAAATTGAAGCTAGTTGACAGTTTTCCCAGGGATGGATGTCTCAGCACTTTCACCCTGACCGTGCAATGATAAAAAAAGGAGTTACATCTCAGAATACAGACTTTCAATGTTCATGAAATATGATTCATTCAAATTATTGACAGATCAAGCCTTTTTTTCTACAAGGAACAGAGCAGCATGGCTTAGGTTTGTAAAGCTGCATATAAACAAACCACAAAGCTTCTAAAACCATCTCTATTGGACAAAAGAGATCAAAGTGTGGCAGGGTATAAAATGTACTTTCTAGAATTCCCTCTTATGTGAAATCTACCTGTTTACCTATAAGAATATCTCCCCCAAGATAAGGCAAATCTGACTCTTCTCACCTCATTTTACCGTGAGATTAGTCAAGTTTAGAATCCAAAGAGGTATTGTTAATTCAGAAGGCTGTATGTGTGGGTCTATAGCACATAGAAACATGCTGCTTGTGTCATATTCAAGATAAGAATATCATCTTTCAGATCACATAAGGATTTTGGTTCTTTGAGATACTGTAAGCACCTGTCCAGCAACTGCGCAACCACAACTAGACTTGGCGCTAGCTGTCAGACTACGTAAGTGATGGCGAACTCACCCTGCGACGTCCCTGCGGGCTAAGGCCCTGCCTAAAGCAGATAAACCTCCCTGATAAGGGCGAACCCACTATCAGGAACCTAACTGACGGTCCCTGAGTGACCCTACAACATGACAGGGGACACTTACTTCATCTGGCAGCTGCTGGATGGTGGAGCGGACAGGTAATGGAAATACAGGTATAGATCAGTGTTCACACTGGCGGACAGAAACCAACACAAGACTGAACAGGTAACCGGAATGCAGGAATAGACCAGTGTACACACGGGTACACAGAATACAAACACAGGACTGAGACAGGGACAAAACAATAGATATATACAGGTCTACAGGCAGATAATCACAGGTCAGATACAGGTACAGGCAGGATATACACAGGTCAGGTCAAGATCAAACGGGGTATATACAGGTCAGGTCAAGATCAAACGGGGTATATACAGGTCAGGTCAAGATCAAACGGGTTATATACAGGTCAGGTACAGATCAAGGTCAAGCGGGTAATATACAGATCAGCTACAGATACAGGCAGACAAACAGACAGTTAAAACTGAACTAGATACTCAGGGAAGACAAGATTCAAATTAACCAGCAAGCCTGAAGGATACAGGTACAGGCGGGATATACACAGGTCAGGTCAAGATCAAAATCAAGCAAGTATACACAGGTCAGACTCAAAATAACCAGCCAGGTAAGATGGGAATGGGCAGGTATATAAAGACGATCCCGGACACGCCTCCAGCAGCACACTGGGGGAACTGTCCATCAGGCTAGTAACCCTTGCTGGGCAAGACAGAAATGCAAGGAGCAGGGTGTGGCTCAGTTCATCCAAACACAAGAATTAAGCCACAGTTCACACACAAATAAACGCCTCTATTCCGCCAACTGCGGATAGAGCGACGTTCAGGTACGGACGTTACAGATACAGATACAGAAAGCCCCTTTTTCAGCCCAGAATAACAAATATTGTTTTTGTAATTTAACATCACAATAATCTATCAGTGGTCTCTTAACTTTTTGCTGAAGTTTCTTCGTGGAGAATATGGGCAGTCACACAAATTTGTATTTTTCCACTCTATATACTTGTGATTTATATCCACTCAATGAATCTGACAAAACTGAGGTTAAGCGCTTTAAACAGGAAATATTATCATTATATCATCACAGCAGCCTCAGGCTTTGGACCTGTAACTACAAGCATTAGCAATGAGTATACCATAGTGTGACCAAGTTTTAAATGGTGTACCTTCTAAGCTACAACAGGTGATCTTGAAGAGTGCAAGATCACATTTATCTATCTTTTGAAACAGAAATCCCCTTTAAGAAATTCCAGTTGGTTTTCTTTTTATGAACCCAGCAGGATATGCTAAGAAGACACAATACAAAAGGGTGAGACAGAACATGAGATGCTTGGGAGACCACATAAAGTTGTAACAAGATCATGAACCTTTTGACCAGAATCAATAAATATTTTTCTCCAAAACCTTTTTTTTCTGCAAACAGGAAATGCAGTTTCCTGCACTTGCCATGTTGAGAACTAGTGATGATAGCCACTTCTTCTGTGCCAAGTAGGACCGAAAAAGGATAGAACAGTAGGGACTTGGTAACTTATAAAATAGACTAGCATATAATCAATAATATCCAATTCCCTGCTGTTTATACTACAGTGAAAGAAACATAATGCAAAATAAGTGACTATTTACTATGTCCTCACACTGCTTGGCTTCTAGGTCTCTGCATTGCACTGATGCACAACACCGCACCTTTGCTTTGAGTAGTATTGTTATGCTGCTGTAAGGAAATGGTCTGGATGCACTGGAAGGACAGAGAGCTAAAACCTACTTTCCAGAGACTAAAACCTACTTTCCAGCTATTCCTACCTAAATGCCCATCAGTAGGTGATAACTGTTCAATGCTCCCTTCCTACACCAACAGAGACAGAGACCAGACAATACAAACATAGTAGAGTAGTCAATAAATACGGGTCAGAACCAAGTGTACATTGCAGTAAAGAACCAACAGGCAAAACCGATGTCAGAAAATAGGCAAATAATATGGTATATAGAATAAATATTAGCTAGCTTTACACTTAGAAAACAAGGAAATAGCAGGCAAACCTTTTATGTCGTGTCAGAATCCTGGTCCAGAAAATGCTGGTTCTCTAACATCCAGGGCAGACCAGTAAGAAAGAAATGTGAGTGGAGGAAGTTTCTGTCCATCTCAGCTAACTCAACTATTTGCAAACAAGATCTAAATCCACAGGAAACGAATGGGTGTGGTGGGAATCAATTAAGATATTCAGGAAATGAATAACCCAGTGTTCAGACTAGTAAGACAGCATGTAATAAAATCACACTTATCAGCACAGATGTTACAAGCATGCGGCCAAAAACCTGCTACTGTTTTTTTGGAGTGGGGGAGCTGCTGTGGAACAGTCTAGTGGAGAGATCTTAAGGCATTTACTGTCCAGGGATATAAAACAAATTTTTCACAGTCATTCTACCACTAGCAACTAACAGAAATGTATGTTACATAGATCTCCAGGACTTCCACCTAACGCTGTCTGAATTATTTTTTTATTGTCGCGTGAAGCCCGGCAGTCGCTGCCAGCCTATGGAGTGGGAGGGGCCATTCGGGGAAGAAGCAGGGCCCGGACTGCCCCCTCATGAATACTCCAGACCGCTTTGTACACTATTGTACAGTGCGGCAGTGTCTGCTAGCTTCATCAGTGGGTTCCAATAAAGTTAGCACTAGGACTTTAGCAAGCAGCTACTAGTGCCTTCTTATGGGTGACAGGTCCTCTTTATAGACAATACAGCTAATGTCTGCACTCAATCAAAAGGCAGAACTTGAATATCCCAAATATTTTGCTTCAGCTTCTCAGTAGAAGTTAAAACACCTTAGGGATGTGTTGCCTGCAGTGAGTTTTCTGAGAATTTCAAGCTAGGAGATGTTTTCAAATAACTTCATTATTACTGTACTCACCTTTAAAATCCCCCTTTCTTTAGTGTCAATTAAATTACAATATTCAAGCCAATTAAAAATCTCTGCAGTCTTGTGCCATACGTAGTAACATCACCACTGATTACAGTCACTGTTTCCTAACCAATATGCAACTGTAGGAGTGGGACCATGGGAAACTGTGTAGAACAACTAAAGACGACAGGAGGCTTGTTAGGAGGGACCACGTCACGGATTGCAGGCACACCCGTGGCAGAACCCGGTTACAAGTTCACGCACCTCTCCACGTTGGCGCTCCCTAGGGCGCGCGCGACGGAACTCGCAGATTTAAAGGGCGAGTGCACCGCTGGTCACTTCCGGGATTCCTGAAAAGCCAGCTTCTCCCAGCAAGTCTGCACGATCTTTCAGCCTATGCCTAAGAGAAAGCTAATCCTGAGTGATTCTTGTATTCTAACCTCCTGTTGTAACCTTGGACCTGACCCTGACTTTGCTGCCTGACCTCCTTCTCTCTTCCTGATTCTGTACCACTGCTGCACCCTCCTCCCCTATCCATCCTGTATGTGCCATTTACTGTAAGAGAAGAGTCCGGATGGAGATGGGAAGGATTCTGGAGCAAGAACCTGCATCCGAATCTGCAGAGTGTCAGTCGGCTCACAGTGGGTTCAGGTTAATGTAAAATGGAAAAAGTAGGATGGCACTCACCAAGGTTCACTGACGATCCTTAGACCATGTAGCAAAAACAAGTGTCTTTATTAGGCATCAAGGGAGTACATACCAAGGGGAGGGAGGGGAGTTGTTCCTCCTGCGGTGCAGACTGGAGCGATGGCCGTTTCCCGCTACATGCACTTCTTCCGTCTCATGTCAGAGGTTTAGGTTAGTTTGCATCCCCTGGCCCTGCCTTGAGGAAAACGTGTACTGCAGTGAACAAGCCAGGAGCCACCGGTTGCGGTCAGAACCCCTGGGACCGCGTTAAACCCCTGGACTTCTCACATGCTTCAGGTCGGCAATTACAAACATTCTATCTTTTTTTGCTGATGTCACACCCTGGAAGTGCCCACCCACATCAGAAAAAGCTGAATCTTATTTAATAAGAAATAATGTTACATATACCAGATATATCTCATTCTAGAAAGAAGCCAGAAGTATTAAATCAGTGTTGTTGAAATTATTGTCAAAGGTCTCTCTCCAGCTGTACTAAAATTATTGTTTTTGTCAGTTTCACTTTAAAGGTCCGACTTAATTTTTTAAATTCTTACATTATCTCTTTGTCTATCTATATGTAACTTTGAAACACTTTAACTTGTTCAAATGATTTTGAGAGTGTTTTTTGTGACACTCTGTACTTCATGGTAGTGGTAAATTTTGGTTGATATGTTTTGCATTTATTTATTAAAAAAGTGAAAATTTGGGTAACATTTAAAAAAAAAATCTGAAATTTTATTATTTCTAAATTTTATGCTCTTCATACAGTTAGTCTGACCAACCAAATTGGTCACTAACTTACCTTGATCATATGTTGGCATCATTTTTTAAGCGTTCTTTAATTTTTTCAGGACTTGAGTAAACTTAGAATTCAGGTATTTTCCACATTTTGAAGAAAATTTCACCACGTGCGCTGCACTGTACCACTCCCGTACGATGCTGTGAGGCCATTGCGATGTATGGGGGACGTATATACGCCGTATATACATCGGCCGTACATACGCCCCCCCATACGTTCGTGTGAATGAAGCCTTAATCATGAAAAAGCTCAGAAGTATTCTCAGAAGCGAAAATTTGTTAACCATTTGTCTGTGGCACCAGGATTAAAACTAAATGGAGTATTCATTTATTCATTTACTAATCTAACTTTTCTTCAATAATATGCTCATTTAGCCAAAACAATTGTACCTTTACAAGGGGTTAAAGAGAAAATGCTTCTCAAACTTTGTTGTGCACTTTCTTCTAAGAATAATAGGACCCACACAACAGAAGAAAAGGAGCACCATTGGTCTTTTGCAAATAGCTTTTGATGGATTCATTTGCAGATGACATTATGTACTTGTAATGCCCCTATGGAACCAGAACAGCAGAAACTCCCAAAAAGTTCCCCCGTTTTGGAAACTAGACCTCTCTTGGATTTTATCAAGGGGTATAGTGAACATATTGACCTCACAGGTTTTTACATAAAATTTCATAGATGGAAAAATACAAGAAAACAAAATGGCACACTATGTAATATAAAACACATAAAACACAACATTAATTTGTATGTTATTAATGTGTCCCAGATTCTCTACTGTGCTCTGCATCAGGCTGATACCAAAAAATAAATTACACTTGTCATTTGCATTTTGCTACTAATGAAGTAGGGATTACTTCAAACATGTTGGAAATATGACAAGTCTGATCGAGGAATATATTTGCTATTTGATATATTATAGATCTATTGAAGACCAGAAACTTCCTTTTAAACCTGCCACAAGGATTCGGTTTACTTACCAGCCACAAAGAAGGAACTAGGTTTTCCTAGTACTTGCAGTACGCCTGACACATTTACCACACATGCACAAACTCAAGTCCCTATGCTGGTGCAAGAACTTGATATTGTCAGGACCTCCTGGAAATCCTCCATGACCCCAGAACAACATTTATTAAGATCCGTAGACACAAATTGTATACAATATGACTAACTGTAAGTACCTACAAGCGGTTTATGCCTCCAACTTTCACACAAACTGTCCTAATGCTTTCTTCTTAGACAAGACTGTTTGAATAGACTGACAAATTTCGAGCAATAACGCACCGTCGATGATTCCAAACTACCAAATGTTGCAAAATGCCCATGCAGTGAAATAATTTGATAATTCAAAATTATTACAGAACTCTAAAGTATAGATTGCATATATTTTATTTGATTTATTTTATAAATGTTATATTTTATGATGTATTGGTATTAAGTATATTAAATTATATTTTGACACAGATTTCTCTACTAGTGCCGGCTCTATACACATACTATTACATTTATTAACATTGGTCGGTAAAAAGAAAATAAAAATTGCCATAAAATTACCCTTTACACCTGCATTTATTATTTTCAAGAAGGGTTAAAGGATAAAATACACCCCGAAATGTGTTACAAAAATACATGTGGATACATACTACATATGTGGATATAAACATCTGTATGGGCACACAGCAGGGCACAGAAGGAATGCAGCAAAATTGGGCTTTTGGAGAACAGATTTTCTGAAACAGTTTTCAAGTACTATGACATGTCTGTAGAGACCCCAATGTAACAGAAAATTGTAAACCCCCAACAAGTGACTATATGGGGAACTAGACCCCTCAATAATTTTATCAGGGGGTAGTGTGAGCATTTGGATCCCCCAAATACCCCCAAAATTTTGTTGGATGTATTTTACAGATAATCCTGTTGAAGTATTAGGTATTTATCTAGGGGTATAGTGAGATGCATGCTTTGTGGGGCTGTTATAAATAATATAAGTATAGGTAAAGAAAATGTTGGTATGGAAAAGTTTTAAACATTCATTTGTGCAGAGGCCTGGTTAACTGTGTCAAGTATCAGTCTGTCATTTCTGATCCCACTTCTTTCACATATTCAATAACATTTTTGGGGTTGCCTTTTCTTGGTAGGGGGTACTTTGGAGAAAAAGTTTTGTCTGGGAAAAATGTGACTAATGTTAATGATTGATAAGGGGACCTCCCCTCCTCCATCCCAGAACAGCAAGACCTTTATTACTTTTTCCTGGAACTAGACTTAGGTTTTATATTTTCCAGCATACCTGGTCACAACAAACGATTTGTATAATCCTGTTTGGGGGAGGTAGACTCCTAACTTTTTATACCATGTGCTCTTGTGCATGCAGCATATGGCTTTAGAGCCTGGTCTGATAAATCCACCAACCCATGCAGTGGTTTTAATCAACAATAAGGGTAAACCAAATTTTTCTATAATTTTGGCACCAATACCAGATTTGAGGACAATATGTGGATCAATTTTTGAGTCTTTACCATTGTAAACTATAAAGCAGTTTGTCTAGCCATGGAATTTTTTTTTACACAATTTCATAGAGGGCTCTTTAATTTGGAAAGTACTGGGGAAAGTGAAGCCTCCCTTTATAGTAGAGCATGCCAAGAGTTTCACACATGTTAAAAAAAAACTCAAGTGTTTGCGGGGAAAAAAAAATAAAGTCTGACAAAGCTCATTAAATACAATGGAAAAGAGCGTGCGTGGAAAACGTCTGTACCGAGCGATTCATAGATGATAAGGTCACCACTCATTACAGATCACTGTAATATTTGCATTTGAGTCAATTTCTGATGCAGTAAATAAATGCATGACCAATATAATGCATATGTACATGATATAAGGTATATATATATATGTACACTTGTGTTCAGTAGCTTAACAAGACTCTACTGGGCCCTGGTATACCTAAACTCTCACTGCCACCTATCCCGCACACTACACTTTAGAATACACATATATGTGACACAGAATTATACTCATAGGACCTCCTTGTACACCTTATATGTAGTGTCCAGCAGCTATTATTAAAGAAATGCTCACAGCAGCCCCCTTAATAAATGTCAGCAGAGGCCCCGTTAATGAGATGGCAGCAGAGGCCCTCTTAATGAGATGGCAGCAGAGGCCCTCTTAATGAGATGGCAGCAGGGGCCCCCTTAATGAGATGGCAGCAGAGGTCCCCTTAATGAGATGGCTGCAGACACCCCCATTAATGAAATGGCAGCCGACTCCCCACTAATTAAATGGCAGCAGACGCCTCTCTAACCGAATGGCAGAAGAGGCCCCCTTAATGAAATGGCAGCAGAGGCCCCCTTTAATCTGATGTCAGCAGACTCCCCCTAAATTAAATGGCAGCCGTTGCCCCCTTAATTAAATGGGGGTCCTGGTCCGAGGCTTGAGAAAGCGCTTCCAGCGCGAAACGGCCCGTCGCCTTCCGTGGCGTGCATCACCCCTGTCCTGATTCCTTCCTGAATAAAGTCTTCTCTGCTTGCGATCGGTGAGTGCCGTTTTTTCCTTACTCCTTTGGATGTTGTTCATATATATTTTATCAAAAAGCAGTAGAAACGGCACTCACCAATCTTCTTCCTTTAAAATGTTGCTTTATTATTGCATACTCACAAAAATTCTCTTAAAAACAGTTGACCAAATGGCAGGGGTAGGGGAGGACACGAATAGACTCACGAGACAACCAAACACATGTAAAAACAGTTGACCAAATGGCAGGGGTAGGGGAGGACACGAATAGACTCACGAGACAACCAAACACATGTGAATGTGTTTGGTTGTCTCGTGAGTCTATTCGTGTCCTCCCCTACCCCTGCCATTTGGTCAACTGTTTTTAAGAGAATTTTTGTGAGTATGCAATAATAAAGCAACATTTTAAAGGAAGAAGATTGGTGAGTGCCGTTTCTACTGCTTTTTGATATTACTATTGGGACTCATCCACATTTTTGGAACTAGAGCACCACCTCACTTCTGATGTCAGATTTATGCCTTGATGATAAGTATGTCTTCACATCAAAACATGACCATGGAATAGTGCCACCCTACTTTTGCATCTACTATGCCTCGCATATATATTTTATATATGAATATTCTGAAGTATAATATGAGGGTTAATGGGGCCCTGATGAAAAGTTTGTCGCAATTAGTGTCATAATGTCAGTGTTTAGCGTTATGCCGATAACTCAAAGTGCCCACTCAGAGATGACCCAAGTTATGATTGGTTATTTAAGGCCCATAACAGACCTTTTTAGTGCAGGTATATACCCAGGTGTATACCTGGTGTCCGTAGGTGAGTCCCTGGTACAAATTAAAGGGAGACTTCAATTCCACCACTACCTATTAAATAAGAGGGCAAGGTATGGTGTGAAGAAGTATAAACTGTGTGAGAGCACATCAGGGTACACATACAAGTTCAGGGTATCTGATGGGAAGGACTCCAGAATAATGCTCAAGAATGCCCCCCTGCAGGTATTACTGCAATGGTAGCATGGGATTTGGTGCATCTAACTACTAGACAAGGGCTAACACCTCTACCTTCAAAATTTTTAACCCAGTGTTATATTTTCAAGTGCCTCACTTCCAGTAATACTGCGGCATGTGGCACTGTAAGAAGCAATCAAAGAGGTCTCCAGAAGATTATTTTTGGTTTAATTTATAGACCCCCTAACATCTCTGAGGAAATAGTGGGTCACCTATATAAACAGATAGAGCTGGCTGAACAGGAGGGGACAGTATTGGTAATGGGAGACTTTAACTTTCCAAATATAAATTGGGGTCAGGGCTCTTCTTCATTTGTGAGGGGGAGAAATTTTACCAACTTTCTGCAGGATAATTTTATGGTGCAGCTTGTAGAAGATCTCACAAGAGGTGACGCATTGTTGGACCTTGTGATTTCTAACAATGAGGAGATTGTCCAAAATGTCAGTGTCCAGGAAACCCTTGGGAACACCGATCATAACATAATTATTTTCCCTCTTAAAGAGGACCTGTCACCTGGGAAAAACACCCCCAACAAATTAGCTCCCCCTCATCCTGTCCCCAGCCCCTTTATATTTATTGAATTTTTATTAAGATTTGTGTTTTTATACTTAGTTTTAAACGATCCGACCTGTTATGAATAAGCCGCAGAGGGGCTTATTCACAGCACTGGTTGAATGTTCAGCCAGCGCTGTGAATAAGCCCCTCTGCGGCCGCTATTAGCACAGCGCTGCATCGCATAGATTCTTACAGGGCCCTGTAAAAAATTTTAAATATATCAATGCAAAAAAAAATATGTCAGAACAGGTTGGACCCCTTTATTCTGAAAATGGGGCATCAGTGACTGGAGAGCAAGAGAAGGAGGAGATACTTAATAGGTTTTTTAGCTCCGTTTATACGAAAGAAGAATGCACTTCTTTTTTTTTTTTTTTTTTTTTAACTTTATTTTTCAACAAGTTATATAATACAAAAAAGTTAAATCACATAGAAAGCAGTTTACATTTTCAATTTGAGTATCCCTTACAGGACCATATTACATCTGTGGGACATCTTTCTATTACATACATAGTCTTACCTCCCCCCTCCCCCCCCTGGCGGCTGGCGACAGATCCCTTCACCAGAGACCTATAAAAGAGCTAACCAATATTCATTAAGCAGAGATAGAGAAAGGTTCAACAAAGAATTAATAAATACACAGGGCTGTTATTCACGGGCGGTTCAGCCAAATATCCCTCGAGCTATCTCTACATATCCCTGTGTCGAGTTCCTCCCATCTTTCCGCTAACATTAGTGTATCCATTCTTTCTTCCCACCTCTTAATCATTGGTGCCTCTGTATATTTCCAATGGCTCAGAATTAATAATCTTGCCAGAAATAAGCCTTTAAATACACTCGAGATACATCCTGAGGGGCCAACGATACCTTTCTTCGTGCCCAAGATGCAAACCTGCAAGTTTGAGGAGATACTGCAATTGAATATTACTTGTAATTTATCAAGGACCTCTGTCCAATAGCGATGTAATTTTGGGCATCTCCATAACATGTGCACAAGGTCGGCATCTATCAGGTTGCACCTTGGGCACTTTTCATCATTCTTTTTCCACATATAATTCAGCCGTTTCGGTGTCATGTGTACGCCGAGACATGAGACATGTTCTTGATCGTATTTCTCATCATCTGTAGAGAGTCTACCCATTCCTCCACTGTCAGGTCGGGTACATCATTCTGCCATTTTGCTAAGCATTCTATTGCAGGGGGTGTATGCTTCTTTTGCATCATTATCTTGTAAACCCTAGACATTAGACCCTTCCGGTGTCTTAAAGACTGGTGTCTTTAAGAAATTTTCACAGCAGGATGAGTATTCGATTTTTACACTAATACAATGGGTTTGGGATCAGATCAAAAGGAAAAAAGGAGTAAATGGGTATTTGAGTGTAACACCACTGTGTGGATTTGTAAAATGGACTCCGGTATCGATGGAGTCTTTGGGATTCTGGAGGGGAAAAGGGGTTAGGTTTTTGCACCAGGTGATAGATCAGAGGGGCCTAAAATCCTTTGAGGGAATGGCTTTGGAATTTGGTCTAGGGGTGGGGGATTGGTTCTTCTATGCCCAACTCAAGAGTGCCCTAAGTGTTTGTCTCTCAGACAAAGAGTTCCTGCAGGAAGAACACCCACTAGAAGAATGCACTTCTGACGTGGGTGTTGCCAGTGCGGGTCATGCATCCTGTAATATACTAGACTGGCTGAATGTAGACATTATCCAATCTAAGATCAATAACCCACAATGTGTACAAAGCTCCTGGACCAGATGGGTTACACCCCAGAGTTCTTAAGGAACTCGGTTCTGTTATTGCTGTTGCGCTGTCTAAAATCTTCAGGGATTCTGTAATGTCTGGTTTGGTGCCAAGTGACTGGCGCAAGGCAAATGTGGTGCCAATATATAAAAAGGGCTCTAGAACTTCGCAAGGCAATTACAGGCCTGTAATCTTAATTTCCATTGTGGGGAAAATATTGGAAGTGTTAGTAAAAGACTACAAACAGTAGTGTGTGACATCAACTAGTATAATAAGTGACAGCCAGCATGGGTTTACTAAGAAAAGAAGTTGTCAGACTAAGAGGTGAGCAGATGCCTGGATGGAGGATCTGCTGTGGATATTGTGTTCTTGGACTTTGCAAAGGCATTTGACACTGTCCCTCATAGACGCCTGATGGGTAAAATTAGGGCTATTGGTTTGGTGGAAATCATTTGCAATTGGATTGAAAACTGGCTGAAGGATCGTATCCAGAGAGTTGTGGTCAATGATTCCTACTCGGAATGGTCACCAGTTATGAGTGGTGTACCCCAGGGTACTGTGCTTGGCCCACTACTATTTAAAATATTTATTATGATATAGAAGTAGGAATTAATAGAACTGTGTTTATTTTTGCAGAAGACACCAAGCTGTGTAGTGTACTACAGTCTATGGAGGATGTTCATAGGCTACTGGGTGACTTGGACAAACTGAGTGTTTGGTCATCCACTTGGCAAATGAGGTTCAATGTGGATAAATGGAGGGTTATGCACCTGGGGGCTAGTAATCCAAAGGCAAAATATGTCCTTGGGGGATTAAATCTGGGAGAGAACCTTGTTGAGAAGGACCTGTGGGTACTAGTAGATCATAAATTGAATAACAGCATGCAATGTCAATCAGCTGCCTCTAAAGCCAGTAGGATCTTGTCATGTATCAAAAGTGGTATGGACTTTCGTGATAGGGATGTAATATTACCACTGTAAAAGGCATTGGTTCAGCCTCACCTGGGATATGCCGTCCAGTTCTGGGCACTGGTCAATAAAAAGGATGCCCTGGAGCTGGAGAGGGTTCAACGTAGAGCCACAAAAATTATAAGGGGTATGGAGGGTCTTAGTTATGAGGAAAGATTAAAACAACTAGATTTATTTAGTCTGGAAAAGAGACGGCTACAAGGGGACTTAATTTATATAAATATATGAATCGTCCATACAAAAAATATGGTGGTAAATTGTATCAGATTAAATCAAATCAAAAGACAAGGGGGCACTGTCTCCTTCTGGAGAAATCAAGGTTTAATCACCGGAGGCGACAGGGATTTTTTACTATGAGAACTATCAATCTGTGGAATAGCCTGCCTCAGGCACTAATCACAGCAGGGACAGCAGAGAGTTTCAAGAAGGGTCTAGATGTCTTTTTACACCGAAATAACATTGATGGTTATGTTATACAGAATTGTTTCCCCTAAATCCCTTCCGCATCCAATCCCTTCCCTTCCTTGGTTAAACTTGATGGACATGTGTCTTTTTTTTCAGCCATATAACCTATGAAGTTGCCAGTACTTTCTGAAAGCAAGGCCACATGTATTATACAAGGGCAGCAAAAGTTCCCCAAACTGCTTGCAGGGAAAGGACACACAAAAGGTGAAGAGTGTGCTCCAAAAGAGGTATTTGGAAGGACAATTTCAAAACATGCTCCGATAAACCTGGACTATGCCTAAGGGAATGTTACATCACAGCTCCCTGGATATTTAGACATTTACCCTGTTGCACTCTGCACAAATTATACATAATGCCGCATGGCGCCCCTTCCCTTCTGAGCCCTGCCATGTATTAAGTCTGTAGATTATTGCCACATATGGAGTTTTGCCATACCCAGGAGAACTCGAGCAATGAGTTTAGGGGTGTTTGTCTCCAGTGGTATGAGCTGGGCACAACATGCCATCATGGATATTTTGTACTATGCATTATACATTAGGCATTATCTTTGGGGTCCACCTGTGGGGTTAAAATGCTCACTACACCCCTAGATTAATTCATTGACAGATGTAGTTTCCAAATACCGTTTCTTGTACTGGTCCCTAAGTAAATACTGGGGCAGATTTACTTACCCGTTCCTGACGTGATCCAGCGGCGTGTTCTCTGTGGAGGATTCAGGTCTTCTGGCGATTCACTAAGGTAGTTCCCCTGATGTCCACTAGGTGTCGCTGCTGCGCTGAATTCCATCTGAGTTCACAGAAGTTCACCAAGCCGGCCAGTGCAGGTAAGCGTGTCAAGCGACACATTTTTAAAAAAAAATATGGTGGTTTCTCTGAATCCGACAGGTTTTCTGACGGCCACGCCCCCCATTTCTGTCGTGTGCATGCCGTCACAGATGCGCCATAATCCGATTGTGTGCGCCAAAATCCCGGGGTAATTCAGGGAAAATTAGTGCAAAACCGTAAAATTCGGGTAACCTGACGTAAAAACGTGATTTGGGCCCTTAGTAAATGACCCCCAATATGTTAAATATCTGTGCTCCAAATGCCAGTTCTTCCTTCTGAGCCCTGCCATATGCCCAGCCTGTAGATTATTGCCATACATGGGATATTACCAAACCGGGGATAATCCGCATAATAAATTTTGGTGGTCTGTGTTTCCAGTGGTATAAGTTCAGCTAAATACATTGGCACTAACATGGCATATTTCAGAAAATTCACTTTGTGTTACAATTGGGTCAGCATCTCTGGAGTAAAAATGTTCATACAAGCATAGATAAATTTTTTGAGCAATGCCATTTCCAAAATAAAGTCAGTTCTCATAGGTTTCTATTGTACTGGTACCCCACAGGCACACCAAATCCAATTTAGTGTAAATGGAGCTCTGAAAGCTTAATTACCATGTACCCAGCCTGTAGATTGTTGGTACATATGGGGTATTGCTGTACCCGGGATAACCCTCATGATGATTTTTGACATGTTTGACCCCAGTGGCATGAGTTGGACAAAATATATTGGCACTAAAATGCCATATTTATGAAAATTATGCAATTGTTAATCTGCATCATTCCCTTTGTATTAAATTTTGGCCAGCATTTTGGGGTTAAAATTCCCACTGCAACCCTAGATTATTTCTTTGAGAGGTGTAGTTTCCAATATGGTGTCATTCTTTTGGTTTTTATTGTACTGGCACCTGAGGGTTTCTGCTAAGGTGGCAAGGCACCCCTAATACAATAAAGTAATAACCATGCTCCAAAAGCTAAATTTCACTCCTTCCCTTCTGAGCCCTGCTGTGTGCCCAGCCTGTAGACTATTGGCACATTTGGGGTATTGCTTTACCCAGGATAACCCACATAATGATTTTTTTACATGTTTTTACCCTAGTGGCATGAGTGGGCAAAAGATATTTGGCACTAACATGGCATATTTGAGAAAAATATGCAATAGTTATTCTGCACCTTTTCATTTTTATTGAATTTTGGCCAACATTTTGTGGGTTAAAATTCCCACTGCAACCCCAGATTATTTCTTTGTAGCTTCCAAAATGGTGTCACTTCTCAGGGTTTCTATTGTACTGGCACCTAAGGGGATCTAAGGTGGCATGGCACCCAAAATACAATATAGTAAAAATGGAGCTCCGTAAGCTAAATTTTGTTCTTTCCCTTCTGAGCAGTGAGCCGTGAGCCCAGCCTGTAGACTAATGGCACATATGGGGTATTGCTATACACGGGATAACCTGGATAATGATTTTTGACATGTACGGGCAACTGAGGTACTCTGCTAACATGACATGGCATCCCATAACCAATTTAGTGAAATTGGAGATGTTAAGTTCATAAAATGGTGTTTCTTTGGGGGGGGAGTGGGGGTAAAGTACATAAACCCCTAAAAGGCACTTCCAAACTAAATTGGTAACCAAAAAATGTAGCTTTTTTCAAATCTCTTGAAATAATAACAAACAATAATTCCTTTATTTATATAGCACACACAGATTATGCAACGCTGCACAGAGCTTTCCAAATTGGTCCCTGGTCCCAATGGGGTTCACAATCTAAACAACCTAACATTATGTTTTGGAGTGTGGGAGAAATCTGGAGGACCCTGAGGAAACCCATGTAAAAAAGAGAGAACATACAAACTCTTTGCTACTGAAACTATAAACCTCTCATATTGGTAAAAATTACCAAACATAAAAAATAGGAAAACAAATGGCAAAAGTTTTCTACAAAAAATTGTGGTATGACTATTTGTCTAAAAAGTAGAAAATTTAAAACTTTAAAAATTTTAATTTTTAAAAAAAGTATTCCTAAATTGTTGAATTTTTACCCCCAAAAACCTAAATGATCATTGAAATGATACTACTAACATAAACAACGATGTGTCACAAGAAATCAATCTCAAAATAACTTAGATAAGTTAAAGCGTTGAAAAGTGACTAGCACAGGAAGAGATACTGATCAAATATCAAAATAAAAGGTTAACGTACAAACTTGGTGCGTCCTAAACGGGTTGAACAGTGCCATATAGATACGGTGAGTACATATTTATCGAGCGCCGGCCTTATGATGTATGCGGCGGGGTCTTGCACAGCATTTATCTCTACACCAGGCCCTATCTAAATGCAGCCAGCGACTTTTCCCATGTGTAACAGTAACAGCAGTAACGCCTCTGTTCGGCCACGCCCCCTTTCCATGCCTCTTCACGCCCCACTGGCGTGAAGGTGGCGGATCAGAGTAAATGATCTCAGGTGCTAGCAATAAGCAAGCATTTGCAATTATTTCAGGGCTTCTGATGTGACACAGAGGCCCTGATGAATATACCCCAATATTTGTAATGCTTTGTTATTCTATTCTATGAAATCTTTCTTAAAAGTCATGCTACTTTATCAAGCTAAACTTTTAAAACTGAATGGAGATTTTTGACTAAAGACAACACATTACTACGAGATAATAAGACATTATACGCCATACATGTGAGTAAATAGGCAGGAATGCAAATATCTGCCAGACTTTAAATGCTGAGTCGACAACTGAGTCACACAATGCTGATAACAGTAAAAAACATACATATAGTAGAGAGAAACAATCCCTCCCATCAAGTACTGTTGCATATTGTCAGGGCATCTCTCAGCACTCTGGGTCATGAACCATATTTCATAAATACAGTGGTGCAACCAGCATACAATGGGGGTCATTTACTAAGGGCCCGATTCGCGTTTTCCCGACGTGTTACCTGAATATTTCCGATTTGCGCCGATTGTACCTGAATTGCCCTGGGATTGTGGCGCACGCGATCGGATTGTGGCGCATCGGCACCGGCATGCGCGCGACGGAAATCGGGGGGCGTGGCCGAACAAAAACCCGACGTATTCGGAAAAACCGCCGCATTTAAAACCCGAAAAAGTGTCGCTTGGGGACCGCTTACCTTCACCTGGTCCGAGGTGGTGCATTCCGGCGCGATGAGATGACTTTTGGCGCAGCAGCGCCACCTGGTGGACGGCGGAGGAACTACCTTATTAAATCCCGGCCGGACCCGAATCCAGAGCAGAGAACGCGCCGCTGGATCGCGAATGCGCGAGGTAAGTAAATCTGCCCCAATGTAGGTACAAAGTGCAATCAGGGCATCACACCAAAACAATGCAACAGTTTTAAGAAGGTTACTCTTTTTGACCTATCAAAAGCAACAGGAATTGTAAAACAATGGTTATACAGAAAGGCAAGATAGAAGCGTTAATACAGTGGAATTGTAGCAAAGAATTTTGGTGCTAGTTAAAGCGTGGATATTGTCAAATTGAGTGCAGCCCTCATGGTAGATCATCCGGTCACAATAGATACAATGGTCTGGAACGTCAATGGAGAAGAAATTGTGGATTGTGTTTGGCATGCACCAGTAGTTAGAGGAAAATGTGATGGGGTGATGTAAGAGGACTTTATCAGTGTCTTGGGTTCACAACATAAAGAGATATTTAATATATATTTGATATTTATATGTTGAAGGTGCTTTAAAGAAACAGGAATAAAATTATTAGAAATGAAATAAATAAATAAGATGTGGAAGGATAATGAGTAGCATAGGAAGATTATTGAGAAATGACTGATGGAGATGATAAAATTGGACAAAGATGGGGATAAGATACAACTGAATGGATATGTTGATAGGTTAGTCAAATTTGCAAAAAAAGAATGTAATGGCTGTATAAGGGGAGGAGTCATTACAAATTATTTTCAAAGGGCCTGTCACAGGTGCAGGAACTCACAGGAAGCCGCTGGAATAAATGGAAACCTGGAAATGGCCAACGCCAATCAGCTGGCCACGAGAGGGGCACGGGTGGGACACCCCCAGCCCTTACTTACCTTCCCATGAGCCTGCTCCCATCCAGCCTAGGCCCCACGTGCGTCCCTGCTCCCTAGGGCACGCGCACATCCGCACTGCGGATCGGCGCTGGCCACTTCCAGGTCTCCATTTATTCCAGCGGCTCCCATCATTCCCTGCCAGATCTTTGAGCTACCTAGCCTAAGAGAAAGCTTCCTGTGAGTTACTGTACCTGTTCCTTGCCTGCACTCCTGTTGTGACCTGGGACCCCACCTCTGACCTATGCATCTCTGTCACCTGCCCTGACTTCAGGCCTGTTTCTGATGTTGAGCCTGGATCACAAATTTGTACTGCGACCTTGGCTGCCACCGCAGGCTAATCGCACCTGTACAATGACCTGGTGGCACCCTGCAGCAGCAAGTCCATCTTGCTTTGCGGTGGGCTCTGGTGAAGACCAGGTGCCACTTAGATTCCGGTCCCAGGTGTTGGTTAGTACCATCTCCCGCAGTGGTCCAGATAGTCCACTTACCCCGAATCCTGACAGGTCCCATTAAGGCTGTTGGAAAATCAACAGTTGATTTCGTAAAACCAATCGTAAGAGGTGGCTAGGGGTACAGGGAGGATAGACAGGACAGTTAGCCCTAAACTGAGTCCCCCAAAACTGTCACTTAACTGTTTGATACACGTATCTTAGGTTGATACAGGAGAACCACAAAGATGGTTCCTCCCTTAGCCCCAGTGTAGACACAATTCAAGAATCACAGAAGAATAATACAGGTGGCGAGGTCAGGGGTCTGAGTCACAACAAAGATAACAGATACAGTACAGAAACGAGTAGCAGATGGGAAGGTTCAATATACAAAAGTCAATGTCAGTAAGCCAGAAATAGTAAAGGAAACTAGTATGTACACAAACAGAGAGCTGAAAATATAAATATAACCAGTAGGATGTAATTGGACTGGGCAGATATATAAAGTCATTTCTGGACACGCCTCCAGTAGCAGACTGGGTCAGCTGTCCGTCACACTAATAGCCCTTGCTGGACAGGGCTGAGCTGCAGAGAGCTGGGTGTAGCTCAATCACTCCAAACGCAGAAGACACCTTAGCCACAGTTCACACACACCTGGAATTTAGGAAGGAATCATGTACCCCCTCCTAATACTCTGGGGGGAATCTTAGGGAGGACTGATGTACCCCCTATAGAGTCCTAAATACTAAGAAAAATAGCCCTGTTTACCAACACTTGACAAATGAAGTATATGAACTCCTGATATGGAGCTAAAGGAAACACGAATTGTCGTGTACTGAGCAGGTCACACGATCACGTTGACCAAACAGAGTAGATCTTAAGTTATAAACACGAAAAAACTACTGAACTAACATAGGTCATCTACCTTCCCATTTCTACATGGAAGCTGTGATAAATCACTAACTGTAATTTTAAACCACATTGTGGGGGATATTTATCATACACAAGCACAAGCGCCAGCGTACGATAGCCCCGCCGCTACAAATTCGCAGCCCGATACATGAAGAGGCTTCTGCCTCTTGATGTATCGGGCTGCCAGTTGCGCAGCATTTATCCTACGCCAGGCAGGGCCTGGCGTAGAAAGAACAGCAGCCGGCGACTTTTCACGTTTGAAAAGTCGCCGGCAGCAGCGAGTGCGCAGGCGCGGGGACAGTAACGCCCCGCGCCGGCCCACTCCTGTCCGGCCGCGCCCCCCCTTCACACCCCTTCACGCCCCACTGGCGTGAAGGTGGCGGATTGGGGAAAATAATTGCAAAAGCTAGCAATAAGCTAGCATTTGTGATTATTTCAGGGCCTCTGCGCCACTGGCGGTGCGCAGAGGTCCTGATAAATATCCCCCTGTGTGTTGGATGAAGTTGCACCCAGCTTTTTAATTCTTAATTTTTTATAAGCATCAATAAAAGTTACGTTTTAGTGACAATTGGGTATATACATCCGAACTGGACAACTTGTCTTTCTTGCACACAAAAACGTACTTTACAAACCCAGTCACAAACTGGACGAAACTTATAAACTCTGTTTCTTGTGTCACTATCCACACTTGACACCACCGCATGGAAGACAAAGTTAATATCAATATCTTGAAAAGACATGCAAACCAAGGAGGGGCTGAGATTCAGACATCAGAAATGAGCCTCAAAGTATTGCAAGTGTTCTCAAACATTGTCACCAATTTACAGCATCATAAGCTCATACAGTGACAAAAGTAAGCAGGCAGCTATAATATTGACTCTAGCTCCACATATCATGCTGTGCTGAGCTATCATGTGATTGACTGAAGAATCTAGTGGACAGAAATGGTACTGCAGGAATGAGGACCTCTCACCCTTTGCATTTCTATTATGTACTGTGCAGGTGATTGGTGCAGGAATTGAAGTTATTTACATGTCAGCAGGACCACTGATGTTTTTTTTAAGAAGTATATTAGTCCTGTAATATTTGCAATAAACAGAGACACCTACTCCTAGATCCAGGCACTGTGACTGTAGTAATCTTCTTATATTTGTTATCCATGACTTCCTTCCTTCTAAATTCAACTTTTAAAATTATGTCAAGGAACCCGAGGAGCTAGCTTGAATCTGTGATCTGGCTTTATAGGCTGTATGCTGTCTCATCCTCCCATCTTCTTCCAAGATACATTATATAATATAAGAAGATTAGCACAGTCATGAATAAGTGTTCCTAGTTTATCATGATTGGTTTAGATTTTCTTAAAATTATAATTACACACATTTTAACATTTTAATAAGCTGATATATATATATATCTCAGTAACTCAGTGCTCAGTAACAGACACATACATAATTTCTAGATGCATAGATAGGTAGGTAGGTAGGTAGATCTGCATTTATTTGACATGATCTGCAATTGCTTTGATCTAGTTAACTTTGTTCATAATTTTACTGTTGCCCTTCAATATTAAAGTTTTCCAGATCCCTTTACTACCTTTCTAACTGCTCATATAATTGAAAGGACTGAATACTGAGCTGCCATGTGCTAAATATGTCAAGTAAATGTGAAGTAGAAGTTCACACACCACTGCCATCTACATAGCAAGGTAAATCTGAACAGGAAAGTCCATAGAATACTTTCCTATCACAGTATTTAGTTGTAATCTTTTATATGTAGCAATAAAACATCAGAAATATATGAGCATCTAGCCCTTGACTAACATGTTAGTCATAAAGTGTGATAATGTCACCCTTAGACATCCAGTCTTGTCATGTCATCACAACTCCCTCCCCCATGATCACATCAGAGAGCTTGCTGCACTTAGTGAAACCTTCAGCATTACATTATGCCGGGGAAGGGCTGGGCCTTGAGTTTAAACTGGTTTTGCACTGCTCCTACATTCTAGGCGGTTTCAGATGACAAGTCATTTGCATGTTACAACAGGTAACACACCTGTCTCCCAAGGGCTCTATTCATGAGGACTAGCCAAACCCAAACACATTACTCTCATATCTCCACCAGCGCAGTGACACAAATCACACAAGCTTCTACCTGCCGGCCCTTTCACTGCTCCCATTTCATGGTAAGTAACTAAACTTTATTAGCCGTGTTAGTTTCACATCCGTTGAGTTAAAAGTTATAGCACTTGAGGTATATTCATTGAAAAGACGGGCAGAGTGCACATGATACTGTATCGATCAGTGACTCTAATCTGGGATGCTCCAAGGTGATAAACATTAGGAAGCTTCTGTATTCTTCCTCTATTCTATCTAGTAACTGTCAGAAAGATACTCTGTGGGAAGATTTTCTCCGTTTTTTATGACAAGCCGGGTCGCCACTAAATGTCTATGTTGTGTTATATGGAGACAAAGAGCTTTTTGTTGTCTCTGCAGGAATTATGTGTTTTGTTCTTCTTTTTACTGTAATTTCGGTCTGGGAGATTTTCCAAAAGGTTAACTCTATAAACTGGCTAAAAGTGTTGCACAGCAATAGTATATAGCAATGTAGCATTTTTAAATTATTTTTATTATTCTAGTAATGAGGATGAATAAGAATTACAACCCTCACAAATGAAAGATGTTATGTTTGTACTTAGATATATTCACAATTGTCAATGTATTGGCTCCCTGTGTATATGACAATAGCCCGATCTGGACAGGGACTTTTAGTACTTAATATCTAAGCTAGGGACTTAAATTGCTTGCTGATATAAGAAATAAAAGTTAAAGGGAATACAGTGTATTTTATAACCAGTTTATAATTGCAAAATAATGGAGTGGTGAGACCCGCCTTCCCATATGCCCCTACTGGTCATGTAGACGTGCTACTGTAGACATGATTGACACCAATGAGGTATCTGCTGCAGTTAGTGATAGGCTGGATTTGTCACAGATTGAGACAGCACGGCAACACAGTGATGCAGAAAAGAAATGGCATTGAAGTGGTCAATTGTCAACGTCTAGGGGTTCAATATCCCCTTCAGTGGTAGTCTAACTTTGGACAGTTAGACTATCTATTGTGATTGGTAAACTGCCAACAAATGTTCATTGCCTGCCAAATTAAGAATAACAGTATAAAATGATACAAATCTTTCATAAATATCCCATACTCCTCTGAAAGCTGTTATTGTAGAAGCAATTGTATAAATTCTGAGTTTAATTTACATGTCTTTTGTATTCCTTTCTTTTCTGTATACTTTGATTTGGAGCACTTTATCTAGTAAATTATGTCCACAAATGCTTTCCAGTGTGACCAAACATGCTGGTTACCCCACCTGCACACACAGGGGGGACCCTTTCAGACAACCCAAATTAATGTCATGTTAGTTAATGGTTAAAATAATGTATAGCTTTAAATGTATACTAAACTTACATTTTTACTGTTACTGTGCATTCTGTTAACGTTTCTTTGAAGTCCTTATTCAGAGGGAACATCTAGTAGCAATAACATGCCATATGTCTTAAATTGACATGTTGTTTGTCCAGTTCCATTGTCTGTACTGTATATCATGTTGTCAGCCCCATGATCTCCAGAATGTAGACATGATATACTTACTAGTGATGATGCTGTTTTTACTCCAGTTATATATTATTGCGAAGATGAAGAGATGGCACTCACCAACAGGCAGTTAGCACGCCACGACTAGGCAACACGCCGTTTCGCACACAAAGGGCTTTCTCAAGCCTCAGAGGCTTATGGAGGTCCGAGGCTTGAAAAGCGTTTTGTGCGCGAAACGACCCATTGCCTTTTCGTAGTGTGCTAACCTCCTGCATCCCCTGCAATAAAGAAAAGGCTAATCCAATATTGGTGACTGCCGACTCTTCATCTCCACATTATATGTTTGGTGCCGTGCACCCCAATGATTGGTTTGGATGTTGTTTTGCTGACACCGCTGCTAGGTACCCTGATGAAGTCTGCATGAAAGAGTCCTGGTGTTTCATGGTGTGTTTGGGCTATATTATTGCTAACAAAATGTTAACCTTATCATAATTTACTGACATGCTTGACTTGGCCAAGAATGCACTGGGAAGGGTTACTTATATGTTTTTGGATAAATTATTGGCCTGGTGAAAGTCAACATATCTAGCCTTTTCCCCCAAATATGCAGTTGGAGATATTCAGGCATATCCATATCCCAATTAAATACAATGGGGCACATTTACTTACCTGGTCCCTGCGCGATGCCCGAGGTGCGTTGTCCGACGAGGATGAAGTCTGCTGCGAGATCGCGCACCCGAGATCCTGCATGTGTCGCTTCCCGGAGTTCACCTTCTTCTACCTGCTGTATGTGAGTGCATGTCTTGCGACACAATTTGAATTTTAAATCCTGCGTTCAGTCTGAATCAGTCGGGTTGTCCGACAGCCACGCCCACTGATTTGTGTCGCATGAAAGTCGGCGGGTTGCGCGGCGCTTACCTTTCCTCCTCTCCAGGGCGCCCAATGTGTGTCCGCCTGGTTGTGGCCAGATGGGCACACATCCGTGTGAATGCAGCCTAAGAGTGAGAGTGACAACACCACTAAAGCTAACAAGTACGGTATATGGATACATAATTTCAAATGTTATTAGCACCGACCAAAACATTTAAAAACACTACTGTATTTAGAGATGTGATTCTCAAAACCAGGATGGCTTTTGAGATTTTATCAAGAGTTCTTTTCATGGTCCACACTATGTCAAATCAGTATACAGTATTTCACACATTTTTTTACAAACGTTGGTATCTGCAATCTTTCTGTAATCACCCTGCTTTGTTTATTTTTACAATTGCTGATGGAATTCCTTATTTACCCCTATTGGTTTGACAGGCTTTGTGTCACCAGACTTTGGAGGATTAGCTATCCCAACTAAATTTGGTCAGTTTGCCCCTAGAAAATCTTTTCTTATGTAAAGGATGTATTGTGGCTAGCTCACTGCCCCCTTTGTCCTATATTATATTTGGTAATGGTACGGTGAGACTGCTGTGTCTCATCATACAATGAATGTGCTGGTGGCAAGGGATGCAAACAATGGCACTTGGCCTGTTGTTTGTGGCCGGATTTTGCACATGGTAGTGTTCATGAGGCCTTACTATGATGTACTAACATGTTGTATGTCTAAGTTCAGTAATGTGCATAGAACTGTAAAAGCAGCTGTGTTCCAATGTAAAATCTGAACCTAAAATATACCGTAATATGGTACTGGTTTCTTGGTATGGGGAAGAGCCTTCTATGTATCCCTTGAATTATACCCCTGTTGCAGTGAACCTAAATGTGTTGTTCAAACAGAGAACGTACTTGAAATCCATGTGCGAGAATAAGTATGAAAATGATTTTAATGAAATTCTTGTGCACTTTCCAAAATTTTTGTTAACATTTTTCGAGGGGTTTGTTCATACTACCTATTCTTCATGAAAAATCTGTTCTACACAGATGGTAAGATATTACCTGCACTTGTGTTAAAACGTATGCTTGGAAATACATTGCACCTGTATCCGTACTGCCGGAAATTTCAGCATGCTGTTTTACAGATCATTGCAAAATGCATCATATGTGCAGATTACAGGTCCCATTCTGCTGAGCACAGCGACACTCCCTGTGCTGGAAGCCATTGTATTGCTGCAATGCAGATGTGTGGCATATTCAAACCTCACTCAATGTAGGTCATGCACAACGAGTACAAATATAAAGAATCACTTGAAAAGTTTTATTATCTCTTCTGTATATGTTATGTTTACTTATACTGAAGGGAACTTTGTGCTGGATACAATGTTTTGAGTTAGAAGAATGCAAAAATGTGCTATTATATCTGGAAGAGGCATCTGCAAAGATAGAACAAGCATTGGTAGCTGACTATAGACCCACAATAACAAAGAGTTTTAGAATCAGACAGAAGGGCAGAAAGTTCACCTTTTCAAGGATGTTCCTGGCTAAAGGTATTGTAACTCAAATAGAAAAAGATGCTTGCTAAAAGTTATCAGTTTATTTTAATAACACACCCACACTGTCATATGATTTCAGTTGGGCAAATATAGCACCCACAGACATGTATGTTAAAGGGGTTGGTCACTTTACCCCTTTTTTTTGTATGGTGTTTGTAAGTGTGGGGGTTAGGAAATTAGGTAATTTACCTATACACATTTATTAAAAGTTCAGATCTGCTTTCTTGATATGTAAAGTGAAGCCTCTTGTCTTTTACATCATCAGCCAGACATTCCTGACCATAAAATAGCTGAAGATGGAGGCTCATGTGATCTCTGACCAAAAACAATCACCATGCCAGAAACTTGAGCTTATATTCATGAATACTACTATAAGGTCCTGGCCGGGTGATTGTTCTCGGTTAGAGATGACATGACCCTCCATCTGCAGCCATGTTATGGTCAGGGATATCTGGCTGATGAGGTAAAAGACAGGAGACTTCACTTTACATATCATGAAAGCAGTGCAGAACTTCTAATAGATGTATACTGGTAAATTACCTAATATCCTGCCCCAACACTTACACACATTTCAAAAAACATGGGGTAAAGTGGCCAACCCCTATAAAAGACATTATCCCTTAGGAGCACAGCATCATGTAGGCATTACTGGCAGTATGAAGAGGTCTACATAGAGAGTCAGGAATATGCATTTCTATACCTTTCCCTTGAGGCACTTGAGTCCCTGTTTATGTGAACATTATACTTGTAGACATGTAAAACCTTGGATTTCCCTGAGACCAACAGACCATTGTATTTCTGTCATTAACATACATTCTCATCTTTGTAGTTTCATTAATTATGTACATTTACTCCTGGTACTTTTGTAGAAGCAGGATTTTTGAAAAACAAATTAATTGGAGGAAAAATAGTGCAAAATCAGATCACATTTATCAAAAACAGTGAAAACTGCACTTGATGCAGTTTGCCGGTGGAGTTTGAAGAGTGCGCCAGATTCATGAATTGTGGTGCACGTTGTTTATGAATCTGGTTCTCCCTCCAGTGGTCCAGCAGTTCACCAACTTTTTTTTGGTGCACCTTTAACATCGAGCGTGTGACACTATTCTGTCGAGTCACGGTAATAAATTTTTTAGGGCAACATCCGATGTAAAAGCTTTAATAAATATGGGGCATAGAGTGTTCCTGTAAGTTGGTAACTGAACGGACATGAGTGAATGGGTTTATATTGCTTTATTAACTATCCCTATGCATTTCCATGCTGGTCTGGTGTTGTCACACTGTCTCTGCAGTCTAAAAACAACAAGAGATACTTTCAGGCAATAACGTAACAAGCGACCATTGTGCTCCATAGCAGATTGTATAAGCCCACTAAATAAGATGTAATAATAATAATAATAATAATAATAATTATTATTATTATTATTATTATTATTATAATTCCTTTATTTATATAGCACACACATATTACACACAGATTGCCAAATCAGTCCCTGTCCCTAATGAGGCTCACAATCTAATCAACCTTTTTGGAGTGTGGGAGGAAACCAGAGGACCTGTAGGAAACCCACACAACATACAAACTCTTTACAGAGTATAAAGCTACAAGCACAATACATCATGTTCACTGCTCTATTAGCTGACTGTTCTTCTGCTTCCTGGGCAAGATCTTTTTGGAGTCTGAGAGTATCTTTTTCTTCCCCAATGTTGATTTTCTAAAATTGGGAAACGTGTCAGTTAAATCCCCTTTAAAAATTCCATTATGTCACCTGATTCATAGAAAGCTGTGGAGCAAAGCTGTGAATGACTACATCTGTCTCTCAGGACGACAGCTGGAAACTACTTATGTTGTCATCACATGGGCGGTAGAATACCTAAGCTTTATCCCTACTAATAGGTGAGGTGGAGGGAATTCTAGCTAATTAAATATTCACATAACAAGAGTTGGGACAATAGCTTAAGGCAGAAACGTCTGCTTTCTGGTAAATGTGTACAATGCATAGAAAGGGGGGAAGTAAATGATGAAACGTATCTACAGTAAGTACTTTGTTGACTTCAGCTCTACCCAGACATGTCAAACATTAATTGCTCGCACTATGGCTGGAAGTTGACTTAGTCGCTATTAAACGTACCTTTGTACTTTACTGTTTGTTCTTCTTAGGAGTTAAAAGAAATCTACTGCCAGGAGACAATAGGCTAATTTCTAGGATGATGAGTAAGGGAAGTATTTCTTCTCTTTGCTGCTACTTGCCAATAATTCTCAGATTAATAGAGTGTGTTGTGGACAACTCCCTGGCTGATTTAGCAATACTTTCTGACCTGACAGACTTGAAACGTGTGTCTGTAACATGGAAATTTATGTCACTTTCTACTCAACACATTGCTTGTGTATCAAATCACTAGTGGTTAATTACATTTACGACTGAGGAGAACATAGGAATATCTTCATTTGATGTTTTCCCTTGCAGACCTCCATAATTTATTACTTATACATCATAGCTGTGTGCAGGAAGGGGAAGATGTAGCAGCTAATAAGACTCACTTTTCACTCTTGTCACACGTAAAAAATATTTCTCTATTAAATGTGTTATTGTTAAGTATTCCGTTATTTAATATTGTTGTTAAAGTGTTTTTAATTTTTTTTATTTGATATTATTGTTATTACTTTATTGTTTATTGTTATTGTTATATTACTTTAGAATGTAAAAATCTTATTTTATGGAATTTTGCTTTATTTGTGCTTAAGTTGTAACTGTAGGATTCCTATAAATACTTAGCACTAAAGAGAACCTGTAACTAGAATATATCTCTGTCATCTTTCAATGGAAATCATAAATGTATTACTGTACTTGCTCTTTGTAATAAATACAATAAATAGTAATTAGAGTGCCAGTTAGAGTGGTCCTAAAAGGTTCTAAGGTCCTAAAAACTAAGGAGCCTTGTATTGGCATGTATATTTCAAGTTAAATGAATATCCTACTGATGTTTGTGGCTTGGTTCAGCACTCTCTCATATTGCAATTCTCTGATGTTTATTTTCCTTACTTAATCAATCTGTCCCAAATATATCAAAGTTGCATGATTATATTTCTTCTACATACTATAGTAAATGTTAAGTCATTGTTGCTTTATTATTTTTATCCATCATAGCTGAAATGAATCACTATAAAAATTGGAATATCATTTGGCAGCATATGACAGACAACTCTCGGGTTATGTTCATGCAGAGATTTATTGATGTGAACTGTAGAACATTTTTCACACCCAAACAGCTACAAAATATCAAAATCACATTGATTTCAATGGCAACACGTGGCATGGGTTCATAGAGCATGGGCTTTGCCTGTGAGAATTGGAAAGTGAATATTTAGCTGATGTGAAAATGCACTTAAATTGATCTCAGTGTATTGCACATCTAATGTTTTTAAATTAAAGACATAATGTCTTAAAGTATTAATATTTCCTGCTTTTATGGAAAAAAAAACTATCAATTTCCTGGTATAAAAAAAATAACACATCAACTATTTGCATAAATTATCATAGCAAACAACATCTTAGGAATATTTAACTTGTACTTGTACCTTTAGAAATAGTTTAACATGGTAAAGCAATGGAAAGGTGAGGGTTTTGATGATCAAAACTTCACCAGTGACTTCTATGTGACCACCTTATATTGTCATGATAAAAGACTGGATTAAAGGGGTTGTCCACCCATAAAAAATTGATATGTTGCTAGGGGACCTCAAAATACAATAAACTACTTATGATGACCTCCTACGACACTCCCCTTTTGCTACATTGCCATCCCAACTACTGTTTTGCTGCGACATGAGTTTAGGTAATAGCAGGCGCACGGCAGTGGTTGGGAAGGCATTACCTGCCTTTATAAACAACAGAGGCCAGCAGTGATGGGCATCTCTGCAGTAGAACAACAGCATTGGAGTTGGTTTAGTTTAGTTTACTCTATACAGTTGAAAAAAGACACATGTATATCAAGATCAACCAAGGAAGGGAAAGAATTGGATGAAGAAGAGATTTAGGGGAAACAAATCTATATGATTTAACCCAGAACAAGTTTTCACCGTATTTTTTGTATAGACCATTCATATATTTGTATAAATTGATCATGCCCCCCCCCTCTTTGTTGTCGCTTTTTGAGATTGAATAAATCTAGTTGTTTAATCCTTCCTCATAACTGAGACCCACCATACCACTTTTGATACATGACAAGATCTTGCTGGTTTTAGAGGCAGCTGATTGACATTGCATGCTCTTACTTAATCTATGATCTACTAGTATTCTCAGGTCATCTCAACAAGGAACTCTCCCAGATTTACTACACAAAGGACATGTTTGATATCGATTTTTAGCCTCCAGGTGCATAATCTTACATTTATCCACATTGAACCTCATTTGCCAAGTGGATGACCAAACACTTAGTTTGTCCAAGTCACCCTGCAGACTATGAACATCTTTCATAGACTGCGTTACACTACACAGCTTGGTGTCGTCTGCAAAAATAGGCACAGTGCTATTAATTCCTATATCTGTATCAATAATAAATAAATAATAATGGGCCGAGCACAGCCCTGGGTACACAAATTTTAACTGGTGACCATTTAGAGTACGAATCATTGACCCCCAACCCTCTGCATAGGATCCAGTATATAGGCATCCCACCTGCTCTGACACTTTTTACGCAATTATATACTTAAAGAATTTCTCAGGATTTGCTATCATTGACCACCTGACACCTGAGTGTTGTTTAACCCCTTAATGACCGCCGTATCGGCTTTTCACGGCAGTCATTAAGGGTACTTCTTCTGACGCGTACGCCTTTCTACGGCGGCGCGTCAGAAGAAGATTTCGGGACACCGGGTCTCGCTGGTGCCGGTGTCGGGCTGTGATAACACAGCCCAGACCCGGCACTAACACCCGAGATCGGAAAAACTCCGATTCCGGGTGTTTAACCCCTTACGTGCAAGTGTGTCCCCCGTGGATCGGACCCCCCTGGTGTGCTTACCGATCCGATCCCTCCTGCCACTGCCCCAGGTCCCGACGAGTGACCCGAGGATGCGGCATGCTCAGTTACTTACACTATACACTGCAATACAAGTGTATTGCAGTGTAAAGGCTTGAACAAGCTATCGGATGATCGCTTATTCAAGCCAAGAAGTAGAAAATGTAAAAAAGTTAAAAAAATTTTTTTTATCTTTTTATAATATAATTAAATAAATAAATAAAATAAAAGTCCCATAATCTCCCCAGTAACACATAAAATGCAAATAAAGTATATAAAACACAAAAACACGTACATATTTGGTATCACCGCGTCCGTATTAATCTGTACAATAAATCTAAATCAATATTGAACCCGTTCGGTGAACGACGTAAAAAAAAAAAAAACTTGAAAAACTTCCCATAATATACAATTTTTCATCAAACACCATCACAAAAAATGTTCTAAAAAGTGATCAAAAAAAGTTACATTCCCTAATATGATATGACTGAAAAGAACAACTGTTTTCGCAAAAAATAAGCCCTCAACCAGATCTGACAACATAAAAATACAGAAGTTATGGCCCTGAAAAGTTGTCAATAGTAAAAACAATGCGATTTTCTCCAATATTGGTTTTGCTCAGGAAAATTGAGCAAAAATAAGAAAAACTATATAAATAAGATATCACCGAAATCGTAGTGAACCAGAGAATAAAGATAAAATATTATTTTTACGTTACGGTGAGCGGGGGAAAAAAATGCTAACAATCCAAAATAAAAATGGATGATTTTGTTTGTGTCCCTATTGAAATAGTTAATAAAATCTCATGAATAAGCTTTAGACTCCCAAAATGAATTATCTATACATTGTATCTCATCCCATAAAAAATAAGCCCTCATATGTTCGCATTACCAAAAAAAATAAAAATGTATAGGTCGTACAATGTGACAATACAAATCTGCTGTGAATGGCACCTCCATTCATTCTATGCCCGGCCGTGCGCCCATACAGCAGTTTACCACCACATATGTGGTATCAGTACACTCGGGAGGAATTGGGCATCAAACGTTGCAGTGCGTTTCATCATTTAATTTATTCTGAAAATGTCAGTTTTGGCCTAAATGAATGTATTTTCCCAAAAAATTCTATAGTTTCTAAATCGCAGGTCCATATTTTTTAACCCATGTGAAACACTTAAAGGGTTAATAGACTTAATAGAAGTTGTGAAGTGTGAAGTTTCTATAGTGGAGAAATTTTATGGGTTTTACTATTATTTAGGCCTTTCAAAGTCACTTGGAAGATTAGTTGTCCCTCAAAATGTGAGTTTTGGCAATTTTCATGAAAATAAGAAAAATCGCACCTAAAGTTCTGCGCCGCATAACATCCTAGAAAAATGATCGGACGCATAAAATATCATCCCAACATAAAGCAAATATTCTGTAAATGTTAATTATCAAACTTTTTGGGTAGTTTTACATCTTGTCTGGAAACCAGAACATTTCAAACTTGGAAAATGAAGAATTTTTACAAACTTTTGCCAAATTTTCACTTTTTTTCAGAACGAAACGCAAAACTTATCACTTAAATTTTATAACTAACATGAAGTACAATGTGTCACGAGAAAACCTTCTTAAAATCACATGGATATGTTAAAGCGTTCCAAAGTTATAACCAATTATCGTGAGACAGGGCAGATTTGAAAAATCGAGTCTGGTCATTGAGCTGAAAACTAATGTCGGTGATAAGGGGTTAATTATTGACCCGTCAGATTATAGTTTTTAACCCTCCCCCACCGCTGACCATATATCAATTTTGTTTTCTATCCCTGGACAACTCCTTTCAGGGGTTGTAGGCAAACATTTCTATGTTTTTACATACCTTGCAATTGGTAGAGTCTCTCATTTTGATGTTAATGTTATTCTCTTTTTTCACATTTCCTCTACAAGTCATCTGCCCTGCAGCTATTTCTCACTGGTAGAATGGTGATTCTTTTGTTTTAAAGGTCAAGAACAAATAAGTGAAACATTCTTGAGCTTAAACAAAACCAGGAAACATTTAGGATTACAGCAAGGGGATAGCAATAAAATAAGAAGATAAGCTTTTTATCTGGTTACTATTGTATGAGTGATACATTTATTCTGCTCATATGAACCACATTTATGTTTTCTGATTTTCGTCAAATGTGCACATGAAAACTAAAACTAAAAAAGTTTCTCTTTGCAAAAATCGACTTTATAAGGAATAATGCATTGATGAGCATTGGCCCATTTTATCAACAACATATTTTCGCTGTCTAGTTTCAATTATAATTAAATAAGAGCGAGTATTCATTAATCCACAGAATGGGGATACTCACTGGGGAACTACCAATAATCTAAAGAATGGCAGAACTTACATCAAATCTCTGAATAAAACAAAGGTGCACAGGCATGCTTCCTGCTCTATTCACTGGCAGATAGCTGATTGCAGTAATGTTTATGGTGTAATTGCTGACTTGACCAAAGTCATTGTAACAGGACTGCAATTTTGCGCTGAAGCTATTAAGAGTATTCAGTGTCTCTCATTCTGGTGAACCATATTGTCATTATTACATGCTGTAGTCAGGTCCGACAACAGTTAAATGTGACCGATATGAAGGACGGACTTGTATTGATTGGCAGGAAAACATGGCACATAGACATCAGTGCACAAGACAAGATGTTGTACTTGACATTCTTAGTGGAATTAATTCCCTAAATGTGGTTTCAACATTACAGGTTCTGGGTTCCATAGGGTGTGATATGCTGATAATAAACTTGTCATTGGGGATGTAACCAATCCATTTGCACATCAATGCTCACTTCAGGCTTTGTATATTTCTTCACTAATGATAGGAAGTATAAGAACAGAACTGATTTAATATAGGTATAGCACATCTTGTGGGAATCATTTATATTATAGAATGTATTATAGAATATATATTAGTCAGAGCGCTATTCTGTTCTGGTTATGTATCCACAGTTCAATAAAGATCCCTCTCCAATACTTGTATACTGCTGAACATGTTGTGCTAGACATATGACGCACTGTCCAATCACTGGCAATAACATCAATATCCATCACAACTTCACCACTGTGGCCAGCACTTAGTTGCAGTCAACAACTGTATGTGAAATTTATTCTTGTCAACTTTAGGGTCAGTTTACCTAGAAAAGTATGGTGCGAAATTCCTGACAGAAAATTAGCTTCAAATTGTACATCTAAGGGTGTATTCACATGACTGCATGAGGGACATATATCTGGGCACAATACTGTATACGTCTCCCAAGGCCACAAAAAATATAGAGCATGCACTCGGTGTGACACACTCCGTGTAAGAACGGACGTGTCTTTATTATCTATGGAGAGGGTAAGGTGGAGCAACGCTCACCAATCCACCTCTCCAGCATCCCTGACATATATATGGGCGGGCTGGCATAGATCCATGTGATTGCACTTATCTGAAACTTATATAGGGCATTCATTGCTTCTTTTTCTGCAAGTGAAACAATGGCTGAATTTTCATGTCCTAATCTCCAATATGCACAGTCTCTGGCCATATAACTGAGGACATGGGAGTCCCTTATAGTCCCTTGTACTACATATCCAGCTGCAAAAAAAGGTGAGTACAGAGTTTATTATTTTTATGTACTGGACTGGCTGGATATACACAAGATACACAAGATATTGGCTGGGTATATACAAGGGACTGGCTGGCTACATACATGGGACTAGCTAGCAATATAGAGGCGGTGGCTGCCTATATACTGTGGGGCATGGACTGTCTGGCAATATTCAGGGGGCTGGCTGGCTATATACTGGAGACAGGAGGCTATCTAGCTTTCTACTGGTGGGGAGGCTGTGACCAATGCATTTTCCATCCTAGCCTTATATTTAAAGGGGTATTCCCATCTGGGCATTTAAATTTAATTGAATTCATTTGCCATATGTAAACATTTCTTCAACTGGATTTTATAAAAAAAAATGTTCCTGTGTGAAGATAATTTATCATAAATGCGGCCATGTTGTCCCTTAGAAACGAGATAGCTTCCTCGGATACGACCACCTCACATTTTGGCAGCGATGGCCAGACATGCGTTATTGAGTCCTGCCTGACCAACTGGATTCAGCGTTTATTACCACAGGATGGCTGTGGGACCTGGAGTAACTCCTGCACATTTCATATACAAAACTTTTTGTTTCTTTGTGCAATCTCTCCAGCAGAGGTGGTCCTATCCAGGAACACAGTCTTGTTTCTAAGGGACCATATGACTACATTTATGAAAAATCTTCACACAGGTACATTTTTTTTTTATGAAATCAAAATGAAGAAATGTGTATATATATGGCAGATTAATGAATCTGGATGTGAATGCCCAGGCGAGAATACCCCTATAGGTCAATAGGTTTTCCCAGTTTTTTTGTGGTAAAATTAGGGGCCTTGGCTTATATTCAGGTCGGCTTATACTCAAAAATATATATACAGTAATTGTAAATTGGATTTTCACATGCTTCATTATCTCTATACATTACTGACAGTGGGGTCCCTTGCAGTAGTTTATACTTCTCAATCTATAAAAATAACATGTCATATATTTGTTTGTCTTTAAACCCATCTTTAAAAGAGGCATATATTCAATTTATGTCACAGATGCAAGTTATTACTATGAAAATAGTGAATTTGCACACTCCTGCCCAGCAATTTGGATGCTTGAGTTCATCTCTATTACCTTTAACATACAAGACATTTTGGAGGGGTATGTTTACTTCAATCTTTCAGGTTGAAGTAACCTGAATGTCAAACCTTTTGCTAAAGAGAAGAGCAATATGGGCTTATCCATGATGTCACATACCTAACATTCCAAAATCTAACTTTGCTGCTATATTATCTTTGCCATCTATGAACCACTGCAGTTTGTTCATGAAATATTTACCATACACATTTCAAAGCAGCTTTGATCATTTATGAGTTTAAGTTAAGTGTCATGGCTTATTAAAATTATGCTTTGATGACCATGCAGTTTCTGTAGGCTTCTTATGATATATTAGGGAAGGATGCTGGGGTGAGGTTATCTTCGTTTTGTCATCAACGTGTGTCATCATCTAGAATTTAAAACCAGCTACACCATACTATATTTTTGTATCCTGAGAAAATATTTTTAACAATACACAGATACAAATATAAATAGATAACGGAAGGAGAGTGTGTGTGTGTGGGGGGGGGGGGGGGGGGGGGGGGGGGGTCTGTTACAATCCAATGCAGTGCATGGGCTAATGATGCCATTTTGAATTGTAACAGTCAAGACCCCCCTGTCAGTTACCCCTTGGGCCATTCCCCCTGTCATGGGGGAATTGTCTAACTGTCAGCATTGAAATTAACAGCATCTACCTCACTATCAACAGACTCTGCATGTTGATATAGGTATTGATATAGTACCTGTACATGACTTTAAACTCCCCCCTCTTTGGCCTCTATATAGTCTTGAAATCCCCCTCCAAATTGTATAATTAGTTGCAGCATTAAAGGGGTATTCTCGTCTGGGCATTAACATTCAGTTTGATTAATCTGCCATTAATAAACATTTCTTCAATTAGATGTTATTAAAAATAATGTTCCTGTGTGAAGATAATTTCTCATAAATGTAGTCATATGGTCCCTTAGAAACGAGATAGCTTCCCCGGATACGGCCACCTCTGCTGGAGTGATTGCACAAATAAACAAAAGGTTATTGTATATAAAATGTCCTGGAGTTACTACATGTCGCACAGCCACCCTATGGTAATGATTACTGAATCCTGGTAGTCCGGCAGGACCCTATAGCGCAAGTCTGGCCACCGCTGCCAGAGTGCGACGTGGTCGTATCCGAGGAAGCTATCTCGTTTCTAAGGGACAACATGGCTATGTTTATGGGAAATTATCTTCACACAGGAACATTTTTTTTAATAACATCCAATTGAAGAAATGTTTATATATGGCAGATTAATTAAACTGAATGTGAATGCCGAGACGAGAATACCCCTTTAAGTTGCTGTGCTAGACACATGGCACAGTGGCCAATCACTGGCAGGAATGGTGATGTAAAGTCTATCATGACATCACCACTGTGGCCAGTTCTTAGTCAACCAGTATCAAGTACTCAATGTGAAATGCCTCTGAGAGATCAGAGTACTTATTCAATCAAATTTAAATAAAAATAGCTTGTGTGTATATGACAATTAAAGGGATATTCCCATTTCAGCAAATTAATGTTTATTGTTGGCTTTATAAAAAGTTATACAGCTTTCCAATATATTTTCTGTATCAATTCTTCCCAGTTTTCTAGATGTGTTTGCTGTCCTTCTATAGAGAGCTTCTATGTTTACTTCCAGTGGACAGGAATCTGACCATGGTCACACAGGTGCATGGCTCGTTATATAGCACAGCTCTGATTACTCTCCGTGATACTAATGAGCTGTACACCTTTGTGACCATGGTCAGATTTCTGTCTACTAAAAGTAAACATAGAAGCTTTCTATATATTGACAGCAAGCAGAGATCTAGAAAACCACAAGGAATTGATACAGAAAGTATATTGGAAAGTTGTATAACTTTTTATAATACAAACAATAACATTACTTTGCTGAAATGGAAAAACCTCTTTAGGTTTAATTTTACATCATGTACATCTTGAAAACCAAATAAAAATTACTGTTAAAAAAAACAATTATGGTAAGTTCTGAAAACTGTTTCCTAACATATTTATAACAATATTATTTCTCAATTTAAATATATAAAAAGCAAAGATCATAGGTTCTCATTAAGCACTTAAAAGTTGGCCTCTTTTCCACCTTTAACCTTAAAAGAGCTTGTGTGAGAATGGTTTACCATATCTTAATTCCTTGTGCAATATATAATCATAAAACTAATACAATAGAATGTTATGCCATATGACTAATGAGTCTACAGTTACTTTTGTTATCATACTGTGAGAAAACCATAGCAACTGTGTTATTGTATATACCATCTGGAGCCATAATTCCTGATACATTAAAGGAGATTGAACATATTGCAACTGTTACAAATGATTTTAGAGATAACAAATGTAATAAAACACTGGGAGTGTTCAAGAGAGGAATTGCCTATGTTGTACATTATTGAACATTAAAATAATCGTTTTTAGTAGCAGTTTGGTATGAGTTCCTTTACTACTAAAGTTTTAGTGTGAAACCTGTGCCGACAATAGGATGTCCTTAATTTCAAATTAATTGTACCCATGCAGGAAATTTCTATTGGTTTCATATACAGCCTGTGGCAGTTCTTTGGCACAGGTTATAGTTAATTTTGCTGGCCAGGCATCCTCACCCTGCCAACTTCTTGTTAGTGGCCCTCATGGTGCAAGGCCAACAAAGCCACAAATTACATAGTGTGGACCATTAATTGGAAACGTTTCTTGCATTGTATGCCAGAAAACTGGTGTACAATGCATGATACATTGGACCCATTGTTTATGGCACCTAATCACATATATTTTTCAATAAGGTAGATGGTATGTAATTGACATGTCAACACAATACTCAAATTTGCATAATGTAATTTATTCTTTCATGTGTTTCTTAGGTTTGTCGTCTAATTTTTCAAAATGTCGGCAATGGTGGATACACTGTCATTGCTTTCATCTTTACATGATGAAGGCAGGAATGAAAGTTTTATAGAGCCTCACTACAAAGAATGGTACCGGGTGGCTATTGATGCTTTAATCGATGGAGGCACGGCTTCATATCAAGAGTTTCTGGTTAAGGAAAGAGCTACAGAATTCCTTGCAGAAGATGAAATTAATTATATTAAAAATAATATTCAGAAGCCAGTTGAGAGTATGGACAATATACAGGGAGAATCAACAGATGATAATTCATCTTCAGGAACTTATTGGCCTATGGAGTCTGATGTAGAAGCACCAAATCTCGACCTTGGATGGCCATATGTGGCCCCGGGACAAATAGGAGCTACAGATATTAATCTTTATTTTCATCCACCAAGAGGACATCCACTCACAATCAAAGAAATGGTCAGAAAGAGTATCAAAGAAGCTAGAAAGGTAAGATAATTGTAAAGTTATTACACTTTTATTATATTGAATGTACATCACTAAATTAAACCTGTGACATGGAGAATAACGTTGTAGCTCCCTTACTCATCAGCAACTGGTTTTATAAAACTATTCAGCCGAATTGTATTTTTATCGCCCTGCTAAAACAAAGATTAATGAATCAAATAGATTAATCCAATTCGATAAAATCAACATTTGGGGTGTAAATTTTAAAAATAGGTTTAGGCTACATTCACATAACTGTAATGGGGGGCAGTGATCTTGCTGCAAATTCATGGCCCCTATAGAGGTCTATGGCACCTGGTCGCCAGCTGTTTGACTTTCTATGGAAAGGGAAGGGTTGAGGAGCGCTCATCTCCCCTCTTCTGCACCCGTCATCTCTCTTAAAAACATACAAAGCAGAAAATTTAAAATAAATCACCTCTGTTATAATTGCATATTTTTGTCAGATTCACAAATTCTATATAATTCTGCATAAAAAAATAAATAAAATCATTAAGATGAGGGAAAAAAGTAGTAAAATGTGAACATCCTCTCTAAATTGGAAATATGTTGATGAAAATACACCTTTATAGGGTGTATACAACTATAAAAACATATTTCCCTGATATCAATAGGACTTTAGTGAGCTTTCATTATGAAAACAGTCATGTTCAGGAAAACCAGAAGGATATCGCACTCCTTAGATGTAATAGATGCTACCTTGTTATATCTACCAAGTTCAATATGAAAGTATCACTATTACACTGTTATCAATTACTTTTACTATTAAATTACTATCAATTTAAATCTCTGGATTAACTTTTTATATGTTCTGACATACTGTAGTTTTCAGCAATTCTATCTTTTGTAAACTAAAGTAATTTGGTTTTCGTAGTTTGTTTTGGTGCTGTGATCTTCCATTTCTCTGAAAACATGATATGTAATGAAAAAAATAGCATTTTATGCACTTTGACCTTGTTACATAAATTTACATACATTTCTACAGCGCAATGAAATACGAGGATAGATCAAAGATATTAATTAGCAAAACTGTTCTTATGCTTGAAACTCTAAAGAAATTGAAAATATTTTATAAACAGTGATCCAAATAATTTATCAAATGTAACTACATAAAAGTGTCTGTGAGATGTAAGAGGCTTTCACGTACCTAAAAGAATTTGTTTCAAAGCAAGACGTTCTTCTGCAATATAACCTAAAATGATGAAATGTGTTGAAAGGGGACAGAAATTATTTAATGTTTAATCTTATTTAATGTAATGTTCATCAAAATTCTATTTGAACACAAGGCAATGAACAAATAATATTATTCTAAAGTTGAATATTATTTAAAGTTGCTTTCAACTGATAATGCTTACAAGCAAAACAGCAGCATAGAAATAAATCGTAATTGTCACTAACGTCAAACGTCAAAATGTTTGCATACATTGTAGTATTGAACTTCATGTGATCATCATTTTTCTGACCTTTGTGAAATAGCTAGCATGCTAACTTCAGTTACTGAAAACCACCTAATCTCAATTCAGATCTTCTTGCCAATTAATTCTGTACGTGCAATTCATTACTGTCCTGGACAACCACCTGAAAATTACACTCACAGAAAAAAATGCTTTAAAAGCATCTTTTAAAGTACAGGCGGTCCCCTACTTAAGGGCACCTGACTTACAGAAGACCCCTAGTTACAGATGGACCACTCTGCCCACTGTGACCTCTGGTGAAGCTCTCTGGATACATTACTTTAGTCCTAGGCTGCAATGATCAACTGTAAGGTGTCTGTTATGAAGCTTTATTGATAATCCTTGGTCCCAATACAGCAAAAAATTTTGAAACTCCAATTGTCGATGGAGCAAAAAAAAATTTTTAGACTTACATACAAATTCAACTTAAGAACAAATTTATGGAACCGATTTTGTACGTAACCCGGGGACTGCCTGTAAATAAGGGGTTGTCCACTTTCAGAAAAAAAATTGATATTGTTTGTGTGATGCAAAGTAATGGTTTTCTGGATTTCCGCATGCTGTCCTTCTATAGAAAGCTTCTTTGTTTACTTCCAGGGAATGGAAATCTGTCCCTGGTCATGTGATGCCACAAGGCTCATTATGACACACAGCTCTGATTACTCTCTGTGATACTAAAGAGACATCCACCTGTGTGACATCACATGACCATGGACAGATATAAGCTTTGTATAAAATTACTCCAAGCAGAGATAAAGAAAACCCGGTTGGTTATGAAAATATCAATATTAAATATGAATGTACATTTCTGGATAAACTTTTTATTTATTCTGACATACTGAAGGTCACTGCAATTCTTTCATCTGTAAACTAAATAAATACATCTTTGCTTATTTTTGTTGCTTTGATCTTCCAGTTCTCTTAAAACATAATTTGTATTAAAATAAATTACAAGTTGACCTTCTGAGGGAAGTATAACATAAATTTTTACAGTCCTAATGAAAATTCAAAAAGCAACAAAATTTAAAGATAGATAATAGATATTTAGTTAAAGCAGACCTACCATGACAAATCTGCCATCAGAAGTGGATCTGATGGTAGATTCCTCCTGTCATCCTTATCCCTGATCTGTAATTTAATAATCCTGGAACCGAACCTAACTTGTTAAAAACCTTATTTTAGTATTACGTAAATTAACTGCAGAGGCTACTGGGGTGGAGTAGCCTTTGCTCCCAGTGCCTGGCCAGGCTAGTATACCAGTTTTAACTAGTTGGTTAGTTCCAGGATTATTAAATTACAGATTAGGGCAGAGGCAGGTGGGAGGAATCTACCATCAGATCCACTTCTGATGGTAGATTCCTCATGGTAGGTTTCCTTTAGCCACTCTGTACATGTGTGGAACTATAATAAAACATGACAGCAGTTTTCACTCAAATCTAAAAGAATTTAATTCAAAGCAAAACCTTTTCTGAAATATAATCTAAAGTCCATCAAGTTTCTATTCAAATATATCAAGGCAATGAATATATAGTAATCTAACGTTTTACTTACTTTCAATGGTGGGGCAGGTGAGGAGGCCTTGACTGAATGTTCTTAGTGTCCACCCCTCTGCGTCAGCATCTCTGCCCTGATATAAGTGGTGCTTTTGCCTTGGAAGCCATGGACCTAGAGACAGGACTAAATATACTGACTCTCATTTATTAAAGCCCCAGCACCAGTTTTTTGTCAGACATTGCTCGTGAAAACTACTTGGACATGTATCTACATAGTGTCTGCGACACATTTGTGTCACGGCTGCACTAAAGCCGACACAGCAACATTCTGCACTGAAAGTTTAAAATTTTATTAAGTAAAAAATAAAAATTTCAATAAAACCTCCCATAGTTCTTATCACTGCATTCGTATTGACCTGATGTACAAATACAATACATTTTATCACCCACTTAGAGAGTGGTGTTAAAAAAAATCCATAACAAACCTTGCAAAAATACTGGCCTATCCTAACCTTGTCTTAAAGGAAACCTACCACCACGGATCTACCTATTTAGGTAGATTTTGTGCTAGGTGCCTCTATTGTACGTGAGGATAGTCCTTTTAAGGGCTAATCCTCACGTTCCCTGTATCTTTTTAAAACTTAAATTGTGGTGATATGCAAATTTTTAAAAGAGGCTTCTGGGGCGTCCATGCACTAGACATTTTCTTTTAAAAACCAAAGTAGAGTCTCATATTTAATGCTGTTGATTTATTGGAGGGAAACTGGCACACAATATATTCCTCAAAGGCGTGACATCTTTTACTTTTTACATTTGACCTACAGATTATTAGTTTTGTCCAAATTTGAAAATGCAGATCTGGTCATGAGCAAATAAAAGGACTGACAAAAACCTAGAAGAATAGGCTCCCATTAAGCATTACCACAATGGTGAACAGCTTTAACTGTAACATCTGTCCTCTTGGCTGTTCCTTCAATGTATGTTACTCAATTTTCCACAGTTTCAGATTTATCTGTGTGTCCTCTTATCCCAGATGATGCACAGTAATATGGACAATAAGGTCTCATGCACAAGACCGCGTTTGGGGCTGTGAGCAAGCTGCACAAATTGCAGTTAGCTCACAGCCCCTATAGAAGTCTACTGTGCATGGTCATGGTGTGGTGACTCACCACACCATGACAACCTAGGCAAACTTGCTGCAAAATATAGAGCAGGTCCTAGCAGCGTTGGCTCCAGGTTTTAGTAGGTCCCTGGTAGATAGAGCCTTAGTAGGCCCTTTTGCAGTGAACCCAAATGGCAGAATTAAAAATTCAGAAACTAAAACAGTCTCCTGTTCCCTAAAATATTTACCAAGTTTATCATACCAAACAGCCCCAAGATGGTTATTTTATATAGATCCCCCTCACAGCATATGGATTAATAAGATACAGCCTCCTTCAAACCCATGGATTCCTTATGTACAGCATTATGTGGGCCCCTCAGTGGCTCTGGGCCCCGACACTTGCCCAGGTATGCCCAGCCCTGGGTGCTAGCCCTGCTTGTATAGCACTCATACCTTCAATCTCCAGCCAATCATGTACATAAATGGCCCACAAACATGGGAAGGTTTGCAGTCCGTTTCTGCAGTTGGTTATGTGCATGAGGCCATTATCTTCAATTTTTCATTCCATCTCATCTGCTAAGATTACAATTTTAACTGTTAAAACTGTGAATTTAGTGTATTATATAGAAGATACTTTCACAAGTGTGAACTATTGCATTATTCATTGTACATTGCAAGATTACATACTCCATATTCTGACCACAGTTAATAAATGTCTAATCACATTAGCAGGTTTTTACATTTTGCATAATTACGTCCATGTGAAAGTAAGATTCCTATCTGTCTTAATATGCATTAAGTTATGCAGACCTCTTTGAAATGCAATCTAACAAAATGAAATATGTTGTTTACTATGCAATTATAATAGGACTTCCTTCATCTAATGGACTACACAAATAAGAATAGTTTGTATCTTCTTTAAAGAACTGACTCCTTTTATTGATATTTACAACCCTTTTAATTCATATGGGAAATATTCTCATACAGTTATTCTCCTGACATCTTCACTCTGCTGTCTATATTTATGCATATACTGCATAAATACTGTCTGACCTTCAGTATGGAAAAAGAAAGGTCATTCTCAACTTATACAGATTCTTCTTAATTGAATAATTTTTTTAAAATAAATCTTTAACCCCTTGATGCTCTGCGCTGTAGCTGCACGGCACAGAGGTGCGGGGAATGTGTGAATAGGGCTCATGGGCTGAGCCCTCTTCGTACACAGGTGGGGTTTGTTGCATATTGCAGAAAACACCCACCGCTAATAACGGCTATTAACTCCTCCGATGCACAATAGGTATCGCCCCATCCCAAAATGCCTCATCTATCAAAATATAAAAATGGTTATTGCCGGCGGTGAACCACATAATGGAAAATAGCACCCAAATGTCCAAAACGTGTCTTTTACACCATTTTACATCACATATAAAATGAAATAAAAGTGACCAAAACATCATACAGACCTAAAAATAGTAGCAATGAAAATGTCGACTCGTTTCTCAAAAAATTACACTCATCACAGCTCTGTACACTAAAGTATGAAAAAGTTATTAGCGTCAGAAGATGGCAAAAAAATGTCTTTTTCATATATATATATGTTTCATTTATATATGTTTAGATGGATTTTACCAAATGGAATGTAAAATCAGACATTGGAATGGAGAATAAGATACTCCATCATACTCCATGATTCTTGTGCTAAATCATGCTGACTGTAATGTGTTGTTTCTTCGTGACTGAATATAACATTTATTCAGGAAGAAAATGAGTGCATGCATATAGCAATCTATGTATTATTCTGTCCCTAGATTGTGTTGAACAGGTCTGGTGACTAAACACTGAGAAAATGAGAAAACCTATAATGATTGTTATATTACTGTGACTAGACTCACGGATGAATCATTAACTACACAAGCAAATTAAAAGATAAACTGATAATTGTTTATTCCAATGTTTTAATTAACAATTAGAAGTCTCTCAAGTATGTTGTGTCATTAAGGAATGGTATAGAAGTGGAATGAGTTAATTATAGACTTCATGTGAAATCTTTGGAAATATAAACATGTTAGCCCCATGTGATGAGTTAGGGGTTGTTTTGCACCCTCCACCACAGCTAAAACCACCTTGGCTATAGGATAATGGAATTAACATCTACCAGAAAACTTCCTATCCCACTTCCACATTGTAGGTGCTTTGTCCCATGAATAGAAAAGCTTAACTGATGCAGACGCTGCAAGTTCCATGTGTGGGTATTGCATGTCCATAAACTAGTGTCTTAGAATATGTATATGTAAAGTTTGTTTTTTAAACGTTATCCCTTTTTTTATTACTGTTTTGCTTATATTTATTTCATTATTTTTGTAACCTATGAGCATTTTGCCTTTTGTATATTAAATTGTCCATTAAAAAGTTTGCTTCTTGTGGTTATATACTTCTCCATACCTTTGGAGAGGTGAATTATCGTTAAGCCATATTACCCAGTGAGTGTCTGTGTGCTAGCAGTAGCTATAAGCAATGTGTGTCCAGGTGAACTTTACGGCACCAAAAAGAGTGTGTATCTGGGTGTATGTGTGCCGTGCTATTGTAGGCATCTCATAAGCCATAATTATGAGTGGTGGCAGCTGTGATACATGTTTAGAATACGTGGGTGAATACATGGGTGACGATGAACAGAGTGGCTCTGTGCAGTAGCATTACATAGGCATGTAAGTGGTAAGGGGGTAAATAGTGTGGTTGTGCGCCCCCTGAGTGTGGTTTCCCTAACAGAATTGGGTGTTGGGTGCCAGGGCAATAGAATTTAGCGTAAAGATGCCATCTTGCATAGGTGGGCAGGGCTTTATGTACTAATTGTGAGGAAAATTCACCCTGTGATATAACTTGAGAGTGGGTGGCTCATCACACCCTCCATGACTGTTTATTCTCAAAGCAATAAATTATTTTCGTATTTCTTTGTAAAATATTTACTCTTTGTACTAGTTTATAGTGGTACATTCCAATTTTATTTTTATTTTTTAAACATGTAGGGCTAGTGATTTTGTGATTTTGTTTTAAATGTACTGTACTATAAAACACAGTTTATTTTGCAGGAAAAAAATCTTGACAATAGCTATTTCTTTGCATATGGAAAGCAGCTGTTACTAGGACTAATACTGTTTCTGTAGGCTTAGCCTGAGGAAAAGCCATGCCTCTATCTTGTACACTAACCCTTTTCGGCAACTATTGGCTAGTTAATAGGTATTTACTCTAGTAACAGCTTCTTGTTGTATGAATACAGACAGTTATTCTCAGACTGTTATCATGCAAAAGGCAGTTGCATTCTACAAAACAGCATATTGCAAAAATTTTGAAAAAAAATCACCTGTCCGATCTATTTGGAAAAAAAAATAGTACTTCTAAAGTACTTGCAAATAGGTTTGCAAATCATGAACTCAGACTTCAGTCATAAGTCAAGTTTGGTTCACCCCTTGCTACCTGGAACACCTGCGAACGGTGCTGGCACTAATCGCAGTTATCCTTTACATGTTTCAGGCAGTCATTTAATCTGTCCTTTAATTCTTTACACATGCTTGCAGCCCTTTTGTCACAGGGAGAAACAAGATTGCTTCCAAAAAGGTGAGGCACATATACTGCATGCAATAACACGCAACAGGCAGCTTTGGTGTCAGTGTGTAAAGGATAACACTTGCGATCAGTACCAGCACCAATCACGGGTGTTACCAGTGGGTGAGCTGATCTATTTATAAGGTTAACATTCCAATCAGTGAGAACACCAATTTGGCTGAACTCACCAGGCTCAGATACTGATTGGACTGCTCATCACTACTTGTAAATCATATTTTTCTCTCCTCACACAGAACCTCCTTTGAGAGTTTCATCTGTCTATGGCTTTATGCTACGCTGAGTTGATATCCCGGTGAGCACAAGGTTGTGTGTATGTAGCCTTGTAAAGAGGAGACATTCCACAATCCTGTAAGGGTAGGTAAATGTCCCAAGATTGGCAGAGCATTTTTACACCATTGGGCTAAAGTCATAGTGTGCCCACATTACAAAATGGCAGGTCACATCAAAACTGGGGGGCATATCATAGAGAAATGGATTGTGGTCAACCTAAAAGAGTATGTAGCCCAGCCAAACAAGTATGCAAAGAAGATGAGGCTCTGTGATTAATCTCTTAGTTTTAGGGTTGTTTACTACTGTTTTAAATGATGATTTTTGCAATAGTAGAGAAAAGAACTTATTTGTAGGGGATGATCAACAACTAGGATATACAAAGATTACAAGAATGAAGGTCAGACTGGAACAAGAGATGTCCATGTCTGTTGCCCCGACCTTCACCTAAATGCTGTGTATGGTTAAATGCTATTAAGACTCATTAAGTCATCCTTCTTCCAAATTTGCACATAGTGATTGACAGCTGTCTGTAATATTTTTTTTCTTTTGCTCTCCTACTCTTTCAGCATTTCTTCTGCTATATTCCATATATAGACAGATATGACAGAAACACTTCCAATTAGAATAAAAAAAATGTACAATAACTGCCATGAAAATATTAACATTTTAAGTACATTGCATTATTTGTTTGTCAATGATCATGAGATTTTTGCTGGTTTGTAATGAAGCAATTTAATAACATGTTCACAAATGCCACTCTAACAGCATTTATTCTGGCAGCATTTCAATCCTTATTATAACATAATGGATCAGAGAACGTGAATAAGCAGAACAAGCTGTCTACAGACATTGAACAAACATTTAATATTGGGAGGCTTGAACTAAAATGACATAAAAAATAAGCATACGTTCTGCAGATCTCTTCATTTGTTTGCTTGTGCAGATTTAATGAAATGTCTAGGAATACTGTTAGCAGTTCAGACAAAACTGCAGGTCTGGGGAGCTGTTTAATCACATATTTGTGTATTTTGTTGGTCGGGAAGTAAGAGTTCTCCTTATGGAGACTGCCAATTAAGTCAGCCGTGTGGAGTCTTATAGCCATGGATGCTCCACTAGGGGATTCTGGGAAAATATGGAAGGTTTTCCAGGATGTGATAAGGAAAACCAGGCATCTTTTTGCTACCTTGTTAGTTGTTGGTAGCAGCAGGAGTGTGAAAAGTGAAGTTATTAACCAGGTCTACTGCTTCTGCAAGTGCCGTGGTCAGGTCTTTCTGCCTGTAGATGCTTTTCTCACTAAGAAGCCCTTCCACTCTGCTCTGAGTAATAGCTATAGCATGATTCTGGCTGGATATTAGCACAGTCACTGCAGAGAGCAGAAAGTTCTGCAGATGAAAAGGCAGAGAAGTCTAAATTATTTTTTGCTTTTCCAAATAGGTTAAAATTGTAAATTTATCTTGTAAACTTTGTGTTTCAAAAAATAAAAATGTATAAAACACACATACACAAAAACAAATGAGTCTCTTTCACATCCTAAGAGTTGGATGGTCCATTAGGTGGTGTACCTAGCCTTTTTGCTGTCTAAGACAAAGTGAATTGGTGCCCGTTTATCTAGAGGCTTCATTTTTAGTGGTTTTATAAATACCGTATATACTCGAGTATAAGCCGACCCGAGTATAAGCCGAGGCCCCTAATTTTACCACAAAAAAAATGGGAAAATCTATTGACTCGAGTATAAGCCGGGGGTGGGAAATGCATTGGTCACAGCTTCCCCAGTATATAGCCTGCCAGCCCCTGCCCCGGTGTATATAGCCTGCCAGCCCCTGCCCCAGTGTATATAGCCTGCCAGCCCCTGCCCCAGTGTATATAGCCTGATAGGCCCTGCTCCAGTGTATATAGCCTGATAGGCCCTGCTCCAGTGTATATAGCCTGATAGGCCCTGCTCCAGTGTATATAGCCTGATAGGCCCTGCTCCAGTGTATATAACCCCCCCCCCCCGTTGTGCAGCACAACAATACCATTGTAGCGGATGGATCGCACAGAAGATCTATGGGGGCCGCCGGAAAGGTGAGTTTTGATTTATTTTTTTGACTCGAGTATAAGCCGAGTTAGGGTTTTTCAGCACATTTTTTGTGCTGAAAAACTAGGCTTATACTCGAGTATATAAGGTAATACTAACACTAAATAATACTCACACTAACACTATGACCTATAGCTACACCAAACTTACAGTGTATTAGTATGGTCCAAATAAATACCACCACTATCTCAAGTAAACTCAAACCATAATGTCAATGAAATATGGAGGTGGGAGCAGAAACCTGAATTATGGACAGAGTACTGGGCAAATACTGGAACTCACCCAATCCCATTGAATGAAAAGATTGCGTTTACCATAGCTGCTGTGTCTGCTGAGGCACCACCTCTCTGCTCCGACAGACAACATATACAATCACTGTTGAAGGATTTTGTGTGGCAGCTTTGTTACTTTTTTAGTTTAAAGCTAGAATACAATTATGAATCATCAAAAAGAAGCACAGTGACTGCATATCTCAAATATATATGTGCTGCACTAACTGCAACTGTGAGAAACGGCTCTATAACTGATGCTTGATGCAAGGTGTTCATTTGGCCTCATTGAAGGTGCTACCCTGCTGCTTATAAAAATATTTAAAAATAGCAATATGCATTTATTTATCATAATATACAGCATAATATGTATATAACATATATGTGATGTATATATGTTGTATATCTGTGTATGCTGTATGTATATATGGTGTATGGTGTGCGTATACTGTATGTATATGTATGCATGTATGTGTATGTGCTCTATATGTGCGCGTATATGTGTATGTGAGTGTATACATATGAGTGAAGAACTGTATCTTTATGTATATAGGTATATTAATGTGTGTGTAAATATACATTTTTAGGGGGTCCTATTCAGAAGTCTGCTCTGGTGTCCTTTATCTCCTAGTTACGTCCCTGATCATAAACCTTGGTCTTTGTTATCTGATTTGTTCTAAAATATACAAAAAGTATCAACATCTTTAGTGGCAGAAGAATATAGCAGCTAATTTACACTAATTTCATTTCTCTAAACTCTGGTTACCTCCCTAAGGGAACCACTTTAAAGTAAAGCAACTCAGCACAATTATAAGAAAATGCTAGAGAGTATTGCAATGTGGGCTGATGTTATATATAAATGTTTCACACAGCTTCTGTCTGCAGCTATTACTATGTAGAACCCATAACATTGCTAGGAGTCCTGGAGAGATCTTAATCATACATTTATGTATGAACAGTAGTTAGCAGCAGCAGGGCTGAAAAATTACCAAGATGTAAAAGTGCTATTATGGGAGGCACTTCATCCTAAAGAGCTTACTGTTTTCCATGCTCAGCTGCTTCAGAACCCTTTCTCTTTATTTGGAGTGAAAATGTTTGCAAAACAGTTCTTGGTTGGATACTACAGCTCTCACACTTTAAAGGGGTTGGTCTCTTTAATATAAAAATTGGTGGGGGGCAGGATTATCAACATTCAACTTTATTATGAATTCCTCAGCGCTATTCTGTTCTTGATTGACGTCAGTCCATCCGTTAGTCTCTTCTACATCTTCGTTCCTCCTTTTCTTGCTGTCCGTCCTGGCTGGCCCACAGACAGGAGGAACACATGGCAATCCACTTGTCCAGTGCGCGCTGCCGCAATGTAGCCTGTGTTGTGCTGGGAGCATTCACATCTGCCTCTCCACTCAAAGAGCAGAGGCACAGCTCTTGACCACAGCGCATGCGTAGAGGTGGTGCCCAGCAGATCCCACTTACTCCAGAGCCATGCAGAAAGTTGGGGGATGCGACGGGGACAAGATGAGGAGGCCGGATAAGTAAATTCCCCTTTTACTGGCCATTGGGGATGGGGTGTACTGATTTTAAAAACAAATACCCAATTTTTTTTACATTTTTAAGCCAACCGCTTTAAGATGAAACCTCTTCCAAAGAGGTACCTACAGAGCTGCAGAGTCGGATTAAAATTTCATGCTGCTATTTAAAACATCTACACAAGTATGATTCTATTGATTCAGAGCTTTCACTAGCTGACAGATTCCATTTAAAACTAGAAATGAAAAATCATTCGACATTTAAATCTACATCTAGTGTACATCTAAATTATACTGTAATAGGCATTCCCAGAATGATGTGTGTTGGTTTTAGGAGATTTGGAGCTTTTGAATTTGTATTATTTTTTTTTTTACATTAGTTAAATTCTATGAGCCCAAAATATAAAATAGGTAATCATTACCTTTAAGAAATTTGGAATCAGGACCTTAGAGGTCATCCTTATTGTAATCATGCAGTCATAAAATGTTAAGTCCCACTGAAATGCACTGGCATGAAATCAACTTGACTGATGTGCTCACAAAAATGACAGCAGTAAAAGGTTATAAAAATATGTTAAAAGCTTTGAAAAAAAAGACAAAGAATAAATTTACTTTTGCATTGGGGCTTAGAAAAGGGAAGCTGGATATATAAACAGAATTGTAAAGTTAACATTAACTTCAGTGCTTTGAATTCCCATAGGAATTGAATTTATGTTGTCAGATCTGCTGGCATGGTAATGCACATGAGGTCTGACTGATTTGTAAGGAAAATAACCTAGGGAGGATGCATTTAAAATAGGACAACAGTTATAAATCAAGGTTTATTGGTGGTTATCAGCATGTAGAATTGAGTATGGCCTTCAATAATATTGTTATGCATTATGACCTGCACTTCAAATGTTGGTCTTATTCCAAACAGCAGTTACACAAGTAACGAGGCACAGGTCAGATAGTAAATTTACTGCATCTCTGCTTGGCCAAGTGGCCAAAAGTCAAATCTACACTATAAGACTTCGGCAAGATACATTTGAGATGTGATCTTTTCATGACATTGCTGTACAATATCCCATATGTGTGACCAGTGGTTATGTTGTGATAGGTTTTTAGTATATTTAACACTATAGTATCCGCTGCTTAACTAGCAAGATGTGCCACTGCATGGGGAAATGGGGTATCATATCCACCAATTCCTTTTGTAAGCTCATTTAACTGCATTAGTAAAAAAGTAAAACATAAAAAATAGCAGGTCATTATGGGGTTAAGCTGTTTTTACTCTTATGCAACTGATTTATCTAGAAAGAACATGGAAAACTTGAAAAAGCCATCTACCCTGTTTCATGCATGCTGAGTCAAATATTGTATAGGACCCAACCCATTCTTATATATCAGAGAATTACAAGCATTTTGCCTATGGCCTAGAAGTGTAGTAATAAATGAACAGATGTCCTTGAGCTATGTTTGTAAATACAGTAGAAATGAGCTTGTCTTTGGCTCTGGCTGCTGCCTCTACATAGCTTAGAGTATTTGTCCAAGATATAAGTGTATCTTTTCTCCACAAGATGGACAATAGCGGTATGTTTGGTGGAGTCCAATTACTGGGATCTCCAATATCATGATTATGTTTCCAGGAATTAATTGTACAGTGATCCAGAGTTAGAGCTGCCACATGGTTACCTGTAGTCGTGTCTGACTTATGCTCCATTTTGTAGTCAAATATTATTGATGAAACAATCAGCAAACATATATGCAATATTAGGACATCTAACCAACCCAAAATAAGTGAAAACCAAGACAAAAGCACAATCATATCAAAAGCTTTATTATAGGTATGATAAAAAATACAGGAAGGTGGCATTCTAGGGGTATCACAGACTAGCATTACAGGGTAATATACAAAAGTACACATAATATACCATAGGAGGAATCTTCTACATACCGTATTTAGAAGTATTCACATTATTAGTAACATTAACTACAAAGATAAAAAAAAAACAGAGCATATATACAAAGCAGAGTAATTTACCAGTTCAACTGCAAGTTTTGAGGTTTCACTAAGTTTTGAGATAAACTAAGGACAAGCATGAGAATTCTATAAAACTCTGAAAACATGTTTTGTGCCACAGATATGTTTACGCCTGATGTGTATGGCTTTTTGGAAGACAAAAGCGGGTGTTGCTTAAAGGGAACCTGTCATCAGAAATTGGCCTAATAAATAAATACTAATATTTTGTCAAGCAATTGAACATATTCTATGTTTCTTTCACAGCCCAGCTTAGTGGCATCATCCAAAAAATCAACTTTGAAGTAGGATGTAAGTTAGATGTCAGGGAGGTGGAGAGTTTAACACTGATGTCAAATTCTCTCTTTCTCTGAACTCATCATCCAATGTGATTGACATAAGAAGATATGATCATTGATTTCTTTGGATGCTGGACCATCAGTGAAACGTGAAAGGGTTTTTCCAAGGCAGGGAAAACCAACTTCACTGTTAAAATCCCTGCCTCTTTGACTTCATAAAACCCACTTACATCTTAATTCAAAGGTGATTTTCTGGATGATGACACGACACCCCCCGACCATGAAAGAAACATCATCTGCTCGGCTGCTTTACAACATATGGCTAATGGTTTATTAATTTGCAACACTGTGTGCCCAAAAGTTTACTCATTTTCAGGCATAAACTAAGCCAACTAAGAAAAATTGTAAAGTAGGACTCGACAGTCTTAAACTACACCAGAATTATTATTCACTCTTAAAGGAAACCTACCGCTTAGAATGGCAGGGGTAAGCTGTAAGTACCGAGCACCAGCTCAGGGTGAGCTGGTGCCGGTACTTACTTTCGTCAGTGTTATAAACCGCGGTTTTAACACTTTTTAAACTTTAGAGCAGAAGGGGCTTCGGCGCTGCGTGCGCACGATCGTGCACGCGTGCCTACATAGGAAATAGCGGAGATGTTGCGCGCGCACGGTCGCGCGCAGCGCCGAAGCCCCTTCTGCTCTAAAGTTTAAAAAGTGTTAAAACCGCGATACCGCGGTTTATAACACTAACGAAAGTAAGTACCGGCACCAGCTCACCCTGAGCTGGTGCTCGGTACTTACAGCTTACCCCTGCTATTCTAAATGGTAGGTTTCCTTTAAGTAGTCATGCATGTAATATTTTAGCAAATAGTATCTACTCTGGGGTGCTGATCCATTCATAATAAAACATTTATATTTAGCGGCTATGATAGGATTCTTATGTGCACAAAGGGAAAACATGAGAAACATTTTTTTTCCTACTGCTAGAATTTTCAACCGGTATCAGATACTTTCATATAAGACTGTTTAGTCTAACTTTGCCTTTTTTGTATCTTCCCCATAGCCTGTAATAATTTGCCATGACTTCCATAACTTAATATAAAGAGACAACTCAGTAGTGGCCACTTTGGC